>NC_048299.1:144296514-144639594 GCF_013100865.1 Trachemys scripta elegans
GAAACTTGTGTATCCTGAGTGACTTCAGTTGGATTTGAATATGGAAACTTCAGAACAATTGAATCTCCTTGGCAGAACAAAAAAGACAATCCTTCATCCTTCTAGCACATACTTAATCTGAAATCTCAAAGAGCTTTAAGAATAAAGACTCGCAACCATCATGGGAAGTAGGGAAGTACTGTCTTCCTTTTACAAATAAGGACATGAATCTGAACCTCAGTTACCTATGGCTACAACATAAGCCAGCTGCAGAACCAGAAAGAAGCCAGGGGTCCTCACTTTGTAACCCTGATTACTAGGCTATTCGGTTCCTCAAAATCCCTTGATAAGCTCCCACCTTCAACAGTCTAAGCATAAACTTCTACCATTCTGCACTTCATCTAACTTCAAAGAGCTCTCACTCCACTCCCTGCTAAGTAAAAGATCACAGAAAAGTTTCCCATTACATTTAAAAAAAAATTTTCTCTTACTTAATTGGCCTCTCAGAGTTGGTAAGACAACTCCCACCTGTTCATGCTCTCTGTATGTGTGTATATATATCCCCTCAATATATGTTCCACTCTATATGCATCCGAAGAAGTGGGCAGTAGCCCACGAAAGCTTATGCTCTAATAAATTTGTTAGTCTCTAAGGTGCCACAAGTACTCCTGTTCTTTCATTACATTTAAGGCACTTCTTGAGCTAGAGAGACAGATGAGAATAGCACTGTTTTACAGGCCCTCATTGAAATCCCCTTCTGCTACACCTCACATGCAATGATACAGCTGAAAGGAAACCCAACTGCTATTGTAATGTAGTAGAATGGGGAAAGTATTTATAGCTATTCAGCCACGAATGTGGGAGGTGGAAATACATTGACAAATCCTAAGGTAGTCAGCTGTGTTAACTCTTTAACCCTCCATAAAAGCTTCTCCATATAGGCAGTCTGAAGACTGGAACCTGGCATCAGATTGGTATGTTCCAAGTGAATAAGTATCATGGATAACCTCACATAAGATAGAGATTGGGAAAGACTAAACAGATCCTATCTAATTATGATGTAGGGTGAGCCTACATCGACAGTCTAGTGTTATTTTCCAGTCCTGCCTCAATCCTTTCCCTAGACTATTCCAGATGAAATATTTCCTGATACCCCGCCCCAAGGTCCCTTTACATCATGTCACCCCATTTGCCTTAAGGTCGGTTTACACTGGAGAAGTTTTTAAACTGGTAAGCATCATAGCGAAAGCCCAGTTTAAAGTGACCTGACCCAGATTTTCTGAACCAGTTTCAGGACCACCTGAAGAGGAACGCCAACTTTCCTGCAGCTATCACAGTGCTCTGCTCCTAATAGACCTGCCTTCCTGGGGTATGTCTACACTGCAACTAAAAAAACCATGGCTGGCCCATGCCAGCTGACTTGAGCTAAGGGGGCTCCGACTAAGAGGCTGTTTAACTGAAATCCAGATGTTCTGGGATCCTGCTAGGGGGGAGGCAGGGAGCCCTCCAAACCCCTGCTGTCACGAGAGTGAGCAGAGACCCCTGGGCAAGACTATGAGGTGGAAGAAGAGCCCCCGGTTGTGGGGGAGGCTGCCCTGCTGCTGAATGGCTCCTGTCCTTTTGATTACCCAAGCTCCCGATTATCCAAATAAAATCTGTGTCCCCCACTCCAGGTATTCGGATAATCAGGAGTGTACAGTATTCAAAACTAGCTGTACATATAGCATGGTTGTTTACAAGTTAGAAAACAATCTCAGACTTAACCCATCAATCAGTTTTTTGTCTTGTTTTTCTGGTATCATTCTGTGCCATCCTTATCTTTGTCAGGGATATCACAGTTCCGGTGCCAGTGGGTCGTGAAAGCATCTCCCAAACTGTCCCAGGACAAATTACTCATGTACCTTGTCTTTGACAGTTTTGTATTTGCCCATGCCAAGAGCTGAATTCAGCTTTGCAAAGCGTTATGGGATATATACCTTAGCATGCGTGAACAGGAGTAAGCATTCTGGGGAAAGTGTAACACAATTCAGTTACCACAACTACCCAAACATTCATATATGATAGAATATATACAATATTAATACCAAATACATTAAAGTAACGTGCACTAGGTTAACATATCACGCTAGCTAGCAAGTCTGACCTCCTGTGTAACATAGGGCACTAAGTTCCATCCAGATATCCCTATATTAAGCTCAGTGACTTTAGTTAGACAAACATTTTAATCCTCAGGAGACTAAATTTCTTTGTGCTAAGGACAGAGAATAGGAGAGACTGAGATGCTGCCAATATCCAAGGCTTCTGAAATGGCAGGGAATTGTTCAAATAAGCCCAGTAGGCGATCCACGCCCCATGTTGCAGGGAAGGTGAAAAATTACTAAGGACCCTGCCAGTCTGACCTGGGAAAAATTCCTTCCTAATCCCAAATCTGGCAATCAGTGAGCAAGACACACCAGCCAGGCATCTAAGACAGAGATGATCTAAGACAGGCCCGTTACTCAATGAGGTGGGAGGTTAGGGGGGAAATAACAGAAAATGTGGACATGGCAGAGGTGTTTAATGACTTCTTTGTTTTGGTTTTCACCAAGAAGGTTGGTGGTGATTGGACGTCTAATGTAGCAAATGTCAGTGAAAATGAGGTAGGATCAGAAGAGGCTAAAATAGGGAAAGAACAAGTTAAAAATTACTTGGGCAAATGAGATGTCTTCAAGTCACCAGGGCCTGATGAAATGCATCCTAGAATACTCAAGAAGCTGATTAAGGAGATATCTGAGCCATTAGCAATTATCTTTGAGAAGTTATGGAAGACGGGAGAGATTCCAGAAGACTGGAAAAAGGCAAATATAGTGCCCATCTATAAAAAGGGAAATAAGGACAACCCAGGTTATTACAGACCAGTCTGCTTAATTATTTGCTCCATTATCTTTCCGGGTACAGAAGTTAAGCTATCTATTTGCAAACACCTAGAAGATAATAAGGTAATAAGTAACAGTCAGCATGGATTTGTCAAAAACAAATTCTGTCAAACCAACCTGATAGCTTCTTTGACAGAGTAACAAGCCTTGCGAATGGGGAGTGGTAGATGTCATATATCTTGATTTTAAGTAAAGCTTTTGATACTGTCCCACATGACCTTCTCATAAATCAACTAAGGAAATACAACCTAGATGGAGCTACTATAAGGTGGGTGCAAAACTGGTTGGAAAACTGTTCCCAGAGAGTAGTTATCAGTGGTTCACAGTCATGCTGGAAGGGCATAACGAGTTGGTCCTGCAGGGATCAGTTCTGCGTCCGGTTCTGTTCAATATCTTCATCGAGGATTTAAATAATGGCAGAGAGAGTACACTTATAAAGTTTGCGGATGATACCAAGCTGTGAGGGGTTCCAAGTGCTTTGGAAGACAGGATTAAAATTTAAGGTGATCTGGACAAACTGGAAAAATGGTCTGAAGTAAATAGGATGAAATTCAATAAGGACAAATGCAAAGTACTCCACTTTGGAAGGAACAATCAGTTGCACACATACAAAATGGGAAATGACTGCCAAGGAAGGAGTACTGTGGAAAGGGATCTGGGGGTCATAGCAGACCACAAGCTAAATATGAGTCAACAGTGTAATGCTGTTGCAAAAAAAAGCAAACATCATTCTGGGATATATTAGCAGGAGTATTGTAAGCAAGACACGAGAAGTAATTCTTCCGCTCTACTCCACTCTGATTACACCTCAACTGGAGTATTGTGTCCAGTTCTGGACACCAGATTTCAGGAAGGATGTGGACAAATTGGAGAGAGTCCAGAGAAGAGCAACAAAAATGATTAAAGGTCTAGAAAACATGACCTATGAGGGAAGATTGAAAAAATTGGGTTTGTTTAGTCTGGAAAAGAGAAAACTGAGAGGGGACATGATAACAGTTTTCAAGTATGTAAAAGGTTGTTACAGAGAGGAGGAAGAAAAACTGTTTTTCTTAACCTCTGAGGATAGGACAAGAAGCAATGGGCTTAAATTGTAGCAAGGGAGGTTTAGGTTGGACATTAGGAAAAACTTCCTAACTGTCAGGGTGGTTAAGCAGTGGAATAAATTGCCTAGGGAGGTTGTGGAATCTCCATCATTGGGGATTTTTAAGAGCAGGTTGGACAAACACCTGTCAGGGATGGTCTAGATAATACTTAGTCCTGCCACAAGTGCAGGGGACTGGACTAGATGACCTCTCGAGGTCCCTTCTAGTTCTATGGTTCTATGATCTGTACCACGTTGGAGCACTGGTCCACCCCACCTGCTGTCCCATCTCTAGCTGTGGCCAATCTCTGATGCTTCAGAGGCAGGTGAACCCCCCACCCCAATACATCTGGCCAATAGTGTATCGGGAGGGGGGGTAATCATCCTTGATCCCTACAGGTGACCATCTGAAGCCCTAAATACTGAGATTTCATTATAGTCATTGTCTTGATGCAGAGGTGCAAGTGTTAGTAGTGTTTTCAGGATTGCCTGCTTTGTCCTCTTCTTCCCAGCACCCATAAAGAAAGGGGATGAAAGGGCTGTTCATAGATTCCAAGGCTGGAAAGGATCACCATGACCATCCAGCCTGACACTGGACTAAAGCACATATCTAATGTCACCTTAAATATGGGAGGCAGAGAAGGCTAGTGTGGACAGAAGGTCCCTGGTTCCCTTAGAATTGGCAGTCAGTTTTCAACTCGAACTCAAATCTGTTTTTAAAGTAGCTGTCCAGAGGGAAGAAAGTCAAGAACTTAAACTAATCTTGCACTTCTTACTGATATGCTCACCTAGAAATAATTGCCCTCATTACAGGCATGTGCTGAAAGGTAGCCTGCGATGGTGCTGCCTCAGACTTCCTACCCACAGGCTGTGTGTCTCATCAGTACCTAGTGCAGAGGAGTGGAAAGAAAACCCAAGCGACTACCATAAGTAAAGCACTTGCAATCACAGCTGGAACTGAATAGTCAGCGCACATTTACTCAAACTGAACAGTGAAAATTAGAGCTACATTAATTTTAATGAGCTATACCCCTCCAAATGCCTTGGATGGCTTTGAATATCTCAGTCAAAATGGATTATTCTTTGTAATACAAAAGCACCCAGAAGCCCCAATCAGAATTAGAGCCCTATTGTGCTTGGTACTGAACATACGTTACAGGGCTAGTGACTTTCAGACTTAGAATGGTTTAATGTTAATAGAGTATAAACTTTCTGATTTAGAACGGTGATGAAACCCCATGTTTTCCATTGAAGTTTTCTTTACCAAGGAAGTTGGAAGCAGGGTTGAAACTGGGTAGTTGGAGACCTTGTTCAATTTAAGCAATAATAAGTTCCAATAATAATTCTACCAAGTACATTTAAAACCCAGCTAAGTATCCAGGGATAGCCCACTCCTGGAGTATAATTAGCAGGACTTTCCCACCCTCCGAATGGCTCTGAGTGCCACAGGATTTGTAGATTTTGCAAATGAGAACTAGGTAAGTCACTTGGCTGAAAAGGTCAAGTAGGTTTCCCGGTTTCTATGGTTTTGATGGGCCAATGACTTTTCTGAGGCAGAGCAGTTTAAAAACTATCCCTTGAGGAGTTTAGAAATTGGTAATGGTCACTAAGTCACCAGTTTGAAGACAGCCCCAGTTAGGAGTCATTGACAGTTATTTCCTTTTTATAGCACTGTCTTAGGCTGTGTGAAATAATCTGTTCTCTGTTTATTTCTTGTGGGCAGGTGTTTTTCTCACAAGCATGCACAGCAGCTCGCTTTCCTCTTTGTCGGTCTTTGCAAAAGATGCTCTAGCCTGACTTCGCATGGATAGCTCAGTATTATTTGGCTTTTATATTATGCTTAGCACGACCTATTAGTCAGTTACATTTGCAGAGTGTCAAATGCAACATTGATTGAGTTTGATCGGAAGAAAAATATATCCCTGTCTCACAACTAGAACTGTTCAACACTTTTATGAAGAAACTCCAAACCAGGCAAAACCCACCTGGTTTTCAGTTTGCAGTTAAACCCTAAGCTTAGTCCTGGCTCAACAGGAGTTTCACCAAAGTTTACAAAACCTTTTCATGAACCTGAGCCAAGTTATTTGGTAGGACAGGGAAAATCAGCACAAAGCTAATATCCTTGAGGTTCACTTAGGTTAAAATCTGGCTACAGAGGGGATGTCAAGGCAGAATTCTTCCTCCAGGCCTGGACTCCTTTGACAGGAAGTCTTCATGATGATGCTTACCACACACAGTCACTTCAGGAAACTGAATTGGCTCCTGGGGATGGTAGGTGGATTATGTGCCTACATCCAGTTGGATCATAAGTTCCATTCTTTTATAAACTAATGGAAAGTGAACCCACATTGTTGGGCACTTTACTAAACTCAGAAGTTTTGGTCAGAGATTTCTGCAAACCACCTACTTATATTTGGGTTTTCCCTTCAACCGTTCCCCAAGTTATGGCTTGAATAAGCCACAAAAGTCCAGAGAAACCATCAGCTATTGCCTAAGATTTGGGACAAATTATTTGAATCTATAGAGTATTATACTGTTGCCACCCATAGCCCGAAAGACACCCTACTCTTGCTCAAACATTAGACTACATTGACTTACAGGGTCTGTGAGTTTGGATGTATTTGCTGGAGTTTCAAATGTGTTAGGAAACTCAAATAATGCAAGTTGCACCTGGCTTTATTAGGAGCTTCATACCATCATACCATACACATCCCCTTCTATATTCCGGTCCTAGAAGGTCTCGCTTTCCTGAAAAAAGAACAGGAGTACTTGTGGCATCTTAGAGATTAACAAATTTATTTGAGCATAAGCTTTCGGGGGCTACAGCCCACTTCACGAAAGCTTATGCTCAAATAAATTTGTTAGTCTCTAAAGTGCCACAAGTACTCCTGTTCTTTTTGCGGATACAGACTAACAGGGCTGCTACTCTGAAACCTCTCTTCCTGAGCTGATGTAGAGACACACTGTGTACAGTCCAAACTTACCCTCCCTTCCTGAGGTTTGGCTTGAACAAAGAAACCAACACGATAAAAAAACTCGGCTCAAATCCCTCCACAGGCTTGGCTGCTCCCCCAGGACCGAGATCCTTTCTCCCATTCCCACTCCCTTACATCTAGGGGAAGTCGCAAGTCACTCAGTGAAACACTATAAGCCACTTGATCCTGCTGGGAAAAGGTTAACACCTACTAACAGGGTGGGTATTACAGGCAAACACAGCTAGTCTGAGTTAATTCATCAAAAATTCATGCTCAAAGGGTCATTATTTGTTTGTATTCCTGTTTGAGTCAGCAAATCAGGGAGTTGAAACAATACCATGTGACCAACGATACACTAAAAATGCTGAATGCCTTGTAGTAAATAATTCATAAGATGAACATAATTAGTCAAAACTGTCAAATATTTACAAATAATCAATAGGATTGGTTCACAAATGACTAATCAAAGAAAGGGAATAACTTCATAATAAATAGTCTCACTGAATAATTTAATTATAATAAAGTTTCACAAGCAATGCTATAGTGCACAAAGTCTAAAGCGAGAGAAATAATCGGTCCACTTGCTGTTCTGCTGTGTGTAGTTACTGTTTGCAGAGACTAATGTGAATCTTCCCTTCCTCTCCTTTACACAGGTTCACAACAAGGTCTGCACTGCTAATATCACACTGACCTGGTTTGTATTAAGAATTAACATCTTCAAAATTGTGCTGATTAAATGGAGATTTGTTTAAAAAAATTAAAAAGGACAAGTCTGGCCAAAACCACAAGCACTAAGAACTCGAGGGTATTAGTAACCACAGCTGGCAGATTTCACATCCAATTCCTGCCTGATCTCCATTGAAAGAGACAAGGCTTTAAGCATGGAGCCAGAGGCAAATGTAGAGTACAAACAATCTAGCTGGGAGTACTGTGAAGTAAACGTTTGCACCATTAAGACGTTAGATTCCTGATATGATTTGTATTTTTAAAATAAAGGCGTGTCTGATATATGAGCCAGGTCATGGCTTTTTAAAGGGGGGGGGGGGGAGATCAGGCAGAAAGAATATTAAATCCAGCAAATGGAGATCATCCTGTATTAAATACAAACAGAATTCTAGCAGCACAAATGGGCACCTCCTACAATGCAGTCCAATTCCAGACAGCATTATTAACCAGTAGATTTTATATTTCAAAGGGTGAAGCTCTAAGAAACAGAAAGTAAAACAAACCACCAGGCAGGTACTGTGTGTTAATTCCCATAAACAACATAAAAGTTGGAAATGATTGAAACACCTACCGAAAACAGAGTGGAATAGGCAGAGAGAGCAAATTTGATGCAGTAGTAATAGAGGAGGGGATCTTTCCCCTCTGATTCTTTTGTCATCTTTTCAGCTCACGCTCTTGAGTGTGTGGATTGGGCACTGTCTCCTAATCTCAGTGGCTGGAATAAAAAAAAAACCACCCTTAAACTTCAATGCTCTCTACAACTTCCGCCTGGGAGAAACTGAAAGCAATTAGGCGGGAGGCAGAAACATTAACCCTTTACTGCATTTATTGCCTAATGGAACTAGCGTGGATTTGTTTCTCAAATGAACGCGTCAAGATTCACTGCTTTTTTATTATTTCAGTGGAATATGGATATTCAGAAAATAGGTGCAATCAAAAACACAGGCAGCTGCCTACCCTTTGAGCTACCTTCTTTTAAAAAAATAACTGTGCTACAGGCAACAAATCACAATAGGAGACACTTGTCTTGTCCTTTATGTCATAAAAAGCATAATGCCATTCTAATGTGATCTCAGGGGTGTTACTCACTTTCATAAAGCTCTGTTTACTTTTACAGATGTGGATATTGAAGCATCAAGAGGTTAAATGACTGCTCAAAATCAAAGAGGGAGTCAGTGGCAGAGTTGGGAACACAAATCCAGATTTTCCACCTTCCAGTCTTGCATTCATCCTTTAGTTACCTGCTGTGATACATCCTCTGACAGCTGACATTATCCTTACAGAGGGAGACAGGCTCAATGGTCAGCATTTTCCAATGAATGGGGTACAAGATGGGGAGGTAGAGACCAAATATAGATATTCCAGTTTTGATGATAATTTACTATGTGTCAGATCAAGTATCAGGGGGGAGCCGTGTTAGTCTGTATCCACAAAAACAACAAGGAGTCTGGTGGCACCTTTAAAGTCTAACAGATTTATTTGGGCATAAGCTTTCATGAGAAAAAACCACTTCTTCAGATGCATGGAGTGAAAATTACAGATGAAGGCATTATATACTGACACATGAAGAGAAGGGCGTTACCTCACAAGTGGAAAATCAGTGTTGACAGGGCCAATTCAATCAGGGTAAATAGTCTAATAGGATGGGATTTTCAGAAGCACCCAGCAGAGTTTGATTTTTAAAGACAGGTGGGCTCCTAACTGTCATATATTTTTGAAATTCTCATTCTTAACATTCGAGATGTCATAGCCCTGGAGAAAGAGAGCTCCAGCAATGACATATATGCCGATTACTTAGCCACAGTTCATTGAACATAGAGACGATCTGGTTTGAACAAGTCAGAGAAACTGGTCTCCGTCACTGTCATGGACATTACTCAGCTATATGTTATGTTTGTAATACCTGGTATCTCAATGTGCCCTTTTATTAGATCTTTTGTCCTTACTCTGCTGTTAGCATTTTTATTATTGGCATGCATTGTGGAGACACAATAAAGTATTCATCAAAGAGCCTTTGCACCCACTGAGTTACTTCCAATTACTGCTTGTATAGCTTCCTCTCCAGCATTTTTCTCAGTGGGTTCTATTTTGCTACTTAGTATGTGACCCTGTTCCAAGTCATCTGATTTCAGTTATGGTAAGATTTAACATCTGTACTTTAATGAAGCCCATATTAAGGAGAAGACTAGTAGCAGCTGCGTTAACAACATTTAACAAAACCAGGTTCATGGGCCAGACTCTCTGGTCTAAGTCCACTTCATGCTGCTCAGGCAGTGCAAAATGGACAGATTCCAGCTGTAGGCGGCCATTGGAGAATTCCTTAGTAGAGGGGAAATCTCTGCTAGCATTTGGCTTGCAGAGGCTGCTCCTGTTGTACTCACCTCTAGCATTCCAAATGCTAGGTAGAGAGTGGGCAGAACCCTATGCTTGCTCCTCCACTGGTGTAAGGTTATTGAGGGGCCTCATGCCAGTGTCATGAAACAGAGATGCTCCTCAGCATCTCTCAATTATTCTAGAACCAGACTGTGTGGGATCAGTTACCTTGTCCTGTATTCGGCCTTCATGTGTGGAAAACGTGAGCTTTGGGCTCAAGACCCAGCATTTCATCGGCACGCAGGTGGATATTAAAGCTTCCTGAGGGATATGGATAATTTTTTATTCTGTTGGGGAAGCTGTTGCCTGTTAGCTCCCTCCGAGTGGATCTCATTTTCTTTCCCTATTCTCTGCCCTTCTCTAGTTTTTAAAGTGTATTTTATACAAATCAAGTATATTTATATGGCTATTAGCACAGTGATGGATTTTAATATGGTTATCAATGCGATGCCCATAGCAGCGCCTCTAGACTGAGCCTTTGTTTTGTTTTAATGAGCTAGCAGTAACAGCTCTGCAATGTTCTCTATATTGCTGACTTAAAAAAAAAATGAAATGCTCTGGATGCTGATGAATTTCCTTTCCTTCTTCAGTGTTCATGATTTCATCTGCCACGGAATGGGAGTGGCAGGCACTCCAGTACATTGATTCAAAAGCAGCTCTAGACTTAGCTGAGTCCCTCTACTGGATGATCACCAGTATGTTGTAATTGGATTTCCAATGTCCCCAAGCCAACTGGATCTGGGCAACATCCAGTCATTGTTTCTAATTGTGGGCCTCTAGGGTTCATTCTTGAGTGCGGACCCTCTGTCTGGCCCCCTTCCTTGAACTGTGGAGTCCCACGGCCCAGCTGCTCTAGAAGCTGAACTCAGTGTCTGGTCTCCTGAGCCTCCCAGTCATTATTCATGCTCCGCTAGAGTCCACCTCCATGGGTACGCTGGATTATCGTTTGGCTCTTCAGGGACGCACGGAAGGTAAAGTAAGGCTTTGCACAAGAAAGCGCACATGAGTTATGAAACTTTAGGAAAACAGAACCCTATATATTCTCACCCACCCCTCACCGCTTCTTGTGAGGCCTTAGGCCCAGTGTCAGGCAGATAGATCTCTCTGCAGTCCTTCTCTCTGGCGGTGTTCAGCTAGTGAGAGTGAGGCGAGAGCAGGTTTTACCCTTACATAAGATTAGGTCCCTGACCCACTGACCAGCTTCAGAGCACCAGTCAGATGGTTAAAGTCCTAGCTACACACACAAACTGCAAGACACGTTTTTTTCAAAATGGCAGTTCCAATATCAAGGGAAAAATCACATTTTGATACCAACTCATACAGACTATCAGGGACATTGGTACATTCTTTCACAAGTACCTCTATGAACTGTGGTTTTGTAGCAGTAGTCAGTACACTCTAAGAGGAAATTCCCCAGGATTGTTTCAGGGTTGCATGCTGGAAAGGAATGTGGAAGAATAATTGTTCTTCTCTCACTAGCGTAGCGGTAGAAAACCAGCTCTATGAGAAGTGCTGGGCTACACCTATCATGGCTCAGAAGCTCTGATCCATTACCAGTCGTTTCTCCTCTATGTTAAATCTGGCCCAGTTGAAAGGTTACTGAAAATCATAAGCTATGTGTTGGTGGGTTGATGTCATTTCCTAGTGGATAAGTTCCAGATCACAAGAGCCAGAAGTGCTTCTGACACTAATTTGCTCCCCACATTGGTACCCTCAGCAGGGAGGCCAAAGACTAGGAGTCGAACTCTGAAGTAACTCATTGCCTTCAATGAGAATTGCAGATGCTCACTGTTAAATTCCCACATACATATGTGGGAGCTCCCTTATTCTGGATTAAGGGAAACAAGCACAGAAATAGAAACACCACAGTGCAAGAACATGCATCTCCTTCATCACAGGCATTGGCAACTCTGAAAACAAAATGACTGCTGTCTCTGTACACAGGAAGTTGTGAGATCTTTGAAGAGAGGCATCACCCATTCACAGCTACAGTTGCTGTGCCCAGCACCTCTCTGGACCCGGCCCTGACTGAGAATGAATACTAAATTCTCTTTCCGAGGTGATCCCACAGAGATCAAAGTTGAGATGGCTGTGCAAACTTCTGCCATCCTCCACTGCTTGTCCACTGCTGTCCTAGGGCTAAACAGAGAAGTTCAGTCTTATGAGTGTCAACAATAAATTAACTAATGTCAATTGGAATTTTTTCATACCAAAACAACTAATCGGTGTTTGCACTACTGGGAAATGTCTCACCATTACACCATGCAGTTCTGCCCAGGATAGTGTAAACACCCTGGTGTTCTTACCATTGTGTCATCTAACCCTGTTTAGAGGAAGTCTAGACAATGCTGAGATAACACTGATAGCTGGCTCACCCTAAGCTCCCGTTGTTGCTACCACCAGTAGGAGATTTCCTCAAAAATGCTAGTGTGTAAAGAAGGCTTCGAAGTCCAGAACTAACAATTGGACATATTGGTGATGATGAGTCATTGCAATGAAATCAACTACAGAAAATGGATAAACTGACTCTTTTTGGCAGGATTTAAAAAAACAAACAAAAAAGCACAGTAATTGATCCTAGTATTTCCTGAGCCCTATTTTTGTTATTCCAAACTTACAAAACCCCAGTGCCCCCCTGAGATTTGACAGGCCAGAACAAAGAGACAGTGGGATCAATAGGAACAGTCACTGTACCTTAAATTCCACACCTTTGTGCACAGAACAGTTTTCACAAGACACCCTTCACACACAGAAATTCAAACCTCATACACTGCCCAACACATGAAATATAGATTAGAAGTGTCTGGGGAACTTTATTTTTATTTTGTAACAGCATTTTTTTTTTTTTTACTCGATTTGAGGTAAGAGGTCAGGAGGTGAGACCAATAATGGGATTAACCAAACTAGCACACAATACGGAGAGGTGGGAACACAAAGATGGTAGCAAACTTTATTACTGCTTAAAACATGTTATATTGAATTCTGCCGTGTCTCACAAAGGAAGCAGTGGAAGTCCTATCACTTGGAACATGTAAAACTAGAATGGATGAAATGTAATTTATTGAACAATGCCCTCCAGTAGATGAACTACAGAAGATAAAAGCCTTACTACTACTTCCACAATTTAGATCTAATCCATTAGCTCAGTGGCTCTCAAACTTTTTTTACTGGTGACCCATTTCACATAGCAAGCCTCTGAGTGTGACTCCCTCCCCCTTATAAATTAAAAACACTTTTTAATATATTTAACACCATTATAAATGCTGGAGGCAAAGCAGGGTTTGGGGTGGAGGCTGACAGCTCGCGACCCCCTATGTAATAACCTCATGAACCCCAGTTTGAGAACCCCTGCATTAGCTCAAGTGGTAGAAGCTAATGGTTTTAGACCTGAAGGACAAGCTCTCTATCCTTGAGGCTGCAGATATGTGGGTTAATAGAGGACAGGCAGTCCATATTTATGCAGTGTATGAGAGTGCATTACAGAAGCTCTAGAAAATACACTCGGGGGGAATTCTGCACTAGCAGAGGGATTGACACATTGACTCTAATAGAACTTTTCCATCTCTTATTTTGTATGAAATTTGCTATGCATAACACTAGTGCCAGTGCAATTCCATCAGGATAGGTGTTTGAGAGGAGAAGTCAGATATGGACCAAATTTCTTTTTAGTTTATACCTTATAGAAAACCCATCAGCTTCAGAGGGAATGTAAGGTATGTGTGGGGGGAGCAGTTCTGGATGTATTGGAGTCTGTTTTAAACACACTTTCTGAAGTTTGAATAAGCCAGCCTGTCAGGGTCAGGAACAGTTGTCGATGTCACATTACTGACAAGAGCAATAACAACGCATCAGCAACTAGTGATGCATTACATGCTCCACTCGCCATGAACTGAACAGTTGCCCATAGGAAAGCGAGTCCCACAAGTCAACACGGCCTGCTGCTTACTGTGCATCTTCGCAACACCGCAACATGCTCCTTTCTACTTCACTTCATTTTGATCCTTTTAAGTAAATAACGTCAAAAAGATTTGCAGCTGTATGATTTGATTGAGTAATTTTGAGATGCCGCTGCTGACACCTCATGGGGGTGTTCAAATGAAGCAGAGCATGATGGCTGGGACTGCATTCTGGGGGCCTTTAATAATGCACTCCTGAGATGCTTTTGAAAGCACAAGGCCACAGCAGTTCTGTTTGTGCAGCTGTGTTCCTAACCAGTATCACTGACTTTAAAAAAAAGATAGTTTAGAACATAATTGGGAGTATGTGCAGTAATGACAGGCCTCTGCCAGGGAAAGAAAAGCCTGGACTCACGTGTTATTAATTGGGTTGTGAAAAGGCATTGGCTTCTATGGAATTACGG
Organism: Trachemys scripta elegans; assembly: GCF_013100865.1. Taxonomy (NCBI): domain Eukaryota; kingdom Metazoa; phylum Chordata; order Testudines; family Emydidae; genus Trachemys; species Trachemys scripta. The sequence goes on from NC_048299.1 coordinate 144,310,924, forward strand.
TCTATGATCAGATTCTCTAATCTGCTCCCCCAAGCAGAAGCCAGCCAAAAACACAGCTGGATTCTATGGATTCTAGGTGAGGAAGGAAAGGATAGTACTAGGGCCCGGAATACTACCTCTGTTTGGTACTCTGCAAAGGCAGCTTCGCTGAAGCTCTATTAAGTAAGGCCCCGACACGTATTCAGGAGCAGTTACTCTCTGAAACATGATCCCCTAATCAATACCGCATCACTGAACCTGGCAGGATCCCCTCCACAGCTATTACTGTGAAGCTCTGAGGCAAAGATGAGAAGAGGAAGGGAGGCAGGGCCAGCAGTGTGAAGAGACAAGGTCCTTGCAGGTCTCCTAAAAATCGATTTCTATAATATCGACCTAATTTCATAGTGTAGACATACCCTGAGATTCTCCATGGAGCTCAGGGCATCTGCTAGTTTTGGGGACACCAAAGCTATGGAGTCTCCCACACTATGCACACAAAAAAGCTATGTGGGGAAGAAAGTGGCCCTTAAGACATAGTAAGTGGCATTAGACTATCAAGCCTAAGTATCAGCCTAAGCTAAGACACAAATGTTTGTGTCTCCCTCCCCCCACCAAGTTTATCTTCCTTACTTTCACTAGGATTTTAAATACCACTGTACCGATACTGCTGTGCCGTGCCACTGTAAAAGCGCTCGTGTAGCCGCTCTATGACGATGCGAGAGAGCTCTTCCATCGACATAATAAAATCCCCCAAATGAGCGGTGGTAGCCATGTTGGTGGGAAAGCGTCTCCTGCCAACATAGTGCTGTGCAGATGAGAGCTTATGCCGGTAAAACTTCTGTCGCTCAGGAGTGTGAAAATACACCCTCCCGAGTGATAAAAGTTTTGCCAACACATGTGGAAGTGTAGACATGGCCTTAGTTAACACTGGTTAATTTAACATGGGTTAAAAATACATCTCTTTTCCTAGTCAAAGCAAGGCCACAATGGATACTTGATCTACACACAGGCCTGGCCAAACCATGCCTTTTGTATTGGCTTAACTGTTTTGGTTGGAATGAAATTTTCTTTGGAAATACTTATATCAGTACAACCAATCCAGTTATAGCAATATAAAGTGCCTTAGACCAGTATAGCTTACTCCCCTTCCTGTATGGGAATAAGAGCTTGTCTACACTGCTTTAGCGCTTCAGTGAAGACACTACATACACCAAAGGAAGAGGTTCTCCTGTCAATGTAGGTACTTCAACTCCCTAAGAAGCGGTAGCTAGGTTGATGGGAAAATTCTCCTGTCCATTTAGTGTGGTCTATACCAGCGGCTAGGTTGGTTTAATTGCATTGCTCAGGGACGTGGATTTTTCACACCCTTGAGTGATGGTATTATAAAGACCGAATTTCCTATTGTAGACGAGGCCTAAGTTATAACCATATAAACAGCTTTATTCCAGTATAATTGCATCTACCGTATGAGTTTGTACTGAATTATACTGGTATAGTTAAAGCAGTACGATGTTTGCATTTAGACGAGCCCACAGACTTATCCTGAAATAACACTGATTTAGTTATTGCAGTTCCAGCTTATGTGTACACAAAACCTTAGGGACAATCCTTGCCCCAAAGATTCTAAACAGACCAGACAGACAAAGGGTCAGCCAAATATTAACTATCTCCATTATATTAGTTGAGGCAGGTTTTTTTTTTAGCCTGTATATTCAATATTCAGTTAGGCTTTCTCAAGTTCATCCTCTCAGTTTAAGTGTCAGATAAAGTACATTGGGATATCACTATTTCTTTCACATAAGGAAAAGTCTTATGGATAAATAAGCCGTGATGTGAGAGATCCAGGAAGAGAAAGTAATTGGAAAAATTAGTCTTATTTTAAACGTTGATCTTTCAAGAGGGAATATAATTTGATTGTCTAACAAAGTGGGTTTTTTTAGTAAGCATCAGAAGCAGATCTCAGAGACGCAAATATATGGCACATTTTTCATGTTATTTCCCTTCCTTACTAGGTATGTGACTATTTTACAAAATCCAGAACAGCTTTAATTTCATGAAATTGCTAACAAGAGCTCATTACTTAGCCTTACATAGTTGTAAAAAAAACCACCTAAAGGGAAAGTGGTTTCAGGCTCGATTCATCTGACATCAGATAAGTGTGTTAAGGAAATAGTCATTGGTAGAAAGCATTCATTAAAAAGAACAAGTTCTTTCCCTGATCTTTTACTCTGTGCAGACTATAGCAGTCAAATCCCACAGCAATAGCCAGATGTCAGTTTAGCTGGTATTGGAGTAATGTCTGATCAAAAATGGGACTCAGTCTCTCTGGTCTCATTTCCTTTAATCAAAACTTAGTTACTGCTTTAAATGTTGTTGATGATGTGGTATTTGGGCAAAGCCAATATTTCTCTTCACAGGCTAATCCCAGGCATGAACAAGAGAGAGGCATTTTGACCATGTTATGGAAGTACTGCCATTCAGAAAAATATACTGCATAATATTTACTTGTCCTTAAAGGGATACTTATCAAACCAAGTCATTTTCAGGCATTCCTGACTCGTGTTACTAAAAGTTTAGATAAGGAAAATGGGGAATCCTAGAGAGTTAATTTAATTGTCCTCCATGAACTTATCTAATTTTTTTGAACCCAGTTATACTTTTGGCCTTTGCAAATCCCCCGGCAATGAGTTCCACAGGTTCACCATGTGTGAAGAAGTACTTCCTCATGTATGTACATCACTATTTACATAATAATAGATTACTGTCTTCATTTCACTTAGCTTGGTCAGTGAAACTAGAACGATCAGTTTCATTTTAGGGGCTTATCCTTCCCGCACTGAAAACAATGATAAGGGTCCTATTGATTTTATAGGAAGCTGGATCTGGCTTTTAGGGTACGTCTACACAGCTAAAAAAGAAGATGACCTGCGGTGCCAGATCTCAGAGCCCAGGGCAACTGACTCAGGCTGTGGGGCTCTGGCTGCATGGCTAAAAATAGCCATGTAGATGTTTGGGCTCTGGCTGCCTAGGGTCTGAAAACTGGCAAAGGAGAGGGTCTCAGAGCCCTACACTGCTATTTTCATCCCCACCACTCAAGCCCAAGTCAATTCTCCCAGGATCTGAGAGTTCCTGCAGGGTTTTTGTGGGTTTTTTTTGGTGTGTAGATGTAGCCTTAGGGCCTAACTCTAAGCTACACTCTCTCCAGGCCCTGCTCTGATCTGGCTTTTGTCCCCTCTGCCTTCCAGCTGGGTGGCTTCCTCCACCACATTGTCTAGGTGTCAGTAAAGTCAGTACTGAGTATTCTGCTCTCATTTCTGGTGCACAGCACCACAGCAGCCTGCTGCAACTCCAAGAAATGCTCTGCTCATCCCCTGCAGCCCTCGGCTGGAGCAAGCCCAGTACAGGTGGATTCTTCAAACAGTTAAGCTACCAACAAGCCTGAGCACATGCAAACTGACGTTTTTTCAAAGACTACTAACTTGGCAAACTTATAAGTAAGGCTAAGATTTTGTCTTGGATATTTTTAGTAAAAGTCACAGACAGGTCACAGGCAAAAAAGAAAAATGTATGGGAGCCGTTACCCGTTTGTGTCTTTTACTAAAAATATCCCTGATAAAATGGGGATCTGTGGGTCCCCACACCGCCTGAAGCTGGCAGCTGCACGGGGCAAGGAGCTGCCTGCAGCTCCGGGGGTCTCCTGCTGCTTCCTCTGGCGGCCAGGAGCTTGGGGGTTTGTGACCTTGCACTCTATATGATTTTATGAAAATATGCTAATGAGTTTAAATATAATGTAACTGAAATATGCATCAAGCAAAAGGTTTCTTGTAAGGTATCATTACAAAGCTTATAATCTACTGAGTGTGGTCATCCTATTTCTATAAATGTACCACTCTTGTATCTAAAACTAGAAATATGAAATATAACTCTGAGGGCCTATTGTAATTATGCAAAGTGTGGGCCATTAATGGTGGTTTGGAATCTTGATGACTCCCATTAACCAGAACAACTGTCTGCAGATGGCTCTGTTTTACTTGTAAGTCTCCGTGTGTGCTGGCAAGTGGGTAATGAAGTCTTACAGTGACATGTGATCATGTCACCTAAACTGGAATCCATCTTTAACCTGGTGCTTTTCCAATGAGAAGGAGGGGGTGGGAACCCAGAGAGGGATAAAGGATTCCCGCCTTATGCAGAAGATATATAAGTGGGTGGAACAGAACAAAGTGAGGAGCCATCATGAGGAATCCCCTAGCTACCACCTTAGCTGGAATAAGGGCTGTACCAGGGGAAAGGACTGTGCTCAGACTAGGAAGGTGTCCAGTCTGTGAATGAAACTTATTGAAACATCTCTCAGGGTGATATTTTATCCGTACTCAGTTGTATTAGGCTTAGATTTGCGTGTTTTATTTTATTTCACTTGGTAATTCACTTCTGTCTGCTACTACTTGGAACCACTTAAATCCTACTTTCTGTATTTAATAAAATCACTTTTTACTTATTAATTAACCCAGAGTATGTATTAATATCTGGGGGGGAGGGGCAAACAGCTGTGCATCTCTCTCTAACAGTGTTATAGAGGGCGAACAATTTATGAGTTTACCAGGTATAAGCTTTATACAGGATAAAACAGATTTATTTGGGATTTAGATCCCATTGGGAGTTGGGCATCTGAGTGTTAAAGACAGGAACACTTCTGTAAACTGCTTTCAGGTTAAGTCTGCAGTTTTGGGGTATGTGGTTCAGACCCTGGGTCTGGGTTGGAGCAGACTGGTGTGTCTGGCTCAACAAGACAGGGTGCTGGATTCCCAGGCTGGCAGGGAAAGCAGGGGCAGAAGTAGTCTTGGCACATCAGTTGGCAGTTCCCAAGGGTGTTTCTGTAATCCAACCCGTCACAGGGTTCCCCCACCGCTATCCCAGCGGCCAGGAGCTGGGGGGTATCCCCACCTCCTGAGGTGGCTTGGAGCTTCGGGGACCACCAGAAGCTGCAGGGGTACCCCGCAGCTCTCTGCCCCTGGGGTGGGGGAATGGGGTGACCCTGCAGCTCCTGACCACTACAGACTGAAGTCACGGAGGTTGCTGGAAGTCATGGATTCTATGAATTCCACGACCTCCGGGACTAAATCGTAGCCTTACTTATAAGCAAGTGAAAACAGGATCTGATAAATGGGAGGGAGATGTCAAGCAACCTTAAATATAAGTGGCATTACCCACTCCCATATGTGGACAGAGTTGGCATCGGGGTTTCTTACAAGGATAGGTTCCTGGGTTAGTGGTTTTGTTCAGTGATGTGTGGTTGCTGGTGAGTATTTGCTTTAGGCTGGGGGGTTGTCTGTAAGCGAGGACAGGTCTGTCTCCCAAGATCTGTGAGAGTAAAGGATCATCTTTCAGGACAGGTTGTAGATCTCTGATGATGCGCTGGAGAGGTTTTAGTTGGGGGCTGAAGGTGACAGCTAGTGGTGTTCTGTTATTTTCTTTGTTGGGCCTATCTTGTAGGAGGTGACTTCTGGGTACTCTGTCCACATATCTATTCAAGTGACATCATCATAGGACCTAATCACATCAGCCATACCATCAGGGGCTCGTTCACCTGCACATCTACCAATGTGATATATGCCATCATGTGCCAGCAATGCCCCTCTGCCATGTACATTGGCCAAACCGGACAGTCTCTACGCAAAAGAATTAATGGACACAAATCTGACATCAGGAATCAAAATACTCAAAAACCAGTGGGAGAACACTTTAACCTGTGTGGTCATTCAGTGACAGACCTGCGGGTGGCTATATTACAACAGAAAAACTTCAAAAACAGACTCCAATGAGAGACTGCTGAGCTAGAATTGATATGCAAACTAGACACAATCAACTCCGGTTTGAATAAGGACTGGGAATGGCTGAGCCATTACAAACATTGATTCTATCTCCCCTTGTAAGTATGCTCACACTTCTTATCAAACTATCTGTACTGGGCTAGCTTGATTATCACTTCAAAAGTTTTTTTTTTTCCCTCTTAATTAATTGGCCTCTCAGAGTTGGTAAGACAACTCCCACCTGTTTATGCTCTCTGTATGTGTGTATATATATCTCCTCAATATATGTTCCATTCTATATGCATCCGAAGAAGTGGGCTGTAGTCCACGAAAGCTTATGCTCTAATAAATTTGTTAGTCTCTAAGGTGCCACAAGTACTCCTGTTCTTTTTACATGAGCTATTTTTACTTAACATTAAGTTACATTTCCCTTTGGCACGGCATATACTCTTTGCAAGCCATTTTTCACTGAAGAGAAATGTAATGGGAAGGTTAAAGCTCTGACTGTGATTTGGAACTTTGCAGTCTGATGCTGAGTGAGTCCTGCAAGATGCTGAGCATCCGACACCCTGCAGGCTCAGGGAGATGGAATCAAGGACTCGAGGCAGGCAGCAGGCACTCTTGCTGCATTTAGATCACCTCTTCCTTCTCAAGGGCCGATCACAGAGCTATTCATAGTTTTTAGTTTAGACAGTACTGCAATAGCAGATGTGTTTTTTTTTTTTATACAGTGGCTTCAATTTACACATCCCATTTGGTAGTACAATTCCATAATCATGGCTACAAAAATTTGCTGTTTTCTGAAATGCTCAGTTAATGCTCTTCCCACACTGATGAAATGAACTAAAACAGCTTGTGTTTAACACCATTTGTGTAGCCACGTTACTATTGCTGGAGGGTATTTTAGCAGCACAGACAAGTTCTCAGGAGTTCTCAGAACCATGTTCAAGACTAACTCCCCTTCCCCACCCTAGAAGAGTTGGAATACACATGAGGCTGAACTGAGACCACAGAAGCGTATCCCCCAGGCTCTGGAGAGAATATTGGTGTTTTAGATCTGAGGCCAGATCCACATTGTACAAATGGCTCATGTATTTAAGGACTAAACAAAAATACAGGAGCCAAACTTTGGAGTCTTCAAAATCTGAATCTAGATGTTTGTAGCTTGAGGTCGTCTAATTTCAACCTGGTTCTAAAACATGGTTTGCAAGTTGGTTTGTACCCACACTAGTCAAGCACCCCAGTTTTATACAAGTTTTAGCAGGAAGGATACTTGCTAGGGGGATGGACCAAATGCAGAAGGAAAGACATGGGTTCCTCCCAGAAGGGTACTTGGCTTGTTGCTGTTTGGCCTATTGCAGCCACTTAGCTCCAATCTTGCATTTGGCTTGACCGGAAATCTAGCCTAAACCTGATTTGGATCTGGACGCTGCTTCTTGGTTCATCTCTGATATAGGCAAGTTTGGTTCCCAATGAGACATTATGCCCATTTTTTTTTTTTTAAAAAGGATGTTTCAGCATGTGAAACATACAGAAGGAAAAAACACCTTCTGCTACACTAATGCTGTTTTGCTTCTCAAACATCTTTCAGATCCTTCAGTTTTTACAGTGTGTGGGTGCAGAGATTACAGGCATATTTTCAACTCATTACACAGATAAATAGTTGAGTTTGGTGACTAATTTCCCGCACACTCAGCTAAATATATAACCTGTTTTCTTCATCTTAATTAGCGAGCAAATTTAATGCTTAGAAAGTGAGGGAGAAAAGACACTTTGTTGAACCAGGAGTAACACAGGCAGGTGTTCTTAAAAGCACCCAACATACAGTACCTATGAACTTAATCCCAACCTCCAGATAACCCATTCCTGATACTCCATGGACACCCCTTGCTCCTGCCCTGTTCTGTAAATGCACCTCAAGGCCTGCAGATACCTCAGGCATTTTGAAACCTGGGCTCTCATATAGTTTCGCCAATCTGCCTTGACCTGGAGCACGTGTGGGTATGTGTACACTGCAGTAGGCAGGGAGGCTCCCTGCCCGAGTAGACAGACTCATGCTAGCAAAACTAGAGCTAGAATGCTAAAAATAGCACTGTGGATGTTCCCACTGAGGCTGGAGCTCGAGCTCTGAAGCTTAGGAGATTGGATCAGGTTGAGAGCCTAAGTTTCTGCTGAAGCAGGAACATCCATCTTGCTACTGTTAGCACAATAGCACGAGTCTGTCTGCCCGGGCTGGGAAACTTGCTCCCAGCAGCAGTGTAGACACACCCCATGAGTCCTGCTATACCAACCTGGTCTCTACACAGCTCACATACTAGAGCTGGCAGTTTGAATTGTTTGGCCCAGCGGACCTGCTTCTGAGCGATTCAGAGCCATTTGTTCCAGGCAGTGCTGACACTACACAAGTGTGATGTTGTCTGGCCTCTAGGGTGGCACTCACTGGTTTTGATTGTAAATTCTTCAAAGGAGAAACCGTTGAGGACCAGGGGTGACAACATCCAGCTCAGAGACCAAAATGGGGCAGTACATGCTGTCCCAATTTGAAGACTGCCAGGGCCCAGTTTGATCCTCCCGCCCCCACCTCCCAAGCACAACTGAGGACAGCCCGAGTAGCTACCCTAACTTGTGCTCTGGCTTCAAAACCCCCCATGGGCCATTACTCAACCATGAAATAGTGAGCGCCCTGGTCATTTTCTCACCACTCCAATGTTAGGGCTTTTCGGAGGGTGAAGCTTGTCTTAAAGCCATTTATATTGGCTCATACAACTGGGGTGTTCCTGGGGGAACTGTAGCTGCCTTGTGGCCAGGTTACATTGGCAGAACCATGTAGTACCCTTGTTGTCTGGCCCATTGGTCAAGCACCTACCCAGCTGTTGACAAAGAGTTGCACTGAGATCCAGCACAGGATCCAGTGCGCAAGCGCTTCCTTTGGGAAATTGCCCCAGTGCATTTTCATGGACCGTGACCTATGTCAGGACACCAAGATCCAGATCTATAAGACAACTGTTGTTCCTACACTCCTCTATGGATGTGAAACCTGGGTGACACTGACAGCAACTCAAGAGTTTGGAGAGGTACCACCAACGATGCCTCCAGAAGATCCTTTGCATCAAGTGGGAAGATCGCCGCACTAACGCCAGCATCCTCACTGAAGCCAGTGTCACCAGCATTGAGGCAAAAACCTCATGCACCAATTTCGCTGGGCTGAACATTGTGTGCCGATGCCAGACTCTTGCCTCCCAGAACAAGTCCTCTACTCTCAGCTGACCCATGATCAGAGATCCCGAGGTGGTCAGAGGAAACGCTGCAAAGACACACTGAAAATGTATCTCAAGAAAACTGATGTGGACATCACAAGCTGGGAGGAGCAAGCCACCAACCGACCCCAATGGCACCATATCCTTCATCAGGCAGTGGCCCGTTTCGAGGAGAAGCGCCTTGTCCTTGAAGCTGAAAAGAGACAGAGGAGGAAGGAAAAGGAAAGAACTTTCTCCCAGCAGGCAGCTGGCCCACCACAAAAGGTCTGTACCTACTGCAGGCGGATCTGTAGTTCCAGGATCGGACTCCTGAGTCATCTCAGGACCCAAATGTAAATCCATGGTAGAGATCATCCTCGAATCGAGGGATCACCAGTGATGATGTACTGCTTAGTGACATGACCCATGAGATTATCTAAGCAAAGAATAGAGAGAGTGGATTTTTTCAGGATGCTTCTCAGCACAGCAGCTCCATGAATGTAAACCCAAACAATCAAACCAAACCAAACCCCGTCAGGCTGTAGTTAGCTTTGTTGCAAACAAATGCAAATCCTCCGATTTCAAAACTGATCCATATCAAATGGAACATCAAGATTTATTATATGCGCCTTCCATTTAATACCTGGAATTTTGCCGAGGCATTTGCTATTGAAGGCTCTAGACGTCTGTACTTTTGGGGAGTTTCCAGCTGTCTCATCCATATGTCAAAGTGGAAATAACAATTGAGACGAAGATTTGTAATTTGTTCTTTAAGTTATTAATTTTCAATGATCAAATCTTGTTTAAACTGATTAAGGCAGCTGCTGCTTGGCCAGATCATGACATTATTTCCTTCTGGATATCCCCTCTGGCTTGCATGTTACTGCCAAGGTATTGGTATTGTATTCCTTTACCTTCTAAGATAACACTTGAGTTGGGAGTTGCTAGGGTTCTCATTAATTCGCCCCCCCCATAACTGATTATTAACCCAATCTTTGTGCAATGCTGGGCAGTTTTCCGGTCTTTACTTGCATGTTGGTTGAGCTGTCATTTAGAGCTATGTTGTCAGCAAAATCCAGATATTCTAGTATATTGTTGTTGAGCCACTTACCCCAGGGTGAATGCAGATCACAGTTGCTAAACCAAGGAAAGCTTTGGGATATATTAATTGAGTAGCTCCAAGCATAGTCTGTTAACAGTTGTCTCAAATTCACTTCTGGCTGTGAAGTGACATTTCAGTGAATGTTTCTTGGCTCTCAACAATGGAACAAAGTTTATCCTGGGCTTAGGTTAGAAAGGGCTTTATATCAGAGGAGTGCGTTCTTGAATCAAGCAGTACATCTGCTGCAGAGTCTGAATTCAGTGACCTGCTCAGTGTTTGAAGAGGGAAGAGATTATAAGGACAGAAGCTCAATTGTGGCTGTCAAATTGAATCTGAATGTTGATTCAGTATCTGCTCCAATCCTGAACCATTTTGCTGAGAAGCTTGGCACAGAGAGTCACAAAATGCCCTCTAAGAATGTTAAGTCACACATAAGGAAAAGTTGTTAAAAATCAAAGCAGAGTCATCTTTCCAGGCACATGGTGAAGGATATAGAAAACAGGATGCTGACAGTTAGAGCATCCAAATCTGCAAGTATGCAGTTCATGCAAATGTGCATAGCTCATTAAAAGAGCGTTTTTAGTAGATGAGTCCATATACCTGATTCCAACTCAGGGATGGGCGAATGACCCTTCTGATGGCTAGTAATGTTTGCAGATTGGATAACATTAATGATCCTCAAAAGGTTCTGCCGTGTGGAGTTAATAGCACTGATACTCTAGAAGTGACGTAGATGCGACAATACTTAGAAGTGTTCATTTTCAGAGTACTTTGCAAACTTCCAATAATTCTCCTTTGAGCTAGGTACTCAATTTTATACTTGGAGAAATGGAGGGTTTCCCCAAAGCCACAGCAATCAAAGCAGGAATTAAAAATCACAACAGAAGTTCCTGGCTCCTAGTCCTGTGCTCAAATCATCCATCTCTAGCTCCTTACTTCTTCTGTAATTCAAGTGCTGGGACTTAGGCTTTTGGAGCAGGAGATCAGAGTTCTATCCCCACTGTTGCAATGAAGTTCTGAAAGACTACAGTATGCACCATAGCGACAGCCATTAAGTTGTTAGATGGTTATGGATTTGTTACAGAAACATTAGTACTGAAATATATTGAATAGTTCATTCCCTGTTGCTATAATAAACCTCATTACTGTTATCTATACATGCAAGGTTTTCTTCACAAAAGGACGACTATAGAGTGAAGGACCTGCCGCTGAGCTGCCGCCGCTGCCAATCGCAGCTTTCCCCCCCCCCCCAATTGTCGCCGCTGATCGCTATTGCGGCTTTTTTTTTTTTTGCTTGGGGCGACAGAAATGCTGGAGCCAGCCCTGCTAGAGACTTAAATGCTTTATGTAGAAAATTTCACTGCTCTTGCCACCCTCACTCCAAAAACACCTCTAGGGTTTGTGACTCCATGGTTGAGAATTATTGCTCTAATGAAAACAGAACTTTGCAACTGCTTTGCTCATAGGCCTCTGCTCTACTAGTTATAATGACAGCAGCTGCATCGAATACAAGCAAGGATGCCACAGTGAAGAAGGGTTTATCGGTAGTGCACTTGTAGTGCAGTGGCTCTCAAACCTTTTTTACTGGTGAACCCTTTCACATAGCAAGCCTCTGAGTGTGACCCCCCTTATAAATTAATTTTTTTAAAAAATATTTAACACCATTATAACTGCTGGAGGCAGTGGAAGTGGAGGTTGACAGCTCGCGACCCCCCCATGTAATAACCTCGCAACTCCCTGAGGGATCCTGACCCCCAGTTTGAGAACCCCTGATCTAGTGAATGGCTGTATGGAGAAGATGGGAAAGAGATGGGTTAACTGATTAAAAGAAAGAAAGAAAAAAAAAAAAGGGCAAGAATCCCTTGAACCTTTGCTGCTTTTTAGAACTGAGTCTGAACGCAACCTTGCTGATGGTTCTAAAACATCCAGCTTTGTTTCAGTATTTCCAAATCAGCCTCTGCAAAAGATGCATCATGATACCGCATTGCAGCATTTCTGGTCCATTCAGAAGGATTACCAGAAATCTCCAAAGATCTTCTCATCAAGGAGCCAGCTCAATTTTGTAGGACCAAGAAGCCACATTCTATTCAAGTGTTACTTCTTTGGTGTCCCCTGTATTCCAAGGGGGGACTGCAGGGAAGTAAGTGCAGAATTTATTCCATAGTATTTTGATAAGCATCTGAAGTTTTGGATAATTTGAGTGTTTTTCAGATAAGATCCCTAACTACGGGTTTGACCATGACCAGCTAGATACTGTGTGACAACAAAAACTGAAGGCTAAAAACTCCATGTGAGCCTTCCCTCTGGAAAGATCTGACAGTGCTCAAATGAAACAGCAGTCCACAAACTCCGCTGGGGGAGAGCTGAAGTAACAGGAGCTGGAGAGGAAATCAATACTGTCATTTTTATTTCCCTGAAAGCCCTTTAGAGACTTGTATGCAGTTCTGAGCTACTAACAAGCATAGGAACATAGGATTCAAATACTGATTATTAATGCAGAAGCAGGTGAAATTCTCATACACCCTATTTTAAACCGCAGATATCTTATGAATTCAGGGGCTCTCCATCTTTCCATGGAACATCAGAACAAAGGCAAACCCAAAAGCCACAGTTAATGTAAGTAATCCTGGAATATTGCATCCATACTCCAATCTGTTTGTTGAATGCTGGCATTTCCCTAACTGCCTGGCAAATGTATGCACAGGAGATTGTGTACATTAATCTACAAACAATGAACACCCTAGTTATTAACCACAATTTTAATTATACTCTAGAAAGTGGATTTGAATTCTGAAGGGTTGGAAGCTCAAATGGGCAATAAAACTACACCATTGTTTATATATGATAATACTTACACGGCATCTTTCATCCATATATCTCAACAAACATCGGACCTGCTTTACCACTGCTTTACTCCTCATCTTGCTTTATATCTGTGCAAAGTGGGTGTAAAATGCTACCAAATCACAATTTTCCACTCATTTTCTCCAGATAAATCAATTGATACCTACTTTGCCCAGGTGTAAGAGACTACACAAGGCCAGACTCATCTTGTCCTATGGTCTCCTGGCATTAGATAGGATGTTATAAGCCTAGATAGTATGACTTATATAAGCCTCCAATGCAAGGAATACCTCCGGTGCTGAGGGCCAGTATGCCAGGCATAGGATGCATCACAGGGTAATGGTGGACAAGAGAGTGAATCAGGGGAGTAACAGCTGAGACAGACTTATGTCCCGATAATTCTGTGCATCTGCTTGTAAACTGCTCTAGCCTGCAGACCTTGAATATAAGAGGTACAAGCTGCTTTTCCTCTGTATTTGCACCTATGGCAATACAGGTCTGAAGAGGAAGGCTGGTCCAATGGTTAGTGCATAAGCCTAACTTGGTCTCTGTGCCTCAATCATCCATCTGTAAAGTGGGGCTATAGCACTGCCCTACCTTACATTGTGAAGATAAATGTTAGATTGTGAGGTACTCAGATAGGATGGCCTGGGGGGCCAGAAAAGTACAGAGGATAGAATCTGTCCTGCAAGGCAGTGGAAAAATCACCTGGCCCATTAAGCCTTACAATAACCCTGTGCTTTATAAAAATACCTGAGTGCACAGATTATTTTAGTGGCAGAGCAAAGAACAGAACTCAGGAGTCCTGACTTCCTTCCCATCATCTGCTTGAACCACTAGACCAAACTTTTATTTATATAAATCTAAAGTTACATGTTTCATGAAAACATCCATTTCTGAGCACAAGGACATGTACTCAGGAACATCTATCCACTTGGAAAAGATAGACAGACTGAACTAAAACAGCACTATTAAAAAAAAAAAAAAAAAAAACAACCACATGTCTGGAGCCTGCTAGGGTCTCTACTCTTGCATGCTGGGTATCTGTCGTGGCTGTCAGGAAAAGTAAATTGCAATGAATCTTATCTGTGACTCACTTACCTTTGAGAGGCTTCATAAAGTCAAGTCACCTACCAAGGCTAGAATTTTTAAACCCGGGACTTTCCCTAGGAATTTCAGATCTTTCATTGGATGTTCAGAGGTGGTGGATGTAGTTTTATTTTTAAATTTTATGTTGCTTCTATTGATGATTTTATAACACTACTTCCTTTCTGAAATCAAGGGGAAATGGCTGGTTTCATCTTTAGAATCCAGCCATGCTTAAGGAATGAGCCTCCACCTGACAGATGTATTTTTATTTCACCCAAGGACCCTTCATGAATTTGCACTTAAAAATGCTTTGAGATCCTTAGATAGAAGGCAATCTGCACACATTAATTTAGGCTACAACTACCCACAGCAGATGGGAATGATACATTATCTGTTTTACTGCTGAAGAAATTTAGGCTTACCTTTTATCAAAATGAACCCTTCGGTATTGTAAGTTCACCTAATTGCACCTACAGCTTTGCTCTGTTTAACAATAGGAAAGTTGAACCCCAGTCAAGAATCAAGACCTAAATGGCTTGTCCTAAGTTAAGCAGGAAGTCTGGAAGAGATGGGAATAGAGCCTGGCTTTCTGAATGGCCCATCTTTTGCCTTAACTGCACGACTGCTCCTTCTCCACCTCCATCTGCATCCCGTCCTGATCTCCCACCTGCATTACACACAGTCCCTCCCCACGAGATGCTATTGGACTGTGAAGAGAGGCAGTGGGAGAACAATGAGCAATCAATCTGATAGCTTCCCACACCAGTGCCTCTGCCAATAAATTGTCCTCCCTGAACAGTTCCTATTTGACAGAAATGGCAGTGATGCCAAAGCACCACTAAGAGTCCTTGATGGTGCTTCCTGATAGCTTATTTGATCCTTGAAATTGGAAGTCTCAGTGCATCCGGCACCATTAGCCAAGACAGACACATGGAGGCTAGAATTTTCCTGCCAAATACCTCATGTCTCTCTCTCTCTTTTTTTTTTTTAAATTCCAAAGCGCTCATTTCCCCACAATTACATTTGCTGCTTGATTTGTTTGCAGCATGTAGAAAAGGTGAGGGTTGTTGAAAGCTCAACTGCACTGGTCCACTGAAACCCTGACCTAGCACATCCAGGAAGGAGCAAAACCTTATTTATTGGCTTTAATGATTAACGGCTTCTGGCAGTGCCTCCGTAAACATTTGCTCTATCAGATCACACCTTTAGCATATGCCATTGGATTCCTCTCATTAGTTGCCCATAATGAACTGTCTTTATTTGTCTTATTGCTAATTTTACTTCATCATTTACTACAGACTCTGAAAATAGGCAGTATTCAGGACACCATGCATGGCTGAAATGCCACAAGAACATACACAGGTATTTGGAGCATGGCTGGCTTTTTTATGATTGTATCTGAACTGTTTTCATCTGAAAAGTAAGGGCTGGGGATAGGGTGACCAGACAGCAAATGTGAAAAATCGGGACGGGGGTGGGGGGTAATAGGAGCCTATATCAGAAAAAGACCCAAAAATCGGGACTGTCCCTATAAAATCGGGACATCTGGTCACCCTAGCTGGGGAAAGGCCAATCTTATGTATCATAATGAACTGGCTACTATGTGTGCACACCACCGCCCTGCACTGGGTAGAATTGGAGCTGTTCAACTGTGTGTCATAGATCCTTTACTGCTTTTGGCACAAGAGGGTCTAGTTTCTGTCCCCACTGTTGCAAGTTCAGAGTGGCCACAGCCTGCAGCATCACGACAACCAGGAAGTTCTTAGATATCCATGGCTAGATATCCCCTGGTGTGCCAGGGACAGGGTGTGTTGCAGGGAGTGGACCTTGTGCTTTCAGTTTGCCTCATTGAATCAGTGCTGTGTTAACTCCTTCCACCTGTGGGAAGCACAGCAGTGCAGAGGTAACCTCTGCTATCTTTTCTGGGTAGTGATCAGCTACAGTGTTCTACTGCAGCCGGGAACAACTTTGTAGGTGCAGGCTCTAGGGAGGGTTCAATGACGAGGAAAATTCCGGCCCCATCTAGCTTTGCAGTCACTCACACATTGAAACAGCCAATAAACATGTTTTCTGCCTATAATATTCTGTTTTGTTGGGTGAACACCTGTTCTAAACATATGGTAGAGACGGTTCCTGGCAGCGCTCTCATTTCTAATTTCAGGGGAAGAGTTACTCATTTTAAGAGAATGTAGAAAAATATATTTTCTTTCTCCCCCATCCCAGCCAAACCACAGTGTTATTCATTTCAGCGATAATCCCAGGTTGTGTGTTGGCTTCAGGCTCAATTAGGGCTAGGGATCAAGGCTGAGATTTGCTAGCAACCAACACTCCAAAGCTGTTCTCGCAAGATTTTAGCCCCAAATGGCAGAAATGTCATGTGCACTGCAGCTAGAAGATAGGCTCCTTGGAGGTTTGCATCCAACCCAAAACCAAGGGCTATATTCGGAAGCCATGATTTGAACCAGACTCTCCCATGCCATATTGCCCCTGAAAGCCACAAGCACCTCAACCAACTGAATTCTGCATCCCACAGTCCAGTGCCTCACATCTGATTGCCACAAAGACCAGTTCCCAACAACAGTACTGGGCACTGTGGGCCAGGAATTTCAGAATGGTTGAACCACAACCGACCGACATGCTCTAGGATGATGCACTAAACCTTCACAGGGTCAAATGAGACAGCTGACCATGCAATCAATGTCCCGTTATGAATTCAGAATGCTGAATGTGTTCAGTAAAGCTGTTAGCTCTTTTCCCTAACAAAGAGCCTTAACCTATTAATTATAAAACAGCATTATTGCAAACCTGCAGCAGAAGGAAGTTATCCCAGCTGGCATGGCAGTGTTGTCACTTTCTGCTATGCCAGTTTAATCTTTACTGAAGAAAAAGACAGACATTTGTCCCAAAGCAACAGATGAGAGGCAGATCTGCAGCTGATGTAAATCAGCATAAGTACATGGAATTCAATAAAGGTAGGCCCAGTTTTTCACATGGTGCATCAGGCCTGAGGAATGTGACTGACTTATTTATTACAAGTGGCTTGAAAGTGCTGAACATGGATAAAGCACTAGATACACAGGCCAATTGGCCAGGAAAACCCCAGTGGGCAGGAATGTAAATGGAAGTGCTTTAGTCTGCACTTCAAACTCACTCAGTTTGGAAAGGCAGGGAATGTTAACAACATGCTGTCAGGGCCAGGAAGTAGGCAGCCAGGCCTAGTGGCTAGCATAGGGCAGGAGGGCAGGTCCCCATGCCAGCTGGGGTTCAGAACCAGGAGGTCAGGAGCTGCCATCAGGAACCACGAGCCAGATACCAGGAATCAGGCCGAGTCAGAAAACCAGGAGGCCAGGACCATGAGACAGGAGCAGGTAGGACTGGTGAACAGTCTAAAGCAGGGAGGAGCCAAGCTGTATGGACAACATCCTGTTCCTCTGTCTGGCTTAAATACGGGGAGTGAGCCCAACAGGAGCTCCGGTGTTCCAGTTTGGGGCATGGGGGTGGTGCCTTCTATCTGAGCTGGGCTTTAAGGAGGCCTGGTTCTAGATGTTGCCACGAGGTTGCCAGAGTTGGAGCATAAAGACGCTCTGTAACCCTGCGGACCTGGATTCAAGTCCCTCAACTCATTACACCTGCTTCAGGCAGAGCCATCACTGAAAGAGAAGGAAGAGCCCCACCAGCTGAGATTAACTTTTTCAGTTAAGTGTGTAGGAAGTGTCAGAAATCCAGAGCTCAGATGGATGGGAAAACTGGCTTGGATAGGTAATAGGTCATTTGTATTTCCATAGTGCCATTCATCCATGGCCTCACGGGGCTTTATAAAGGTCATTCAGCTTTCATCACCCCTGTGAGGTAAATACCTAGCTCTTATCTAGCACTTTTTATCTGTAGATTTCAAAGTGCTGTACCAAGGAAGTCAGTATGATTATCTCCATTTCACAGACAGGGAAACTGAGGCACCGAGAGGGGACATGCTCAAGTCACCCAGCAGGCCAGCAGCAGAACTGAGACTAGAACCCAGATCTCCTGGTGGGTGAAATGACTGCAGTCATTTTAGCAGCTGTCTAACAGTTGTATGGTATTACTGTCAGGCAGTAATACCATACAACAGTTTAGAATGGGAAGGAGAAAGAATCACATATCCGTGGCTTGCAAAGTTCAACTTCCTCATTAGCTCCGTGTTTGATTTTTTTTTTGGGGGGGGGGAGGGGCTGGCATGTAAAATGTCATTAGTTTTTCATAATCATCTTGGTAAAGGATGGGTGAGCTGATTTAGTGCTTTGGCTGGTAAATGTCATGACAAGTTTACAAGACTTGCTGTATCCAATTGAAAAGGCAGATGGAAAATAAGGGAAGCAGAATGTAATTACTTAACTTGGAAATTGCTCAAGACATCATGGTTACCCAACCGGACTCAAAAACCATGGAATTTTTAAGAGCTACAAATGGTTAGGATCTTGGCTTAGCCATCTCATCCGGAAGGAGAGTTTCTCCAACAGCACAGAGTCC
Organism: Trachemys scripta elegans; assembly: GCF_013100865.1. Lineage (NCBI taxonomy): Eukaryota > Metazoa > Chordata > Testudines > Emydidae > Trachemys > Trachemys scripta. The sequence continues at coordinate 144,329,487 of NC_048299.1, forward strand.
CTTAGCAACATAGAATCATAGAAATATAGGGCTGGAAGGGACGTCAAGAGGTCACCTATTCCATCTCCCCACTCTGATGCACATATCTAGACTATCCTTAACTGGTGTTTTTGTCTAACCTGTTCTTAAAAACCTCCAAGGACGGGGATTCCACAACCTCCCTAGGGAACCTGTTCCAGAGCTTAACTGTTCTTATAGTTCAAAAGTTTGTCCTAACATCCAACCTAAATCTCTCTTGCTGCAAACTAAGCTAATTGCTTCTCATCCTACCCTTGGTGGACATGGAGAACAACTGTTCACTGTCCTCTTCATAACAAGCTTTTACATACTTGAAGACTTAAACGGGGGCATTGATTTAATAAGGACTCAGAGGGACAAAGCCACCCAGCAAGTCCTCATCACCACCTCCCGTACCTCCCTGGGTGTTCCTTGGAGGTCTCCCATCGTAATATTCACCCAACACATTTCAACTTTAGCTTGTGAAATTTGGAAGGGTTTTAGCACTCCAACCTCTGGCCCAAGATGTGATCAAGCACAAGTCTCTCTCAGCAATTTCAAAGAGTTTGGTTAGTTTTATCTGCCTTTGTTAATTCTTCATCCTCTTCAATACACCCTACTTTCAGCTGGCAGAAGGAGTGAATGTACTGAAATACCTTGGGATAGAGAAAGCTTATTTCCATCCAAAGCAAAACCCAACATGGAATGAGAGCATCATGAAGAAATCTGTTCTCATGAGCTTTCCAGTCAGATTTCCAGGCCAAAGATGGGTTTGAATTTACATTTTGGATACGCTCCAAACTGAACTGAATCTCTGACCCTGTAGTCACATACTCATCACTGTAACTTACTGATGGTGACAAAGAGTTTCATAAAAGATATTTGCCTTTACTTGCTTTATTGTGCGTATCAGGCCATGATGTTTGCTCACGTCTGTGAGTATTGAGTCACTAATCATACATTTGGAGACCTTTAGTTTTAGTTTAAAGGAAAACAAAAAACAGAGGAGAAGCCTCTAAGAGATAGTACAGTGCATATTTCCTGTGTATCATATCTGAAGTGAACACAACACAGCAAATGCCCCTAGCAAAAAGCAGGTGTCTAGACATTTAAAGATGCAGTATGCAAAAAAAGTCACAGATACATTCTCATTCCCATAAACTGCCTTTTATTTTTGTCTTGGTTCAGGTATTAAAAAGGAAATATTGATGTTTATTCAATTCCTAACCACCCAGTCTATACAGCCCACCTTCTTCTTACCAGCTTTTCCAGATTAAAACAAACACAAGCCGGTTTTTAAAATGACTACTGTAAATTTTTGTAAACCTGAAGCTCAGATTTATTACAGTAATTAGTGCTTCCTATCTTATATACGATACTGGACATTTTAAATGAGTGTGTAGTGGATTAAATGGTTCATGGTGTTAAAAGGTTTATTTTTATGTTGTATTTGTATCTTCACAAGGCAGTAAGTTTACTTTTGTAGATTTACTGCCCTGCCAATTCAAAGTGCTGAGCCAGGACTCCATGGCTAGAAAAGCAACACTGGAACACCCATTCCATAAATGAACTTGTCATGATCTACAATCCACTTGTCAATGGATAGCAGGTGCCATCAATATTGTTGGCTGATACATGCCCTCCTTCAAAATAGTCCACAAGTACGAGGAGTCTCGAGGACACACTCACTCTCACATACTGTGACTGTCTAGGATGTTGGTAGACAAAAAAGCTATGTAAATCAGCAGGCTTAGGGCCAATTTACGTCAGTCACTGAAGATCATTTGGTGGATGACTCAAAAAGGGCAAAGGCAAGGCTCCCTGTGATTGCCCTGAGAAGGCACCACTGCTGAATCTTATTAGTTTCTATTGCATTATTTGCTGACCTGCCCCTTGCATCATCATTTGCCAACTCAATGTCTAAGTCATTTATGTATACATTTATCAGTGGAGAAGGCAGAGGTTAAATAATTAGAGCGAAGCTCTTCAACAATTCATCCATCTTGCAGTAAAGTGTCACTGCATGACTTTCGCAGAGATCTTTGCAATAGTCTTTCTCAACCACTAGATGGAAGGCAAGACACAGACACCAGACCCTGGGGTGTTCCACCACTTGCCAGCATCTTCCCCTCTCAGCCAGTCTGAAGAAGGGCTCTGTGTAGCTTGAAAGCTTGGCTCTCTCACCAACAGAAGTTGGCCAATAAAATGTATTACCTCACCTGCCTGGTCTGCCTCATATCCTGGGCCCAACACTGCTACAACAACACAACACAGAGGCTTACTGTTAACATCTGTCCTTGGCTAGCTTCAGTCTTGCAAGGTGCTAACTGCATTGGTCCCAGTGCAGTGAAGCAGTTCATTAAAGGCTCAACTTTCAGTAAATGAGTTAGGACTCACTTGGGCAGAAAGTTAAGCCTGCTGTCCTGGAACAGGGCAAAAGTGCCCCAGGATCTTGTAGAGTTGAACCCCAGATTATTAGGAAAGATGATTCCTTCTATTCCTGTGCTATCCAATACTTTCTAACCTTATAATTTACTCTTCCTTACAACATTATGCCAGGTACCTTATGAAATCCAAGTAGAATGTATCATTGCATCAGCTGCTTAGTTCTCTTGAAAGTACACAGGACTTGCCCTATCGATTCTGATCGTTGGTCCTTTAAATCTGGTATCTCACCTCCTGCACACACCATTAACTGAATCTTCAGCGAGAGATAACTCCCACCTATCATGTACCTACCTAGGTATGCACTGCTATAAATGAATGGAGGAGAATCCTTCTTGATCCCTGCAACACTCACCATTAGACTCAAGCACTAGACTGGATAAAACCTACATTAAAATGTTACTACTAGTCAAAAGATCCTGCATCCCTCTTTTAAATCCAGCTATAGTATCAGGTCTGCAGTCTGATCTCACTGAATGGTGTAACTTTATGATTTGCATCTGATTTCCATCAGTATAAGCAGAATGAATTCATTTGCCTTTTGAGTCCATAACCTTAGGGGGCTGTGAATTCTGTAGGATAACACCACACTGTGTGGAAAAAAGTGGCATTGTTTTCCTATTAAAGAATGGCATAAGAAGGATGAACTGAACAATTCTTACTTCACCCTTCTTAAATACTTCAGTAATAATAGAACATTCTGCTCAGACCTCAGTCTTCTTTGACATTCTCTAGATCTTTTCAATCTTATCCAAGTTTAAAAAATAAAAAAAAAAAAAAAAAAAAAAAAAAGATACAGCAACTAAAAGGATACTGTACTCAAATGAATTTTAAAAAATGGGACCAAAAAGGCACCCTGGCATCCGGTTTGCTCTTTTAGCCATTAGCACGTCAATAATCTAACCACACTGATTCCCAGACCGTCCTGCAAGCTCATAGACAATGAGAACTGGTAGGACCACAGTCAATACACTCATGGAGAATTTAGACTATATTCCAAGGGGACAGTACTCTGCAGATACTCGGGTTAATTTCCTCCATCATTGCATTGCCCTGTCCCCAAAGCATTTCCAGGACAGATTTTCAATGGGATTTTGGCATTTTAGCTACCCTTTACACCAGGGATTGGCAACCTTTGGCACGCAGCCCATCAGGGAGATCTGCTGGCGGGCCGGGACCGTTTGTTTACCTGCAGCATCTGCAGGTTCAGCCAATTGCAGCTCCCGCTGGCCGCGGTTTGCCATTCCCGGCCAATGGGGGCTGCAGGAAGCGGCAGCCAGCACATCCCTTGGCCCATGCTGCTTCCCACAGCCCCCATTGGCCTGGAACGGTGAACCGCGGCCAGTGGGAGCTACAGTCAGCTGAACCTGCGGACGCTGCAGGTAACAAACCGTCCCGGCCCGCCAGTGGATTTCCCTGACGGGGAAAACTTTGCCAAGCCCTGCTTTACACCTTTGAAAATTTCCCCCATAAAGTCCACCTGGAGCTCCTTGCTATCCCCTGTTGTTTTTACTGAAGGGGGAAAAAAAACAAACAAACGAAGAACCAACTTAGTGTTCTCAGCAGAGTTCTCCAATTTGCTTCCCACTTCCTCCTACAAGTCATTAACAACCTGATTGCTTCCTTCTTAATAGATTATATTGAAACCTTTGCATCCCTCTAATGATCATCAAGCTAAAGTGATTAAGCAAAGTTAGCCAACAATCACATTACCGGATAGTGATGATGACCTAAATGTTATGAACACAGCTAGCTTAATAATAAGGGGCATGAACAATGGGTAAGTAGAGTGATGCCTAAGAAAAGACTATTTATATTGGATATAGAGCATGTGAGAAGCACCTGATTCACTGTCCTAAAGACCACATACCCTGTTTATCTCACACACACACACACACACACACACACAGTGTAACAACAGCAATTCAAGCTTCCTCTGTCCTGTCCTGGAGTTGGTCCCTTATCATTAACGACCATGAGTGATGTACTGGTTTGTCAGGCATGTTTATTGTGCCACTGACTATCTTAATGTCAAATGCATTTATTGTTACAATGGATCTAATATTGATTTCTATAGGATTGCATTGCAACCAACTACAGACGAGTATGTTACTGTGACTATCTGGGTTAGGTTTAGCGCTCCAGACAGATTGCAAAGCTATAGGACATGCCACTAAATCCCTGAGCATTTCTCACATACACAACCCTTTCCCTGCCCCCCTTTTTTCCTCCTCATTGAATTATCTACAGGACTGGATGGTGTTGCAACACCATAACCTCATGCAGAAGGTAGCTGATCAGCTATTAGCCATTTTTCAGAATGATACAATAGGGCCTAAATTATGGAGACTTCCATTTAATCTTAAGAAATGAGATGCTGCTAACACTCTCATCCATGTTCCTTTATGAAGGAAACCATATGTTAAGGTGAAATGCAGAGGATACAACCATTTCATGCCATTGAACAAATCCCAGATGGCACAGGTGCATTTTCTATTGATATTCCATGTGTTCCAACACCATTGGATTGAAAAGAAATAGCTGCTCAATTGCCAGAAATCAGTGACCACAGTATACAATAGAATATTATGTGGTTCAGGATGCAGACTCTTCCAAGCTATTGCATCATTTGTACTGAAGAATGGAGGGTTTCCCTGAGTGAAACTTTCTAATATCCATCATTGTACTCTAGTCCTAAGCAGCCACACAATTAGCAATTAGCGTCTGGAATGGTGGCAGCTTCTGCGGTGTTGTAGGTGTGCCAGGAAGGCAGGATGGGGGCCAGTTCTGGCAGTTCTTCCCTTGCAAAGGCTAGCGATATTTTCATCTCACAATGCACCAAAAGCCATGTGCAACAGCAACCACATCCCTTTTGAATCAGCAAGACATTGAAATGTCAGGATCACTGTGCCAGGGTCATTTGTGGGCTCACAACGACCTGTTGCAACATCGCTGGTAAGGTACAAAAGACCAAAGGGTTTTAATGGAGCACCCCCTGCCGCAGCCTCATGCAGCGGCAGCAAGTCACTGGTTATGAATCACAACAATCGCGCCACACCAGGCCTACCTTGCCTTAGGGAGGCTCTAACAGGCTGCTGTCTTTACTCAGCACAAGCTGGAGTTCTGCCTTTCCTACCAGCAGGGCTGGCTCCAGGATTTTTGCTGCCCCAAGCAGCCAAAAAAAAAAAAAAAAGCCACGATCGCGATCTGCTGCAGCAATTCGGCAGGAGGTCCTTCATTCCGAGCGGGAGTGAGGGACCGTCCGCAGAATTGCCGCCGAATAGCTGGACGTGCCGCCCCTCTCCGGAGTGGCCACCCCAAGCACTTGCTTGCCAAGCTGGTGCCTGGAGCTGGCCCTGCCTACCAGCCAGTGCCTAGCAGAGCTGGGCCCTCCCTGAGCCTGACACCTATTTCAGGTGTCCTGAGGCATGGCTGATTGAGCCCACAGCAGCTCGTTAACCCTTTCCTGGCCAGCATAGGGGTTGTATCTCTCATCATAGTTGCCTGTGGCAACAAATGCCAAATTACAAGAACATTCAGATAGGTTGATTTAAGCATGACTGAACTATAAATGAACAGCTGGGGCATTTAGGGCACAAAACCTTGCCAAGCAAACCTGCTGGAGGTTCCATAGCTCAGCTACCCATCCTCAAGCCATAGGGCATGAAAAGATCATGGGTGGAATCAAGACAACATTTCTCCTCTGAATATTGTATGGTATTAGGAGAGGTTTATACCTTCTTGTGCACCACCTCTGTCATTAGGCACCACTGGGATAGGTTAGGCATGAAGGATCATTGTGCAATTAAGGATTGGTTCTGACACAGATTTCCTGTGTGGACAGGTGTCTCTCTCTGCCCTCATTTTCTCCCATCTATAAACTGGGGTTATAATACTTCCCTTTTTCACAACAGTGTTTCACCAATGTTTGTGATGTGCTTAGATGAGGTAAATAACTAGCTAGAAAGCTAAATCATTGGCCCCAGATTCTGAAAGTTATTTAGGTTTCTATCTTGATTTCAATGGAACCTAAATATCTTTGAGGATCTGAGCCTTAGTCTTTAATAATCAATCAGTTCTTGTTCCTCCCCTTGTTAGCCTCATAAGAAATCACACACCTGTTTTGTTTGCTTCTTTCCAATCATATTTCATGCTACTTGCAGATCCCAGCCTTTGTTCTGATGGATGCCAGAGGAAGACAAAGTTTACTAGGGTCCATGACTTCATTAGCTGATGTTTATGCTAATCTTGAACTTGTTAGTGAGCTTTGATATGGGATTTTTAAAATATAAACACATCTCTCTAGCTAACCCTTTGATTGAACATGTGCATCTGTTTCTTTCAACACTGTTTTTGCTGAAGCAAATTCTAGAACTATGGTAGAGCAGCAGTTCCGTGGCCCATTGATACAAGGCCTTAGTACACAGACATCCAGGGGCTTTTGTTCTTAGAAAACAGTAACCGAGCTGGCTAAGAATAGCCTGCCACGCTAGTTTTTAATCTGCACAGAGAACAGCAAGTCATGATTTGTTTGCTTTGCCTCTCTTTCTAACAGTCCATTAGGGAGCCACATCTGTCATAACAAATGTCCGCAATTAATTTTGATAATCTTATTGCTTGCAAGCAAACTTTGTTTTGTACAGATTGAGTCATAATAATTATTTCATGAAACATTGATTTGAACAACTTTTAGCTTGTGGGCGGCTTGTAGACACTTCACAATTCCTGTTGAGTGACTGGTCATCTGGGGCATGTTCTCTATTGTCGTTTTGCCTCCTTGAGTGCACAGCTGAATTTTAGTTTAGGAGGATGATGAAGAGCAAAATGCTTTTGCGTGAATTTCTGCATTTGCATGTAACAATACAGGGGCCTCGAGCTCCAGTGGGCCAGTGCAGGATGCATGCGCATGCCTCCTGAATGTCAGGAAGCAGGGCTTGCAGGGCCAGTCTCTGGGCATCCTACTGAGTGCAGCTGGCCTGTAGCAGGCTGCCTGACTGGCTACACCACCTGATTGGTTGAAAGAGTTGGCTCTAAAGCCCAGCAGCAGCAGTTCAGCTGCTGTTCAAAGCACTCGTCCGCAGCTGCAATAACTTTGGCGTCCGCTTGGTCCAGCCCAGCTCTTGCCTTGGCCTCGATCCTGCTCCCACCTTGCCCCCGCCTCACCTCGCTCAAGGTAACTCAGTCCTGACTCTGCTCTGACGTTTTATAGATTCATAGATTCATAGATTATAGGACTGGAAGGGACCTCGAGAGGTCATCGAGTCCAGTCCCCTGCCCGCATGGCAGGACCAAATACTGCCTAGACCATCCCTAATAGACATTTATCTAACCTACTCTTAAATATCTCCAGAGACGGAGATTCCACAACCTCCCTAGGCAATTTGTTCCAGTGTTTAACCACCCTGACAGTTAGGAACTTTTTCCTAATGTCCAATCTAGACCTCCCTTGCTGCAGTTTAAACCCATTGTTTCTGGTTCTATCCTTAGAGGCTAAGGTGAACAAGTTCTCTCCCTCCTCCTTATGACACCCTTTTATATACCTGAAAACTGCTATCATGTCCCCTCTCAGTCTTCTCTTTTCCAAACTAAACAAACCCAATTCTTTCAGCCTTCCTTCATAGGTCATGTTCTCAAGACCTTTAATCATTCTTGTCGCTCTTCTTTGGACCCTTTCCAATTTCTCCACATCTTTTTTAAAATGCGGCGCCCAGAACTGGACACAATACTCCAGCTGAGGCCTAACCAGAGCAGAGTAGAGCGGAAGAATGACTTCTCGTGTCTTGCTCACAACACACCTGTTAATGCATCCCAGAATCATGTTTGCTTTTTTTGCAACAGCATCACACTGTTGACTCATATTTAGCTTGTGGTCCACTATAACCCCTAGATCCCTTTCTGCCGTACTCCTTCCTAGACAGTCTTTTCCCATTCTGTATGTGTGAAATTGATTTTTCCTTCCTAAGTGGAGCACTTTGCATTTGTCTTTGTTAAACTTCATCCTGTTTAACTCAGACCATTTCTCCAATTTGTCCAGATCATTTTGAATTATGACCCTGTCCTCCAAAGTAGTTGCAATCCCTCCCAGTTTGGTATCATCCGCAAACTTAATAAGCGTACTTTCTATGCCAATATCTAAGTCGTTGATGAAGATATTGAACAGAGCCGGTCCCAAAACAGACCCCTGCGGTACCCCACTCGTTACGCCTTTCCAGCAGGATTGGGAACCATTAATAACAACTCTCTGAGTACGGTTATCCAGCCAGTTATGCACCCACCTTATAGTAGCCCCATCTAATTTGTATTTGCCTAGTTTATCGATAAGAATATCATGCGAGACCGTATCAAATGCCTTACTAAAGTCTAGGTATACCACATCCACCGCTTCACCCTTATCTACAAGGCTCGTTATCCTATCAAAGAAAGCTATCAGATTGGTTTGACATGATTTGTTCTTCACAAATCCATGCTGGCTATTCCCTATCACCTTACCACCTTCCAAGTGTTGGCAGATGATTTCCTTAATTACTTGCTCCATTATCTTCCCTGGCACAGAAGTTAAACTAACTGGTCTGTAGTTACCTGGGTTGTTTTTATTTCCCTTTTTATAGATGGGCACTATATTTGCCCTTTTCCAGTCTTCTGGAATCTCTCCCGTCTCCCATGACTTTCCAAAGATAATAGCTAGAGGCTCAGATACCTCCTCTATTAGCTCCTTGAGTATTCTAGGATGCATTTCATCAGGCCCGGGTGACTTGCAGGCATCTAACTTTTCTAAGTGATGTTTAACTTGTTCTTTTTTTATTTTATCTGCTAAACCTACCCCCTTCCCATTAGTATTCACTATGTTATTATGACTCAATCTGTACAAAACAAAGTTTGCTTGCAAGCAATAAGATTATCAAAATTAATTGCGGACATTTGTTATGAATAGTTGGACCAGTTCTCCTAATGCCACTTCTCCACCTCTTCATCAAAAAGTCTAATTACTTTACACCCATTACTTAAGCATCAGCACTGCCACAAGTTAGGCATTGTCCACATTTTACAGAGAAGTAACCAGAAGCACAGAAAGTTTAGGTGACTTCTCCAAGGTCATTCAGCACATCAGTGGCAGAGACAGAATGGAACCCAGGAGCCCACTTGCCTGCGCCTCTCCCCAGCATGATCTCACGTAGGCATTGTTTATGACGGGAGCGGTATGTAGGGTACGTGTAGCTACCCACTACCAGGAGCGGCGGCAGGGTTTTTGGTGCCCTAGGCGGGATTCCTTCCGCGCTCTCAGTCGTCATCGGCAATTCTGCGGCAGGGGGGTCCTTCCGTGCTCCCGGTCTTCGGGGCACTTCGGTGGCAGGTCCCAGAGTGAGTGAAGGACCCGCTACAGAATTGCTGCCGAAGACCCGGAACGCGGAAGGACCCCCTGCGGCTGAATTGCCGCCGAGGGCGGCAAAATGCCACCCCCCCAAATCCTGGTGCCCTAGGTGACCACCGAGGTCACCTAAATGGAAGCGCCGGCCCTGCCCACTACCATGAAAAGCAGGCTGCATCCACTGCGTGGCTACATGTGGCAATGAAAGACTGGCAGGAGGGAGGCAGTGGGACACTGCTAAAAATACCAGTGTAGATGTGGGATGCACTGCTTGGGCATCTAGAAAGCCATGTAAAGTACATACCTAAGGTTCTGACATGTCTTTACATGCTTAAGCCATGCATCACCATCACTGCTATTTATACCCATGCTAGGGGGTACACGCCACCATAAAGTGAACACACAGCCTTAAATGCCTCTAAAACGGTGCCAGTCTAGGGGCAAAGGCCTCCAAGAAATGCTAAATCAATGGCTTACAGCATCTCTGGGAGCTGCTGGAGCTCCTCCAGGAGCACATCAAAACAGGTCAAATTGACCTGCAGTGCTCACCCGGTGAAGCTGAGCAGAGATGACGGATCACTTGAGGTGACAGAAATTGGGTTGCTTTGGATTTTGTATCCCGGGGAAGAGGGAATAACAGTCAGAGGTGGAGATTAAGGATGGGGAGAGTGTTGAGGCAGAGCACTGGGAGGCACTCGTAAAAACTACTAGTGATGTCCCAAAACACAACAGTTTACAATGTGGATGATACTACAGGCGCTTGGAGCTTTTGCTGTAGAAAATACTATAATATCTAAAAGGGAAGCAGAAGACTGGGATCAACAGGAGGAGAGGGAGGGAAAAGCTGAGACTCTGTTACAGTGCTTATGGAAAGGGGTGAGGCAGAGCGTATAAGGAAGTCAGGAGGGCTCGGGGGAAAAGGACTCACTGAACGACTGAGGTTGGGAAAGGCGGGAGGAATATTTGTTCATGTGCTGCACTAAACCCGGAGTAGATAGAACCAAATGCCTGTGTATCTCCTATATGGGAGCTTTTATGTTAGATTAATTTCAGCAACGGGTGCACCATCTCTTAAAAACCTATTAGGTCTTTGACCGTGAATACTGAGCACTGTTGCCAGATTCTGAAAAGATGCATGGAATATTCAGAGTGGGTGGGAATACCAAGAAAACCTCCTGGTCATGGATACGCAAGAATATGTGGCACCTGTATTGCTGGATGTATTAGAAACACCTACGGTGTAGAGATTAGACAGATTTACTGCCCTGCTGAGTTGGGATTTCAGGTGTTTGTGAGGCTTCATCGATTTCTGTAGAGCATTTTGAGAACTCAGATGAAAGGTGCTAGGTACTTAATCGCCACAGGTTGTGCTTCTTTCATTACGGTTAATGGAGAACAACTCTAAGATTTAAAAGGTTTATGAAAATACCTCAGGGTATCTTATCTGCGTCTCACAGACACCATCACTATCTAAGCTTCATTTGAACTAACAGTGGGCCAGATTTTAAGCTAAACTCTATGCATCGTGGGGCAGGGAAGGCAGGTAGAGGGGGGTTTATTCCTGAGGCAGCTCACATGTACAGCTGCCTGCAACAGCACTCTGTGAAACATTGCCACAACCCAGAATAAGCAAAGCAAGTACAGTCTCTGGGCACCCCTCAGGCACACTCCTATGCTGGCAGACTGCAAGAGAGAATAGCACAGGGCTCTGCTGATCCTAGGACACCCAGGGAAGCCCCCTAACCAAGGGGAATGGGCTGTGGGCCAGTTCCTCTGGCTTTGTGGCCCACTTTATGCCACAGTGGAATTGACAGTCGATGTCAGTGTTTTCCCACGTATCAGAGGGGTAGTCTGTATCCACAAAAACAACTAGGAGTCCGGTGGAACCTTAAAGACTAGCAGATTTATTTGGGCATAAGCTTTCGTGAGTAAAAAACCACTTCTTCAGATGCATCAGTGTTTTCCCAGTCATAAGAATACAAACATTATTGTTTTCCTTCAATGGCCCCTGCTGACCAAAGCTTCAATTCTACAACTCATCTGAAAGATGGGGCCTCCAGGAGAACAGTGCCTCACCCAGCCAGAATGAGAAATTAGTGCTATCCAACCCCATGAGTTTTCCTTCGAGACCTCCCATCTTAGTATTGACCCAAACCCCAGCCTGCTTAACTATACAGTGTCTGATGAGATCATGGTGCAAGACTTTGAGCAGGGGGTGGGACTAGATGACCTCTTGAGGTCCCTTCCAACCCTGATATTCTATGATTCTAAGGCTGTATTAACTACAAGCTATTTAGTTTGGGGGAGAGAATGAGCCTGATTCTTTAGGATAGGTCTCTAAACCTAATCGACAGAAAGCAGCTCATGGTGTTGCTTTAGACAGCAATAGAGTTATGTGTGATGCATCTGGAACAAGATTATTTAGTGAATGAGGCAGTGGAACTAACATGCAGATTTAAGTATCAGCATGATATGCAATTGCTCTGTGCGCATAAAATAACATGATATACTGTATTATGGTTAAATCCATCAACTCATTTTGCAATGAACGGGGGTAGGGGTGGGGAGGGGGAATCACTGGCAGCCTAGATTTTGATTTGGCTTATTTCATTTCTCCTCCTACTCTAATTTTTGCTGCTTTATTTTGTTTTCCTTTTTATCTAGCCAGGTACTTCTGTGCCCATGACAATAATATCGGAGAGACTTATTTTCTTTATAGGGGGAATTTCCCCACACTAGAACTGAGCACTTGGCAATTAGTTTACTATAAAGTGTTTTGGGATGTGGATTTTATTACCACCACCACCACCAAATACACTGCATTCCCTTTCAATACCCTGCTAGCTAATTCCCTATTATTTGTCTTTATGTGGGAAATGAGATTAAAAGGTATATTTTATACTGTGACTAATACGGCTATATTTTAAGAAGGAGAGTTCATAAATGCCTAAAGGAGTTTAGACACACAAGTCTCATTGAAAGTCAATATTATTTGTTCTCCCCGGTAGGCAATTTGAAAATCCTATCTATCCTAAATTTCTATCTATTAATCTAGGATTTTCTATAGTGCCCATCGCCATTATATCTAAAGCCCCAATTCAGGAAAACATCCTTATTCAGAAGTGTCAGGAATATGGCCCTGCACCTATTGAGGCTCTGGGAATGGGTGCAGCTGCAGCTGCTTGGTCTCCAGCCAGCCTGAGTCAGCTAAGCTGCCTAGCAGACGGCCCTGCCTGACAGGCTGAGAAACTGGCTGCTTAATGCACATGCCTGTGGATCCTCGGCCTCCCTGTGCTTGCTTCACTCCAAGCCCTGATCCTGCTTTGCTTTGCTCCTCCATTGCTCCAGCCTAGACCCTGCCCTGCACCAGTCCTGTCCAAGCCTTGCTCCTTCCTGCCTTTCCTGACTCCAGGTAATCCAGTTCTGACCTTTGGCTCCACTCCCTGACTCTGCTTTGACCCTTGGTTCTGGCATTTGGACTCTTGACTATGGTTCTGATCAGGGTTTAAATTCTCAGAGATTATTTCCCGGGGCCCTCGGGGCTTCAGCCCTGCAGGGGCGAGGCGTGGGAGAGGGCTTGGAGCTTCAGTCCTGCGGGAGGTGGGGTGCCACGGCTCAGAGCTTCAGCCCAGGGCCGGCTCTAACTTTTTTGCTGCCCCAAGTAGCAAAAAAAAGCGCCGCCCCCCAAGTCCCCCCGCCGGGCGCCGCACCCCCCCCCCCCCGAGCACCGCTGGGACCCCCCCCGCCCCCGCCCCCCGCCGAGTGCTGCCGGAACCCCCCTCCAGTGTCGTGCCCACGCCGCCCCCTGCTGAGCGCCACGCCGCCGGAGCGCCCCCCCGCGGAATGCCTCGCCGCGCTCCCCCCGCCACCCCTTACCAGGTGCCGCCCCAAGCATGTGCTTGGGTGCCTGGTGCCGGCCCTGCTTCAGCCCCACAGGACATAAGCCTGAGGGAGACAATGGGGCTCGGGCTTTCAGAGTCGCACAGAGCTCTTCTTCAGACCTGAAGCTTGTCTCTCTAATATCCTGGGACTGACACGGTTACACCTACACCAGATCCCCCAAAGTATTTAGACTCCGAACTTCCATTAGAAGTCTGGGCCATTTAGGGTGACCAGATGTCCCAATTTTATAGGGATAGTCCCGATTTTTGGATCTTTTTCTTATATAGGCTCCTATTAGCCCCCACCTCGTGTCCCGATTTTTCACCTTTGCTGTCTGATCACCCTAGGGCCATTGTGCCTAAGAGGTTTTAGATATTTTAGACTGAGTTTTACCAAAGAGATCTGAGTCAAGGATTTAAAATATATTGAAACCAGGAAGACAACATAACAAGATGCTCTCATTCATTCTGCAAACAGGAGTTAGGGTTTGTTTGTTTATTTGTTACATTACTGTAACAAACTGAAATTGACTATTTTAAATACATATCTAGCATTTCCCAGCCCTCATAAAAAAAACATTTCCTGTTGTTTTTTTTTTCATGTACATATTGAGATTTATTCAGAGAAATAAATATTTAATAGTTTTCTTCCAGGATAACGGAGATACCTGGAACCGTTATGCTGAATAAATGATAAAGCCACAGGCTACAGAATTTATACAGTAAATTAGCAAGAGACCTTGTGTGGGAAAAGCTTCACCCACTGCGTATGGAAGTTGTCAGAGTAGGTTTAATTATCTGCAAATAATTTTGAGCATATTTTTATATTGTCTTTCTTATTTTTAAATGAAAAAATACTTGTCAGTTTCTTAATTTAAGATTTCCGCAGAGTGTGAACCAATGCAATTAGGAAGCTGTAATGTCAAGCCCTGTAATTACTCCTTGGGTGATTTGCCCCACTTTTTTTCTGGGACAATTCTACCCTGGGATTGGCTGCACTTTATTAAATCTGAAGTAGAGTGGCTTGGTTTTGGTGAAGATGTGGTAGAAGTGATTGAAAGCTGAGTTTAAAAACAGGAAATTATCCTTAACAATGGAGGTAACAGTACCTTCCGTAACACATCTTGGTGGATGCTACACAATTTTATTTTGTATTGCATCTGATGGATGAACTTGATACACAGCAGCATAATAAATGCACATGCATCACTCCCCTCTATTGGATGGAATGACTGACCTGTTCAAGTCCCCATGACTATACCTAGTGGCGGCAGCCTACAGAGGCAATAAACTGTAGTACTACAACTAAGAGAAAGTCTCCATTAGCTCAACTAAGAGAGATTCTCAGTTAGCTCAAATGGCGGGGTAATCTGTGCTCATTAGAGCATAAAGCCCTAAATTCTCACACCGACTGTAGTTCTGTTGCCACAGAGTTACTACATATCACCTTCACCTTGATCAACTTGATCCATCAGCCCTCAGAGACAGAGTGCCAATCACAGTATGTCATTCGTGTTTTTCTAGCCAGTCCTTCAGCCACCTGCTGGCAAGGCTGTCAGTGGCACCGGACACCCAGTCAGCATAACATACTGCAGTCCAGAGCACCTGAGTGATCTGCCAGCCTCAGCCTTCCAAGTAGCTGGGATTACAGGCGCATGCCACCACGCCTGACAGATATCACTACATATCTTTCACACAAATTGTATCCCAAAGCATCTTCCAAAGTTAAATAATAGGACTCTATAGAAAATACCCTAGAGGCTTACAGAACCGTAAATTGGAGACTTAAAATCCACATCAGGAATGATGATAGAAGGAAGGTAGCAAAAAGACCAACAGTTTTGTGATGGAGTGTGGAAGGATGAACTTCACGCGCAATCACAACAGACAGCTTATACTGACAAAGCAACTTTCGTCCTAAAGCACTTTAGAGACTACCATACGGGTAGAGAAATTTCACCGCCTACTGAAATGGGTGAAATGTAGCAGCTATTTGAAATCACGTAGCCATACTCCCCACGTTCGATCTAAGCAAAGCTCCCAAATAGCACACTGGCAAAGCTGGATGGCTTCAGTAAAGCTGCTGCTACTCAACACTGCATCTGAGTGCATTAAAGAATCTCTATAACCCGGAACACCAGCCTTTTCTTTCTCTTTTAAAATGTGTGTCCTGCCAGGACAGTTGAACATAGCACAGTAAATTTACAGTTTAATTACAAAGCACAGTGATAGGCTTGTAGGCTCATCAACTATTTGTCCTATTGCTTTTCCGCATTTGTCAATGTAATGACAGAAAATATCCCGTCTGTGATTCTGTCTCAGCTAATGGGGGGGTCTGTATGCTGAACAGGACAGAATATTGCTAGAAAGCAGGTAAAATAGACAGTAGGATGCAGCAGAAACAGCAAAACAGCTTTAGACATTAATTGGGAGAATAGGGCTTTTGGGAGTACAATGGCAGAATCAAAAAAAAAGGGAATGTCCAAACGGGCGACCAGCCTCCTTCTATTGGCTATTTACAAAGCCAAAATCTCTTGTCCAAGTCATACAACTACCTGCATAGCCTCTACATTGTTCTCCAGTTTGTTTAGCCCCCTAGTTCCTCCCCTGCTTTCGTCTGTGCCTAGCAGAATACTTAAAAACCATTCTAGGTACATCATCAAACATTGCGTCAGCAGAACTAAGGAGGCAATAAGGTGACACCTGACTTATCAACTACATCTCCCCTCAGCTGAGAACCTGGCCCAAGATTTAGCCACTGACATGTGCCTTACTTGCATCTATTTTGTTCCATCAGAAACTCCAACCTGCCTCTGTCTCTCTCTCCATTTCATTCTATTGCCCCCTACCTACACCTCTGCCTTTTCCTTCATTCATCACTACCCTCTCAAGAGCTCAGCTGATCAAGAGGCCAACTGCAGTATAGCTATCTGCAACCAACAGCTCAATTTGAAGCTGCTCTCTAAAGGTATTTGGATGGCAAATATTGTTGCCCTGGATTTGAGGGGTATGTATACTCCAGAATGTGATCGAGCTAATTGCAACCATATTATGTGCATTCAGCCACCCTGAATTAATGAATTAGAACACCACATAGTTAAGGGTTAATTCAGAGACAGGCATTTAGAAGCAAGGTCAAAACTAGTTACAGTTTCTGCTATTCAGAATGGGAGGAGAGGACAGACAAGTACAAAATTGAGATTAAAAACCTTGGTGGTTGGAAAACCTGGAGCCTAGACGCCTCTGGTATTAAAAGTGTATTGAAAGTTAGAAAAGTGATGATCCAGTTCGGGTCATTATGACCTATGCGTTTTGGAGAAGTTAGTTGTAAAAGATTAGCTAATAGAGTGTACTTTGGAGCAGTCCTCTGAAGCCATCTTGAGACACGTTTTTCCTGACACCCTTTCTCCCCAGTGTGTGAGCAACTGGCCACTGCGAACCTGCTGTTAATTACTCAGTACTGTTCCAGATGTTAGGTAAATATCTGGGATGTTCTAAACCTATTCCTTATGTTTGTGTGTGCTTAAATCTGATAAACTGCAGTTGTAGATAGAGCACGCTTACTTGTATGAATCTTATCAGACGGAATTGCTGTGTTCCTGTTGATTTATTCCTTACACCAGCTGGAGTCAAATAGTTAAGTTGCCCCTGTTGGGGGTTCTGAAGACCCGAGGTAACAGTATCACCTTAGTACCTAAGGGGTAGCTCCTGGGAGGTCAGCTTCCACTGACGTGAGTAAGAGCTGAGGGCAGCTTATAGGAGTTGCTCAGCAACTTTCAGCATCAGGCTGTGCACACTAAACCTGTGGAGGTTCCCTATTCAATTGCGTGTGCGTAAAACACTGCAGAAGCAGTGTCTGCTCTTCATGTTCATATGGTGTTGATGAAAGCTGCTGAGTGAGCAGAACCACAAGCCATGATGTCCTTAGTCCTCAGGTTGGCACACTGATGAGGTTCTAGCAGGTATGTAAGGTAGAATTGGTGTGTTTGTTCCATGTATTGTGTATTTGGTTCACAGCAACAAAGCAGCTAACAGGCATGTGTGTTGTTTGATGATCTTGTTGATGGTTGAGACAGTCCTGGAGACTTAACATTACACCTGTCCTACAAGAAGGGACAGAAACCTGCTGTTATTCAATAGAGCTCACCTTGCAGGGTAGCAAATCTGCTGCAGTATAGCCAGAGTTTAAAGCTCCCCAACTGTGTGCACAAGCACAAGTACGACAAACACACACTAAAGTGTGTAACAGTGTCTATTCCCCAGCTGCAAGTCCCCTTTGTTTTGATTGCCAGTTGCGCCAGAAGTTTAAGCCTTTGACTTTCCCCTGTTGTGTTGAAAACACTGAGAAGACAAATGGAGCCACTGGAAGGCTGAAGACAACCTGCAATTGACTGGATACCTGCAGATCAGCTTGGCAGAGAAAATTTTCAGTTTGAATTAAAAGCATTCACCACTCAAGAGATTACTTACAAGACAAAATGCAACCATGACCCCCTCCACTTAGAAAAGCTGAAAGTGTCAGGTTCCAATCATCTCTGACGCTACATCTTTTCAAGTTCCCCAAAGGGATGTCTCAAACCAGCTCAATCAAATATGACTAAGGGAAAAGCTTTAAAGCTGCCCTGGAGAGCAAAAAGCTGAAATCCACAGTAAGAGCAGATTATGGAAGGCAAATGCAGTACCCTGAGTGCTCTGGGTTATGGTGCTGGGGGTGGTGGTGGTGGGGAAACAGCCTTCCTCAAAGTTGAGGTGGTGATAAGGCAGTCTTGTCATGGAAGAAAGTATCGCTATGGATCAGGGGGCCAAAATCCATCCCAGTATAACTACTGTGTGAAAAAGAGTTAAATCTGAGGAGGCAATTTTTGTCCCAGGTGCAGCATTATTCCTTGCTAACTTGACCCAAGAGCTACACCAAGAGAGACCTCCTTGTGGTTTGTCTTGATGGAGGACATGGCTGCATTACTCTTCATCACCATAGTTTTTTTTTTTTAATAAGGTACACAGCCAAGGTGATATTTGTGCCTAACAACTCTATTTTATGCTGAAACAGTAACACAGAGGACATTTTAATCAGAATTGGAACAAAAACATCATCAACAAATATTATTTCTCGTTAGTGCCTTTAAAATATGCCAATTATACTGCTCCATGTTAATTTAACAACCTGAGGATCCTCTGGGCAACCTCACTTGGATGCAGAGAGCTAGCAGCACAAGATTTTTATTGACTGAACTCTTTTCTGTATTCCTGGGGAGAGCTGAGAAAAAGGAGGAGGACCCCACTTGGATACCCTGGGCCACATTCTGCCCTTGGGTTGCATCGATAGTTTCACTGGGAGCTGCAAATACACATCCACGGACAAAACTTTATCAAGGGAAACAAGTTTGTAGGGCCAAAAACTCTTTTCTCTGCTAGATTATTGCCACCCTCTTGAAATCAGCGTACAGTCAGTGAAGTTGGCATCGATGAAAGTAGAATGTCATTGCTTAATTATGTCACAGCCCCCCTTCCTCCCATTTCTGGTCAGTGCTTATTGCGGGATGTTTCATATAGCATACATTGGATCAGAATTAGAGCTGTGAAATAAACTTCTGTTATAAAACCCCAAGCCAACTGCGAGTCTCCTGGTTTGAGATTTCACTGCCAACTCAAAAAGTAGCTGCCGTTCTTAGAGAACCAGAACTGTTTGTGCAAACCTAAGCCCAATTTTGATCCAAACCCAATTACATTTCAGATAAGATTTGCTTTGATCCATCAGGTTTAACTGAATGTGCACCATCTGCCCTGCAGTCTTAAGCCCTGCTCAGTACTCCAGTGGAAAGTGAAAATTCCCAGAAGCCAATGCCCATCCATCCCGAGGAAAATTCCCTCCTGCCTCCAGTTCTGGATAGTGGTTTAAACCTCCCTATGAGAGCAAGAATTATTGCAGTTAAAATGTAGTTCCACCCTGAAAAATGCCATCATAGGTTTTCCATGTTAATTGTCCCTCACCAACTCCAGATCAGGGGTTCAATGTATCAGTTAAAAGCGTCTCTCCCTGCCCCCGCCCCCAGCGACAACTCACCCCTGGGAAAGTCAAGCTGGATACTGTTTCACACATGACCCCTGTAATAAAGTTCAGAAAGCCAAATTCTACCTTCATTGGACAGTGTAACTGAGGGCAGAGGTGGGAGGAGAGTTGCAGCGGGAGATTAATAACTCTGTTGATGATGCATGAGTCACAGTAGAATCCAGCGCAGCCTCCCAATAGTATCCAGCTTACTGAGGTGGCACTGAAATACTAATGTACGTACTAAAAATGTATTTTTATCACTAACATTCAGAGCGATGAATACACACAGGGAGCAGGAGGGATGCCGAAGATACCATCTCAGCATAGTCAGTTTTCAGACAGGAACTAAACTTTAAGTGTCTATTCCTATTTGCACCAAAAACAACTCCAAACTTTTCACTGGTTTGTAAAACTTTGCTCCTTAGCTTGTACTTTTATCAGGGCATCTGGCTTCTTATACTTGGTTGGAAAATTTGATGGTATATGCTCCCTTTCTCTGGCTTTATTGTTTTTAACAACACTTCCAGAAGCACATTCACTTTCATCAGCATCTCTGGAGTGAGCTCCTCATGTGAGGTGGAATCATTTTCAGATTCCACTGCTAGGTGGCCCAACTTAGTTGTTCCTTAGATGACACCTGCAATATTAAGTTTTCATTACGGCTTTCATCAGCTGTTTTAGGGTGATTAGATGTCCCGATTTTATAGGGACAGTCCTGACTTTTGGGTCTTTTTCTTATATAGGCTCCTATTATCCCCTACCCCCGTCCTGATTTTTCACATTTGCTGTGTGGTCACCCTAGGCTGTTTCAGTTTCCCATCTGTTATTATCAGGGTAGCTTTTCATTTTCTGGGGTAGGAAAGCAAAGGGCATTTATCCAAATGGTTAGATTTTCTTTATTTGATTCTGAGAAAAATTGCAGCATGAACAGGGTGGTGGGGATGGGGAGAAGTTAGCCCCACCACCCCTCCCATTGTGCCCTGGACCTGGATTCCAGCAAGGGGTCCTACCATGGACCCCCTCCTCTCAAGCATGAATGCTAGAAGAGGAGCATTTTAGCCAGGAGAGAACCAGTCCTCAGGAGGGCAAGGAAAGGGTAGTCCAGCAAGGGCCCACATGAGCCTCACATCCCCTTGGACCTTCTGTAAAGACCTGGATTTTGAGCAGGGCCGGCTCTAGGCACCAGTTTACCAAGCAGGTGCTTGGGAGGCCACTTCAGAGAGGGGCACTGCGTCCAGCTGTTCGGCGTCAATTCGGCGGACGGTCCTTCACTCCTGCTCGGAGTGAAGAACCTTCCGCCGAATTGCCGCCGCAGATTGTGATCGCGTCTTTTTTTTTTTTTTGGGCTGCTTGGGGCGGCCAAAACCCGGGAGCCGGCCCTGATTTTGAGTATGAACTCCTGGACTCTGCTTTCTGAATAGACCAGGATATCTGTATGGACTGGGCCTGGCCCCCAGATCCCAGCACCAGGTGGACTGCCAGGACAGCGGAACTTAGGGAGCTCACGTAGGAACCACATGGGGGACAAGTAACAGAGTTTAAAGCCAGAAGAGACCAGCAGGTCATCTTGTCTGACCTCCAGTACAGTACAGGCTACCAGTCCCACCCAGCACTCGCACACTAACCCCAAGAACTGAAATTAGACCAAAGTATTACAGCCCTAAGGAGATGAAACGATTATGTGCCACAGGCAGAGAATAGGAGGGACTGAGATGCCCAAAGCCCCCACAATGGCAGGGAATTAAGTGAGAGATACCCAGATTAACCTTGCAAGTAACTTGGAGCCGCATGATGCAAGAAACAGCAAATAACAAACAAACAAAACCCCAAGTCCACTTTTAGAAAGCTGCCTCTTTGATGAAAGACTAGGGAAGCTGCCGAAACATCATCAGCTAATAAAAATGGCCAGTGAGATGGGCAGCCGGGGACATGTTCTGTGTTATATTTTTTATATTTAAAAAATATGAAGCAGCAAGGAAACAAGCCAAGGACATTAAATAGTAAATAATAATCTCAACATAAAATTAAAAAAACTGAAATTTCCTGTATAACCATGTGGTCTTATCAGTGTTACCTTTGCCCCACCCCCCCTCGATGTCTTGTTTGACAATTCAGTTTATAAGCTCTTCTGTACAGTGTCCAACAAAACGGGGTCCTGACCCTGACTATGTCTTCTGGGTCCTTCAGTAATACAAGTAATAATTAAGAACAACCATATTTTAGAACAAGCTGCAGTTTGTACAATAGCCTTAAGCAGATCTACTTTTTAGTGAATCTAGTGCTTGGGGTAGGCACTATGTTGACCAGACTGGAAAACAAAGCCATCTATTCACAGAACACGTATGACATGGGCAGCAGTAATGCAAGCTAGGGGTCAACTTCCCCCCCTCCGCAATCCTTTTACTCTCCTGATGATCGAATCATAGAAATATAGGACAGAAAGGGACCACCTCAGAAGGTCATCAAGTCCAGTCTCCTGCGCTGAGGCAGGACCAAGTAAACCTAAACCATCCCTGACAGGTGTTTGTCCAACCTGTGATTAAAAACCTCCAATGACGAGGATTCCACAGCCTCTCTTGGAAGCCTATTCCAGAGCCTAACTACCCTTAGGGTACGTCTACACTACCCGCTAGATCCGCGGGTAGTGATCGATCTATCGGGGATCGATTTATCGCGTCTAGTGTAGGCGCGATAAAATCGATCCCCGATCGCTCTGCCGTCGACTCCGGAACTCCACCGCGGCAAGAGGTGGAAGTGGAGTTGACGGGGGAGCGGCAGCGGTCGACTTGCCGCCGTCCTCACGGCCTGGTAAATTGACCTAAGATCTGCCGACTTCAGTACGCTATTCACGTAGCTGAAGTTGCGTATCTTAGGTTGATCCCCCCTCCCTAGTGTAGACCTAGCCTTAGAGGTAAAAAGTTTTTCCTTATATCTATCCACATCTTTCTGAAAGTGTGGTGTCCAGAACTAGACACAGCAGCCCTGCTGAGGCCTCACCACTGATGGTCCTTTCAGTGCAACTTCCTGAGTAATGCATTTCCACAGCCACCTATTTATTTTGTTAAATGTGGCTGCACCTCCTTGTAGGTCATGGCAGATGCTATTCAACCTCAGTTACTGAGGCTTGCCACCTCTCCTAAAAGGAGCTTGCTGTCCTCTATAATAGGGCCTCATATAGCAGAGATGGGCCCTAATCAACACCCTTGATCCTAACAGCCCTGAACATTGGGGAAGTTCAGATCTGGTTAGATGTGGCTCGAGCCCATACCTCATAGAGACATGAGCATACATGGTGATCAAGCAATACGTTAACAGGCCCACCTACCGGGTGGCTTTATGCTTATCCCCAGTCTTCCTGCAAAAAAGGGAAATTAGGGCTTCAATTGAGGAAAATGTCCATATTCAGAAAAGTACTTATGCACGTGATTGACTGTAAGTGCCAGTGTATTCAATAAGACTTAAGCACATGTTTAAGCACAATCTTAAACGCTTTCCTGAGGGAGAGCCTAAATGAATTAGAGAGACTGTCTTGATGAGCCTACGTCTTCCTCCTGTTCTCCAAATAGTTTCCTTTGAACATACACCCAATTACTAATACCCTGGTAAGTATGTTACACATAAAGAGACGCTTAACATGAAGTAGCCTTGACACTGCTCATGGTCAAGGCCAGTGCAACCACTAGGCGAACTAGGCAGTGGCCTAGGGCGGCAAGTGGTTGGGGGCGCCCAGGGCTGTCCTCAGGCATAGGCAGCTGCATAGGGCACCTGAAAATTTGGGGCACCACTGGGTCTTAGTGTCCACCCTACCTGTTTTCCTACCCCTGTTCTGACCCTTCCTGCAGGCTCTGAGTCTTCCTGGGAAGGAGATCTAGTAGTTAAAAGAGAAAGTCTCCAGCCTGCCAGACCTATTAGCACAACACTGAAACTGTTAAAGAGCCATTCAAGGGGTAATGAAGATGTTTAACAGGCATTTGCCAACCCCCAGGTATCTACTGTCAGTTTCTGAATGTACTGAGAAAAACAGTTGTCATTCATTTTAAACATTCACTTTAATAAAATTTTTACTCCGAACATGTCAGTCTACAGGACCTTAGTTTAAAATTTGCTTTAAAACTATTTCATTAGTGAGTTGGTGAAGATTATAAAATCACATCTCTAAAAAATCCTTGCATAGATTTTTAGATGCACCATCATCTTTAGCCTTAAATGCTTGGATCTTCAGACATATGTTTTTTTAAATAAATTCTTCAGAAGACCACCCGTATCTAAAAAGCACATTTTAATTACGATAGTAAAAAAAACTTACTTCTGAAGTCTTCCTGTCCTTTCTGTCCTCCATTTCTCCCTCCCCCTGCCCATTGAAGGAAGCAACAGCCCTTTGCTTCCAGATAGCCAGACAAAGGGTATGTCTATACTTACCTCCGGGTCCGGCGGTAAGCAATTGATCTTCTGGGTTCGATTTATCGCGTCTTGTCTAGACGCGATAAATTGATCCCGGAAGTGCTCGCCGTCGATGCCGGTACTCCTGCTCTGTGAGAGGAGTACGCGGAGTCAATGGGGGAGCCTGCCTGCCGCGTCTGGACCTGCGGTAAATTCGAACTAAGGTACTTCGACTTCAGCTACGTTATTCACATAGCTGAAGTTGCGTATCTTAGTTCGAAGTGGGGGGTTACTGTGGACCAGGCCAAAGTTTCCCTTTCTTTACTTCTGACTATCTGATGAAATAGTTTTAAGCAAAATCAGTACCTTAGTAAGATATAAAATCCTTTGTTATGTCTAAAATCTTTGGAAACATATTTTTTAAAGTTGGTGAAATTTCATAAACGTGTATTGTTATGGATATATCACACAGTAAATTAGTGTTCCCTTTTTCTAAAAGCAATGAACATTGTTATGAACACACTAAACCTCTGTGACTGATTCATTTAAAATAATGTCTATTTCAGTGAGTTAAATATGTAGTAATCTGGAATGATGGCTTGATGAAGGCTTAAGAGTACATTTAAAATATAAAATCAGCTTAGAAATACTGATTAAGAAAATGTAAAACAGAGAAAAGCTGCATCATGTATTCCATAATATTTAATGTTGTATTCAGCAAGACAGCCGACTCGCCCTTACAACAAAGTTTTTGCAAATAAATGTCTGACAAACTTCAGGGCATATCAAAAAACATGTAACTGACATTTTTTATTCCCAAGTTTAGTGCTTTTAATTAGGTACCCTCTGCATGTCCATTCTGCATGAGGGAGAGGGTACAGGGGTCTCTGCGGGGAACTGTGACTCTCTGTCACTGTGAGGCAGGCCAGGCGCCTTGTTATTCTTTCTGTCTTGTCCTCCGCCCCCGCCAGGCTGCAAGCTCAGGCTGCCGTCAGGCATAGGGGCACCAGTTTAATAATACTGCATAAGGCCCCATAAATCCTAAGGACGGCCGTGGGGGTGCCAAAAAGTGGTGTCCTGGCTCGCCAGGGAGGAGCCGTCTTCCGGAGGCACCGGACAGCCAGAGCGTTGGCGGCGAGCCCCAGGCATGGAGGAGCTGGCACAGTGCAGGGGGGCAGAGCCCTGCAAAGGCAGTGGCGCCGCTAGCGGGGAGCAGCCGCACGCCCCGCCCCTGAGCATGGCGAGATGGGAGGGCGCACGGGGGCCTCTGCCCACATGCATCTGCTGCAGGAGCCCCCAGAAGGCAGCTCCTCCCGGCCGAGCTGCTGCAGCGGCCCAAGCCCGGCAAAGCCAATGAGTGGACTCGGGGCCGGGGCTGGTGGGGTGGGGAGGGCTCACGGGGGGGGGCTGTGCACCCTCCAGGGGAGTCCAGGTGGCAGGGAGGGGGAAACCTGGTCTGGGGAGCAGCCTCTGGGCATGGCCGGCCCCTGGGGTGTATAAAGGCTCGTTGGGATTTGCCCCTGAATGAAGCAATGTTATGGGGGGGGGAGGGGGCGCAAGGTGGAAGTTTTGCCTAGGGTGCAAAATATCCTTGCAGCAGCCCTGCTCATGGTCCATGGAACCATTCCCAGAATCCATCTGGATACAGTGAGGCAGGCATGTATTCATTCTGCTTTCATCATTCCCGCTATTAGAAAAGCATTAGTGCTGTATCAGCTCAGTGAGCAGAAGCAGGGAGCTTGGAGATCATCAAAAGGGTTCCGGAGAGTTATTTTTAGTATACACTAATTTTTACATTTTGGGGTACTTTGAAAAAAACAACAACCAAAGATACAAATGCCATGACAACACAATACTGTCTCCTCGGACATGTGCATCATCCATTGTTCATGGTTTTTTCCCCCCATTGGCCTCAGGGATCCAAAGTAGTGTGAAATCTTGTCTTCTAAAGTACTTTAGTTCCTGAATGATGGAACTACTATGAGAACACGTATCATGTTATTTTGCCTCATATATGGCTTCCTGATGCAAATAAAGTAAAAGGAAGTTCCTAAAGAAACAAATGCAAAGGATGGACACCTAGCATTTCTCGGCGTTTCTGTGGAACCTGTGTAGTCATCTTTAAGATACAGCTTTATTTGGAAGTTGTGGGTGCTAGCAGATTTCCCTGGTGCAGGTGCTTCTACTTAACAAGAGCAGCCTCTAGAGAAGAATCTCTCTCTTTATTGAGGGACTCATGGCTTCCATCATTGCAGACTCCAAGTGCTTCATAAATGAACTCAGTGAGACTACTCATGTGAATAAAATTCTCATGCACGTAAAATTCTCATGTGCCTAATTGTATGGAGGCTTGGGGTGTCAATTTGGCTATTGCCATCTCCAGGACATTCTCAGGATTCAGTAGCCACTGATGTCAGGTGCTTGACTTTAGACATCTTGGCCCGGCTATTCATAGGTGCTGAGCATGCACAACTCCAATGGGAATCAACAGCAACTGTAAGTACTGAGAAATCAGGCCCAAGGTATCTCATGTTCAGCACTTAACATCAGTGGCTACTTTTGAAAACGTGGCCCTAAGTTACTTGCCCAAGGTCTGCACCTGAGCCAGGAACTGAACTTACATCTCACAAGTCCAAGTCCAAGTCCAGGCCCTTAACAGCAAGCCCATTCGCCTGGCCCCCCAGATTGATTCTTTGACGTTGCCTCGCTCCTGAGTACTCCTTCCTTTCCAGGACTGGTGCTTTAGGGTGGTTTAGACACTGGTTGTCATTGACTGGGATGTGGGTGTCATGCCTAGGGGTCAGAGCTGGAGGTCAGGAATCAGAGCTGAGGCCCAGAACTGTTGAGTGAGGAAAGGCAGGTGCAGGAGCTGTCATAGCCATGGGCAAATGCTTTACGTGGCCGCTGAATAGGGTGACCAGATAGAAAGTGTGAAAAATTGGGATGGGGTGGGAGGTAATAGGTGCTTATATAAGAAAAATTCCCAAATACCGGGACTGTCCCTATAAAATTGGGACATCTGGTTGTCCTACTGCTGAACTATGGCTGCTGCTGCGGCTAAGAGCCTGTCAACTACTGACTCTTCCAACCAATGAGGTGGATAGCCAATCAGGCAGCCTGATATAGGCCATCTGCGCTGATTAGGTGGCCGGGAGAAGGGGTCTGCTGCAGGTCCTACTTCCGGACACTGGAGGAATTAATTGGGGAAATTTTGTTATTTAAAAAAAAAAAAAAATTAGAAGTACAGGGCCCAGTGTTCTCTTCCACTCACATGGATCGAGAGGGACAAAAGCAGGCAGAGATGGGGAAGGCACCGCGGAAGTGGGTCGGGAGCAGTGTCTGGGCAGCATGCTGATATTTTTCAAGGTGGGGGAGGCCTGCGGAAGCCCCTCCCATTGCTCTGCATTGTGGAATTGTAACAGTAATTGCAGGATGGGTTAATTCTGGTTGTCAGGAAAAGATAGAGTATTAAACCCCACAGTCTGTGATCATCAGTGCAACAGCCTTGATGAAGGTTAATAATCAGTTTCAAGTATACTTGGCCATTTACATTGCAAATCCTTTTTTACAACTAAGTTATATTTCCCTTTAAAATGTCAATCAAAGTTATCTACAAGATATTTTAAGATCAAGCAGGAGGGAATTTGAGCAGAAAACCTGCTGCCAAAAATAGTTGAACTGGTAGCTTCTAGTCCCTTGAATAATCAAAACATCTAATGTTGCAGGCCCTTTTAGAGCCATGGTAATAAATACCCTGCAGCACAAAATGAGAGAAAAGATGGCTCAACCGTTAAGGATCTTGGAAAGGACAAGCTGACCTCTAGCAAATTGTACCAGGTTCCTATTCTGAAGTCTCTTTGGATGCAGTGTCCTGCAAATGTAACTCAGCTTTCTGTTAATAGCTGATCTCCAACAGGCATATTGCCTTCTCCAGAATGAAGTCAGAGTTAATAGAGAAGAACTCCATCTCTGGGCCCATTCAATAGAGCTATTTAAATGAAACGTATTTGGATGGATTAATGCAGGGTATGAAGCGTTAATGCTGGAAGGTAAAGCATGAAGAAAATGCTCAGGAGAAAAGGCCTGGCACATTTTCTTACCACTGTATTTTGTAGCATAATGGAACAAGGATCATCTGATGCGGCTGAGCTACTGAATATCTAAAACTCAGTTCAACGAGCTGAACTAATACACTTTCCACACCAATAGAATGTTCCTTTTCCACTAGCCGTGTCTCCCCAAGCAAAATTACAAAACATCTCAACATGTCCATAACCGCCATAT
Organism: Trachemys scripta elegans; assembly: GCF_013100865.1. Classification (NCBI taxonomy): domain Eukaryota; kingdom Metazoa; phylum Chordata; order Testudines; family Emydidae; genus Trachemys; species Trachemys scripta. The sequence goes on from NC_048299.1 coordinate 144,357,892, forward strand.
GTCACCAGAGAGTTCTTCCTATCCTAACTCAAAAACATTTCTGAAGCATTTTCTGGGTCATTACAAAAAGGGGGTTATAAAACTGTTTACATCTCTAACCCCAAGACAGTGTTTTGAGAAGTCTGGACACAACCAAAGTCAAGTCAGGTGGGACAAACAGGGATTTGTGTATATGATTCAGTCAAGTTTAGGTTAGACAATGGGAGTTATTTCCTGGAGTAAAGATTAAGTGATAATTGAAAGAACCTGAGGATTTGGCCCGAAATCAGGATAATTTTGGAGTGGTAATCTCCAATCTCGCAGATTTTTGGTTTGTTTGGGGTCTTTCCTCTAAGGTCTTGTCTACACTGCAGGGGAAATTTGATCTAAGCTACGCAATTTGAGTTACATGAATAGGGTAACTCAAATAGACGTCGCTTAGATCTATTTACCGTGGGGTCCACACTATGCGATGTCAATGGGAGATGCTCTCCCGTCGACTCCCCCTACTCTTCTCAATCCGGTGGAGTACAGGAGTCAATGGGAGAGCGATCTGCAGTTGATTTAGCAGGGCTTGAAATGAAATGATGGAGATATTCTATCTCCTAGAACTGGAAGGGACCTTGAAAGATCATCAAGTCCAGCCCCCTGCCTTCACTAGCAGGACCAAGTACTGATTTTGCCCCAGCTCCCTAAGTGGCCCCCTCATGGATTGAACCTGCAACCCTGGGTTTAGCAGGCTAATGCTCAAACCACTGAGCTGGCTTCACTAGACCCGCTAAATCAACCGCCGATGCATCGATCACCACTCGTGGATCCCCCGGTAAGTGTAGACAAGTCCCACGTAAAGTCAGGCCATTTTCACAAACTTCAAACAAAATAGAAAATAGAAAACACCAAGTGGGATGGGATGGAGCAAGGGGAAGGCAAGGAAGAAGCAAACACAGTACATATATATATATATATACATACACACACACACATACATATATATATATATATATATATATATATATATACACACACACACACACATAGAGGGGGGGGGGTCTCAATTCATACCAGCCTAGATTTTAGGTGCTTATCTATCCCTAATACATAATACACACTCCCCTTTAAGTAGGGAAGGCATAATACATTTGTCTTATCCTTTAGGAGTAGTCCCTGCTGTAGGCTTCAGTTCAGGGCCGGCTCCAGGCACCAGCTTGGCAAGCTGGTGCTTGGGGCGGCCACTCCAGACAGGGGCGGCAGGTCCAGCTATTCGGCGGCAATTTGGCGGACGGTCCCTCATTGCTTGGGGCGGCCAAAACCCTGGAGCCGGCCTTGCTTCAGTTACAAGAAAAGAAAGTTTATGAACCACAAAAATACATGTTGGCAAATCATTGGGTTTTATGTGTTCCTGTCAGCCTTACCTGCACAGATTCAAAAGGAGTAAATGAAATGTAAAAATATGACAAGTGCTACAGGAAAACAGGAAGTCAGACCAGACAAACAGCATGTGCAGTCTCTGAGGGGGAAGGAGTTGGGAAGCCCATCAGACATAGAGATGAAAGCAAATATATTATCCAAGTGTCAAGGGAAATTATCTCAGCACCTTAAACTGCAGGATAATTTCAAATGTGTGTTCTGAGCCAAAATTAGAACAGTGTTTAATATACTGAAGGGAAGCAATTGAGGTATAAAAATTATACAGTAGTTAAGGAAGATGAGACACTTTTGGAAAGATTATTATAGTTACAATGGCATCTTTCAGATTAGGAATGGGTGAACCAGTGAGGTTGAAGAACTGCCCTGAACTTTTGCCCCAAATTCATAGGGGATCTTTGGTAGAACTGGGATCTGTTAATAGATAGTAAGAAATAATAGTGCTTTGCAATCTGCTGAGATGACTCAGCAGCAGCAACAATCTCTTATCAACATAAATCCAACGGAAGTTACCATATGCAAAACCAGATCTAACACAATGATCCTTCAATTTGGGATTCAGCAGTTGGAAGTTCAGTCCTTTCTGCTCCATGGACATTCTCTCTCTCTCTCTCTCCCGGAGACAAACACCCATGCAAGGGAAGGGGCTCACGAGACTGGACTTAACCCCTTGTGTACTGAGGACCAGGTTTGAGCATTGGCCTGCTACACCCAGGGTTGTGAGTTCAATCCTTGAGGAGGCCATTTAGGGATCTGGGGCAAAATCAGTACTTGGTCCTGCTAGTGAAGGCAGGGGGCTGGACTCGATGACCTTTCAAGGTCCCTTCCAGTTCTAGGAGATAGGATATCTCCATTAATTTATTAATGCTCCCGTAGCCTGTCACAGCATGTTTCTCCTTTAAAGTGCTTTATGAACAGTAAGTCACAATACTCTTGTAGTTACATGTAATAATGCATTCTCTCTCTCTCTCGCTCTTCTTCTTTTTTTTTTATAGACAGGGAAACTAAAACAGATTAAGTGATTTACCCGAAGTCACAGAGCAAATTGCATTTCGGATTAGAACATGAGGACTGTAGTAACATTGTAGCCATTATTGTTATTTACACATTTCTCTGCTTCATTGAGTCTTGTATTTGACAAAATGGATGTCCTAATCTGTGTTAGAATTAGCCATGGTTTCATGTGGTTTATAGACCTTTAATTAAGCTTCATTTTGGTGCAATTATCTAAGGAAGGGCTTTCTAGCACTACAAACAGAAAAATTTACTTTTTTTCTTGCTAATGACTCTCTGTTGTCATTACATCCAACAACCGAATGTCTTTCTAGTGGCTAATTTAGCCCATGGAAATTATTGCACTAATTGTTCTTTTACTAAAAAGAACAATTGTACAGTCTGGTGGGTAAAACAGAACAGTTATTCTGTGCACCAGCCATGGAGCTCTTCCTGGTGGTCTGCAGATTAAGTCCCCGATCCTGGGATGAGCTCCACATGAACAGATTCCTGTACCAACACAGAGCTCATTGTAGGATTGGTGTCTTAAACATTTTGAGAACTGAGTTATGGGAAAATTGAGGTCTGAGGAGAGAAGGTAGCCTAGTGAAAGCGTCTCTTTAAGTCATAAGAGATACACTATGGTTTAATTAACTGGTTCAGGTAAGTAGGACTTGATCCTAACCCATCACACAAGCTAATTTTGACTCTAATGAAAACACAGATCCATATGCTGACATGAATTGACGCTGCAAGCACAGTCATTTCCACCATAATTTCCACCACACTAGCCTGAAGAGATCATATTCCAGTTCAGTACTCCTGAGGCTTGTCTTCCACTTAGATACCATTGTGCTAGTCATCTTAGATATAGCTTAGACAGACACAATGCATCCGGTAATAAGCATGGTTAGTAAGAAAGATGTATGTGCAAACCTTGTGATACTGAGCTCAAAATAGCTAGAAAGCTACTAACTAAATAATTGGTAGTTAAAGCTTCAACTACATTTACAATCTTATTGAGGCAGGATTTGCAGCTCTATGGTATAGGAACGGGGACAGCAAATTGCAAAAGAAGAGGCCCCCATGCCAACATTCTGAAGTACAAGCTGTTCAAAATCAATACTGCTGTGCTAAGAGCTTTCTCCCACTTTTGCTTTTTAATATTAAAAGCATTCACAGTTTTAGAATCTATATTTTTATAAACAAAGTGGACATCGGAAGCAGATAAAGCACTGGACAAACAAATTGAACGTGTATGTTTATCTATTGCTAGAGATTAAATCCCAATAAGAAAAATTTGACATAGATGGATCTGAAAAAGAAAGAATTGTTGTTTGACTGAGACATACTCATTCCTGTTATTCATCTCCATGCAAAGTCTTTGGCTGTCCTTAAACAACCATGCTCAACATTAAACCTGGAGGCGACACACATAACATAAGAGAGGTGTGTATCTCACAGGTACATTCAGTGCATGGTCCAACTTCTGAAGCCGATAATGAGGGACCAGCTAGTACCAGTTGTATTTATGTGAATTATATTTGTACTGTCCACTCCTCCATGTTGCATCTAAAGTTCCTTTTATTACAAGCACCAAGGTATCTGGGATCCTTTCTGGCTTACACTGATGCACTCAAAATCTCAGTCAGAGCAACCATATGTTACATGCTCCTGCTCCCTTCAGTGTTATCCATCAGCCAAGAAACCAAGATTTATTCAGTTGGACAACTCTTCCTAAAAGTCACCAGGTTCATGTTTAATTGTATTTCTATTGGGAGCAACTTTCAGCCCACTATGTGTAAAATACAATTTAACTTTCCATTTTGGCTTTGGAAGCCAACCTATGGCCTGAACATGGCTACGGATGCCTCAGGGTGATCAGGGAATTTAATGACTAGCCGGATGAAAACTCTGGTGACTTGTTATTCTAATGTATGTCACTGCTGAAAGCACTCCGTGACAGATATAGCAAAGCTGCAAAACCCAGCATTGCTGAGTCTACACTACGAAATTAGGTCAAATTTATAGAAGCTGGTTTTATAGATATTGGTTTTATACAGTCGATTGTGTGTGTCCCCACATAAAATGCTCTAAGTGCATTAAGTCGGTGGACCGCGTCCACAGTACCAAGGCTAGCATAGATTTCCGGAGCGTTGCACTGTGGGTAGCTATCCCACAGTTCCCGCAGTCTCCGCCGCCCATTGGAATTCTGGGTTGAGATCCCAATGCCTGATGATGCAAAAACAGTGTCATGGGGGGTTCTGGGTACATGTCGTCAGGCCCCTCCCCTTCCGTCAGAGCAACGGCAGAGAATCGATTTGCGCCTTTTTACCTGGGTTACCTGTGCAGACAACATACCACGCCAAGCATGGAGCCCGCTCAGCTCAGCTCACCGTCACCATATGTCATCTGGGTGTTGACAGACGTGGAGCTTCATTGCTACACAGCAGCAGCTCCTTGCCTTTTGGCAGCGGATGGTGTGTTATGATTGATATCCGTCATCGTCATATTCCTCAGTGAGTTCAATCAGAGGCACCTGGGAAACTTCTTCAGCAGATTCCTCTAAGAAATACTGAACCAAACTTTCCACTCTGGGCATCTGATTCTTCATTTTGTCTCCTGGAGACCCGGTAGTCCTATTGAACCGTCTTGACGATGATGGCTAGCAGTCGTAATACAGCATTTTCTGCCAAGCACCCAGAAGATGCCGATGGCTATCAGTCATGCTGCACCGTCTGCTGCCAGCTTAAGATGTAAAAATAGATGGACCAGATTTGTTCTGTATTCATTTGCTTCCCCCTCCCTCCGTGAAATCAATGGCCTGCTATACCCAGGGTTTTGAGTTCAATCTTTGCGGGGGCCATTCTGTGTGACAGTTGATTGTATTTCTCCCAGATGCACAGCCACCTTCGTTGATTTTAATTCCCTGTACCTGTACGCCATGTTGTCACACGCCCCACCCTCCCGCCCTCCGTCAGACACTAGTTTCGTGCCTTTTTTCAGCCCAGACGCCATAGCACTGGGATCATGGAGCCTGCTCAGATCACCGCGGCAATTATGAGCACTATGAACACCACGCGCATTGTCCTGGAGTATATGCAGAGCCAGGACATGCCAAAGCAAAACCAGGATCAGGCGAGGAGGCGATTGCAGCGCGGCGACGAGAGTGATGAGGAAATTGACATGGACATAGACCTCTCACAAAGTACGGGCCCCAGCAATATGCAAATCATGGTGTTATTGGGGCAGGTTCATGCCGTGGAACGCCGATTCTGGGCCCAGGAAACAAGCACAGACTGGTGGGACCGCATCGTGTTGCAGGTGTGGGACGATTCCCAGTGGCTGTGAAACTTTTGCATGCGTAAGGGCACTTTCATGGAACTTTGTGACTTGCTTTCCCCTGCTCTGAAGCGCCAGAATACCAGGATGAGAGCAGCCCTCACAGTTGAGAAGCGAGTGACGATAGCCCTGTGGAAGCTTGCAATGACAGACAGCTACTGGTCAGTCGGGAATCAATTTGGAGTGGGCAAATCTACTGTGGGGGCTGCTGTGATCCAAGTTGCCAGGACAATCAAAGACCTGGTGATATCAAGGGTAGTGACTCTGGGAAACGTGCAGGTCATAGTGGATGGGTTTGCTGCAATGGGATTCCCAAACTGTGGTGGGGCGATAGACGGAACCCATATCCCTATCTTGTCACCGGAGCACCAAGCCACCGAGTACATAAACCTCAAGGGGTACTTTTCAATGCTGCTGCAAGCCCTGATGGATTACAAGGGATGTTTCACCAACATCAACGTGGGATGGCCGGGAAAGGTACATGATGCTCGCGTCTTCAGGCACTCTGGTCTGTTTCGAAAGCTGGAGGAAGGGACTTTCTTCACGGACCAGAAAATAACCATTGGGGATGTTGAAATGCCTATCGTGATCCTTGGGGACCCAGCCTACCCCTTAATGCCATGACTCATGAAGCCGTACACAGGCAGTCTGGACAGTAGTCAGGACCTGTTCACCTACAGGCTGAGCAAGTGCCGAATGGTGGTGGAATGTGCATTTGGACGTTTAAAAGCGCGCTGGCGCAGCTTACTGCCTCTGATAGACCTCAGCGAAACCAATATCCCCATTGTTATTGCTGCTTGCTGTGCGCTCCACAATATCTGTGAGAGTAAGGGGGAGACATTTATGGCGGGGTGGGAGGTTGAGGCAAATCACCTGGCCGCTGATTATGCGCAGCCAGACACCAAGGCGGTTAGAAGAGTACAGCAGGGCGCGATGAGCATCAGAGAAGCTTTGAAAACCAGTTTTGTGACTGGCCAGGCTACGGTGTGAAACTTCTGTTTGTTTCTCCTTGATGAACCCTCCGCCCCCCCGCTTCGAGTTCACTCTACTTCCCTGTAAACTATCCACCCCACCCTACCCTCCCCCCTTCAAGCACGACTTGCAGAGGCAATAAAGTCATTGTTACTTCACATTCATGCATTCTTTATTAATTCATCACACAACTAGGGGGATAATTGCCAAGGTAGCCCGGGATGGGTGGGAGAGGAGGGAAGGAAAAGGACACACTGCAGTTTAAAACTTTAACACTGATCAAAGGCCAGCCTTCCGATGCTCAGGCAATCATCTGCGGTGGAGTGACTGGGTGGCCGGATGCCCCCCACTGTGTTCTTGGGCGTCTGGGTGAGGAGGCAATGGGACTTGGGGAGGAGGGCTGTTGGTTACACAGGGGCTGTAGCGGCGGTCTCTGCTCCTGCTGCCTTTCCTGCAGCTCAACCATACGCTGGAGCATACCAGTTTGATGCTCCAGCAACCGGAGCATCGACTCTTGCCTTCTGTCAGCAAGCTGACGCCATCTATCCTCTTCAGCCCGCCACTTGCTCTGTTCATCCCACGATTCAGCCCGTCACCTCTCCTCTCGTTCATATTGTGCTTTTTTGCATTCTGACATTGACTGCCTCCACGCATTCTGCTGTGCTCTGTCAGTGTGGAAGGACATCTGGAGCTCCGAGAACATATCATCCCGAGTCCGCCGTTTTCTCCTTCTAATCTTCACTAGCCTCTGTGAAGGAGAAACATTTGCAGCTGGTGGAGGAGAAGGGAGAGGTGGTTAAAAAAGACACATTTTAGAGAACAATGGGTACACTGTTTCACATTAAATTTTGCTGTTCACATTATACAACACATGTGCTTTCGTTACAAGGTTGCATTTTTCCTCTTATATTGAGGGCCTGCCGGTTTGGTGTGAGAGATCACTCTCGCAGTGCCAGACAACAGATTTCGGCTTGCAGGCAGCCACGGTAAGCCACAGTCTTTTGGCTTTTTTAACCTTCTTAACATGTGGGAATGGTTTCAAACAGTGGCGGCCTCATTTCCCATACCAAGCACCCGTTGGGTTGGCCATTTAAAATGAGTTTGCAATGTAAAAGGAGTGGCTGCGGTTTCCGGGTTAACATGCAGCACAAACCCGCACACCCAATTCTCTGGGATGATCACTTCACCCCTCCCCCCCACTGCGTGGCTAACATCGGGGAACATTTCTGTTCAGCCGAGCAGGAACGGGCACCTCTGAATGTCCCCTTAATAAAATCACCCCATTTCAACCAGGTGACCATGAATGATATCACTCTCCTGAGGATAACAAAGAGAGATAAGGAATGGATGTTGTCTGCATGCCAGCAAACACCGGGACCATACGCTGCCATGCTTTGTTATGCAATGATTCCAGACTACGTGCTACTGGCGTGGTGTGGTAAAGTGTCCTACCATGGCAGATGGAATAAGGCAGCCCTCCCCAGAAACCTTTTGCAACGGCTTTGGGAGTACATGAAGGAGAGCTTTCTGGAGATGTCCCTGGAGGATTTCCGCTCCATCCCCATACATGTTAACAGACTTTTCCAGTAGCTGTACTGGCCGCGATTGCCAGGGCAAATTAATCATTAAACACGCTTGCTTTTAAACCATGTGTAATATTTACAAAGGTACACTCACCAGAGGTCCCCTGTGTGCCCTCAGGGTCTGGGAGCACGCCTTGGGTGAGTTCGGGGGTTACTGGTTCCAGGTCCAGGATGATAAACCTATCCTGGCGGTTGGGGAAACCGGTTTCTCCGCTTCCTTGCTGTGAGCTATCTTCATTGTCTGCATTATCATCTTCCTCGTACCCCGAACCCACTTCCCTGTTGCGTGTTTCTCCATTGATGGAGTCAAAGCACACGGTTGCGGTAGTGGTGGCTGCACCCCCTAGCATCGCATGCAGCTCTGCATAGAAGCGGCATGTTTGCGGCTCTGCCCTGGACCTTCCGTTTGCCTCTCTGGCTTTGTGGTAGGCTTGCCTTAGCTCCTTAATTTTCACGCGACACTGCTGTGCGTCCCTGTTATGGCCTCTGTCCTTCATAGCCTTTGAGACCTTTTCTAATATTTTGCCATTTCATTTACTGCTATGGAGTTCAGCTAGCACTGATTCGTCTCCCCATATGGCGAGTAGATCCCGTACCTCCCGTTTGGTCCATGATGAAGCTCTTTTGCGATCCATCATGGTTACCTGTGCTGATGAGCTCTGTGTGGTCATCTGTGCTCTCCACGCTGGGCAAACAGGAAATGAAATTCAAAAGTTCGCGGGGCTTTTCCTGTCTACCTGGTCAGTGCATCTGAGTTGAGAGTGCTGTCCAGAGCGGTCACAATGAAGCACTGTGGGATAGCTCCCGGAGGCCAATAACATCAAATTCCGTCCACAGTACCCCAAATCTGACCCGCAAAGGCCGATTATAGTGCTAATTCCCTCGTCGGAGGTGGAGTAAAGAAACCGGTTTAAAGGGCCTTTTAAGCTCCCAGTTGGAATAGTCATTACTTTATCCTGTAAAATCCTTTCAGCGTGTAAAATTTATTAAAGTTGTGGGAGTTTTTAACATTTTATTAAAGGGGGCATGAGGGCGAGACTGTCGTTCCTGTTATTCTTCTACACCGATATCTAGATCTTCCCCACAAGTCATCTGAAGCATTACAGATGTCACTGAGACTGATGTAGATGCTCATGCTGCATGGCATGAGATTGTGTTTTCTTTGTACCATCGCTGCGAGCCTTGAAAGCTTTGCCATTTTCCAAAGCAGGATGACTCTTGCCTACATACGGCCTTATTTCAGTTTCTCATCCTGTTCCCTGGAGGCTCCAGTGATTTTGAATGCTGTTGTCTTGATAGAAAAACAATGAGCACCGATTTCATTATTACAACTAACTTCACGAGAAGCCTGTTAAAGGAGAGAACCAACTAGGCTAACAAAGGAGGAAAATGAAAAGCAAGAAAGGGTCAGATTATCATTTGTCAGATGCCAGTATGGAGAAAAAAAACCCTTGCGTCTACAACGAGTCTGCAATAAATAGCAAGCACAATATGGGTTCTCTGTATGGAATGTATTCGAAAGATTGATATTACTAATTAATGTTAGTATTTGAAAAAAAAATTTATGGAGGGCTATCACATGTGCAAAGTGAGAACGGTCCATCCACTCAGTTAAGTCTAAATAGACCCCATAGACTGCCAGAATAGAGAGCTCCACATTCATACTGATACAGTAGCACTCCTTACTGCAATGAGGAGCTGTAAACATAAGTTTAGTTTAAAAAACAAACAAACAAAAAAATAAATGTGACCAGGGCCGGTGCAAGGATATTTTGCACCCTAGGCAAAACTTCCACCTTGCGCCCCCTATGCCCCCCCATAACACTGGTTCATTCAGGGGCAAATCCCAATGAGCCTTTATAGACCCCAGGAGCCAGCCATGCCCAGGGGCTGCTCCCCAGACCAGGTTCACCCCTCCCTGCCCCCTGAACTCCCCTGGAGGGTGCACAGCCCCCCTGTGAGCCCTCCCCACCCCAGCAGCCCCCACCCCGAGTCCACGCATTGGCTTTGCCGGGCTTGGGTCACTGCAGCAGCTCGGCAGGGAGGAGCTGCCTTCTGGGGGCTCCTGCAGCAGATGCATGTGGGCAGAGGCCACATACGCCCCCCCAGCTCCCATCTTGCCATGCTCAGGCTCTGCAGCTCCTGGGAGTGTGAGCCGCCACCACCGCCACCCCTCCCGGAGCAGGCTCAGGGTCCTGCACCCCAGCAGGGGCTCACATGCCCGGAAGCCGCAGAGCCCGAGCGTGGCAAGGAGAGACCTGGGGGGTGCACGGGGGCCTCTGCCTGCATGTATCTGCTGCAGCCTGCAGGAGCCCCCCCCCCGGGGGGGGGGGCGCCAGGCCACAGACAGGGCAGGGGGCGCGGCTGCTCCCCGCTAGTGGCGCCACCGCCTTTGCAGGGCTCCTGCCCCCCGGCGCTGCACCAGCTCCTCCATGCCTGGGGCTCGCTGCCGATGCTCTGGCTCTCCGGTGCCTCTGGAAGGCGGCTCCTCCCTGGTGAGCCAGGACACTGCATTTTGGCGCCCCCAGGGCCGTCCTTAGGATTTATGGGGCCCTATGCAGTATTATTAAACTGGTGCCCTATGCCTGATGGCAGCCTGAGCTTGCAGCCCGCCAGGGGCGGAGGAACAAGGCAGAAAGAATAACAAGGCGCCTGGCCCGCCTCACAGTGGCAGAGTGTCACAGTTCCCCGCAGAGACCCCTGTACCCTCTCCCTCACGCAGAATGGACATGCAGAAGGTACCTAATTAAAAACACTAAACTTGGGAATAAAAAATGTCAGTCACAGGTTTTTTTGATATGCCCTGAAGTTTGTCAGACATTTATTTGCAAAAACTTTGTAGTAAGGGCGAGTCAGCTGTCTTACTGAATACAACATTAAATATTATGCAATACATGATGCAGCTTTTCTCTGTTTTACATTTTCTTAATCAGTATTTCTAAGCTGATTTTATATTTTAAAATGTACTCTTAAGCCTTCATAAAGTCATCATTTCAGATTACTACATATTTAACTCACTGAAATAGACATTTTAAATTAATCAGTCACAGAGGTTTAGTGTGTTCATAACAATGTTCATTGCTTTTAGAAAAAGGGAACACTAATTTACTGTGTGATATCTCCATAACAATACACACGTTTATGAAATTTCACCAACTTTAAAAAATATGTTTCCAAAGATTTTAGGCATAACAAAGGATTTTATATCTTACCAAGGTGCTGATTTTACTTAAAAAAAGTTCATCAGATAGAAGTAAAGAAAGGGAAACTTTGTCTGGCTAGCTGGAAGCAAAGGGCTGTTGCTTCCTTCAATGGGCGGGGGGAGGGAGAAATGGATGGACAGAAAGGACAGGAAGACTTCAGAAGTAAGTTTTTTTTACTATCGTAATTAAAATGTGCATTTTAGATAAGGGTGGTCTTCTGAAGAATTTATTTAAAAAACCATATGTCTGAAGATCCAAGCATTTAAGGCTAAAGATGATTGTGCATCTAAAAATCTATGCAAGGATTTTTTAGAGATGTGATTTTATAATCTTCACCACTCACTAATGAAATAGTTTTAAAGCAAATTTTAAACTAAGGTCCTGTAGACTGACATGTTCGGAGTAAAAATTTTATTAAAGTGAATGTTTAAAATGAATGACAACTGTTTTTCTCAGTACATTCAGAAACTGACAGTAGATACCTGGGGGTTGGCAAATGCCTGTTAAACGTCTTCATTACCCCTTGAATGGCTCTTTAACAGTTTCAGTGTTGTGCTAATAGGTCTGGTAGGCTGGAGACTCTCTCTTTTAATTACTAGATCTCCTTCCCAGGAAGACTCAGAGCCTGCAGGAAGGGTCAGAACAGCGGTAGAAAAACCAGTAGGGTGGACACTAAGACCCAGTGGTGCCCCAAATTTTCAGATGCCCTACGCAGCTGCCTATGCCTGAGGACGGCCCTGGGCGCCCCCAACCACTTGCAGCCCTAGGTCAGTGCCTAGTTCGCCTAGTGGTTGCAGCGGCCCTGCATGTGACAGGACTACAGGAATAAACCATGCAGTTATAGGCATCCATCAGTTCTCTTTCCATTCTCTGCCAGGTGAGTCAATAGCAGCAAAAGTTCATTTCCCAAACAATTATCAAAGAACTTTTTGACAGGAACCACATTCTGCTTACCCAGAAAAGCATGACAAGTTCTTTGGGTTTAATAATCATTGGGCTTCATACATCATTTTTCATGTACATGTAACCCTTCTGCCCATCTAAGTTGGCAGCAACAAGGGCCGGGTTCTGTATCTAGGGGTTCCGTTTCAATAACGCAATGCAAAACCGGCTCGAGCCCCCACCCAGTGACCTGGGACAATTACATACCACCCCCTGGGCACCTCTAGGAGGCAATACTTCCCCTCTCGCAAGCACGGAGTCTGAGTGTAACAGAAAATGTTTAATAATATGAGGTAAACGACATCAGCATTAAATTGGAAAAACACCACAAACAGGCTTCATGAGCAAAAACCCACCCCAGCAAATTGGGCTGTGTCCTTTCTCTTTGGTTCTTGAAACCAGCAACCCAAGAATCACCAAAGTCCCAAGAGTCCAACAACCCCAAAGTCTCTTGGGTCCAGCAACCCAAGGATCACCAAAGTCCCAAAAGTCCAACAACCCCCCAAAGTCTCTGTCCCTGGTCAGTGCAGCCCCAGAATTCAAGCGGGGGGCGGGGGGAGTGGGAGGCATGCAGGGTGTTAAGGGGCACCTTACGTGATCCGAGGCCGACTGGCTGCCTCTTCATGGGGTTCCGCCGCAGCCTTCACCACGAGCCGCTCCACTCCACTTCACCAGCTGTCCCGTGAGCCGCTCCCGCCGTCCACGAACTGCTCTGGCAGCTGCTCCGCTCTGCTCACCGACCTGTGAGCCGCTCAGCTCTGCTCCACTTCAGCTGTTCCTTGGGCCGCTCCCACAAGGCTCCGCTCTGCTCTGCTTGCTGCTTCTCCAGCCGCTCCGCCCTGCTCACCGACCTGTGAGTCGCTCAGCTCCGCTCCGCTCCACTCCAACCGTCCCCGTGAGGCTCCACTCGGCTAGCTGCTCCGCCAGCCGCTTAGCAATATAGCTTCAGGCTCCCGCACTAGTTAACACAGTCTCAGTGATCTCAGCTCTTAATAACTTTAGCTCTTTTGTGATTGCAGCTCTTAGCAATTTCAGCTCATAGTAGGGGAGCCCCAGTGCTAATGCACCATTGGCCCAAAGTGAATTCAGCTCAGCAGCCTGTAACTAGATTCCTAATGGAATCAAAGTTAGCTCTGACATTCAACAGTGGAGAGAGGAGATAGTGCAATTGGTGTTTCAAACCCTCAAAGAGGGCCCATACCATCAGATATAAATACCTGTCCCCCCTCCTCTCTCAATTCACTGGGTTTTGTAACCCATGCCCCTTGTCAAGCAAGTGCTACTTAGGTAATGGTGAAGGACTCACTCAGTCCTTCTGTCATACAACAGTTCCACTGGCCTTGATTCACAGAATCAGGGTAACAAAACTTTATTCTTCCTGCCCCAATAATAGAGAAACTGGGGATCCCACACCAGCCAAAGTAACCACTTTGAGTGGCTGTTGTTTCATGCCAGGCGAGTGGGTGTGCCTATGCAAACCAGATCAGCCCCTTGAGTTCTTTTCCACACTCGCCATAATTCACCACCAGATGTCAGGGTAGAACTCATCCTGACTCTGCTTACATCCAAAATAGTTTACAGGCATTAACCAATTATTCCTCACAACTCCCTTGTGATGGTAGGTAGATAAATATTATTACACTCATTTTACATTTGGGAAGCTGAGGTAGAAAGAGGGAAAGTGACTTGCTCAAGGCCACAAAGTAAGTCAATGGCAGAGCCAGAATCAGGGCCGGCTCCAGGCACCAGCAAAGGAAGCAGGTGCCTGGGGTGGCAAATAGAAAGGGGCATCACATCCGGGTCTTCGGTGGCACTTCAGCGGCAGCTCAATTGGGTTTTTTCCCCCCCCCCTTCACCGCTTCGGGCAGCAAAAGAGCTGGAGCTGGCCCTGGCCAGAATCAGAACAAAGGATCTCCTAACTCTTAAATCTGTGCTCATTTCACCAGTCCACATTACCTTCCAAGAGGAAATGCCCACTATAATTCTAAAGCAAAAGATTTATCCTAGGTTTTTTGCCCTTGTTTTGTATTTTCTTCTTTTCTCTGGCACCTCCCTAATAAGAAATAATAATTTGCCATAAGAAAGTATTACAAGGAAAGAACAGACTCAACCATTCTTCCACCACTGAGAACACACACACACACACACACGACTGGCTCCAGGATGCAAACACGTGACTGCAATTCAACCCACAGAGAACTCAAGGATTCCTAGAGCTTGGAAACCTGGCTTTGTAACTGTTATGGTTCTGACAATTCCAGTATACATTTGTATTTGTGGACAGCTGTATCAGATCACTCGTCTTTCCTGGATGCCCTCTTGCATGTGCTTCTAGATCAAATGCCCTTTGAAGATTCTATTCTAACACATGCAAGAATGTGCCTCTAGCGACATAACAAAGGCATATGCTTGTTGGACAGAAGTGTGACGTGCTGGAACAGAGAACATTAATAATAAATCAATAAGCAAATGCCGCAGGTTCTCTTTTCCCCATGTGCAAATGTATCACATCCATTATGCAATATGGGCAGCTGAAAAGCTAAGCACTGGCAGGTTTCCCTACAGCATGCAGAAAGAGAAGGTTGCTGGAGTATGAGATCGCTGCACTGTTCTGTCTGGGAGAGGCTCCTAGTGCCATTATTACTAACTTACTAATTAAAGGGCTTGGATGAAATACAAAGGAATTGCATTAAAGTATACTGAAGTTTGACTGGGGGTAGAAAAACTAATACACCAAATGGCCCTATGTATCAGCACTGGCCAGCAGCCAGGAGTTGCTGTTATTTAAAGCAAATTTCAGTCATGAGAAATTCCATCACCTTTTCCTTCTAAATTAAATGCTCCAGCTATAAACTACGCTGTTGTCTCCTGGGTACCTCTGGCTGTAGGAAATGCTGTAAATAAAGACGTGTCTACACAAAGAACTCGACCAGCAGATCTGTAGTGGAATAACTATTCTGCTATAGCTGTTCTGGAATACCTCCCTGTACAGACACTCTATTCCAAAATAAAAGTGACTTTATTCTGCTTTGGAAGTGGAGTAAAATATCCTGGAATAAAATCACTTATTCCAGAATGTGTTCACACAGGGGAGTTATACCCAAATAACTAATTTATATTGGAATGGCTATAGAAGGTAGTTATTCTGCTACAGCCATGCCAGGAAATGAAGCTTCAACCAGCAATGAGACAGAGCACAACTGCCCTGAAATCTTGCTTAGATTATACAATACATGAAACCAACTCCAAAAATTCAAATAGATGGTTGACAAAAGGCCTTGTCTACACTACAGAGTTTGGTTGACTCAAGCCAGATTACATTGACCTAACTCTGTAAGCATCTATGCTAAAATGTCACTCCCATCAATGTAACTCGCCCACTACCCCAACTTAACTTCGCCTCCGCAAGAGGCACAGCGCTTAGGTTGACGCAGCATCAGTGTAGACATTGATTGTTGCTGCCTTTCAGAAGCCATCCCACAATGCCCCACACTGACAGTTAAATCGGGTGCAAGTGCTCCTCGTGAGGACGTGCACCACTGACACAAGGAGCCTAGTGTGGACATGCAAAAGTGATTTAATTACTGCAGTGACTGTATGTTGACATAACTTAAGTTTGTAGTGTAGATTTGCCCTTAGAAGATAAATGTTTAATAGGAAGAAAAACTGTCAAAGAGACCTTGCAAAAAGTTTTCTATTTATCCATACAAATCAGGGAGTGGAACAGTTTGATTAAAACAATAGTAACACTTCATGGGCTGTTACTAGCTTGAGCTCAGTGTTTGTAAAGGGCTTTGAGATCACTGCATGGAATGGGGACTACAGAAATTTATTATAACCAAGGACAATATATCATGATTCCTCCCACACAGTGTCCATTCAACAAAAATACTGAAGCCTGAAAAAAATGCGCCTCATTCAACATTTGGCACATACCTTGTTCAAAATGATATAAAATGAATCACCATGCTAGAAATAAATTTAAATCTCCACTTTCTACATTCTCCCAAAGCTAAGAACATATTAATATACATCGGCCCCATTCTAAAACTAACCCTGGCAATGTGGCTTAAAAAAAAAAAAAAACCACAAACAAACAAAAAACCCAACCCCAAACACAACTTTATTTTATAGTTGCAGACATGTTGGTCCCAGGATAGTAGAGAGACAAGATGTGTGAGGCGATAAGCTGATCCAATACAAGATATCACCTCACCCCCCTTATCATAACATTTTGACATAACTGGTACATCTAAAAGGCACCTATATCATGTAGTGATAAGAATTAGCATGATTAAGGAAGCAGCAGGATCCAGTGGACCAGGAACTGGATTGGGAGTCAGGAGACCTAAGACCCATTCCTGACCTGCCATGTGAACTTATACAAGTCACTTCACCTCTTTTTGCCTCGATTTCCCCTGCTGCCCTTTGTCTTTTATTGAGATTGTAAGCTTTTCAGGGCATGGACCGTTCTTGCCACGTGTTTGTACAGTGTCTACCACAATGTGTGTGTGTGTGTGTGTGTGGGGGGGTGTAATCTCATCTGGGGCCACAGGTGCTACCATAATACAACTAATAATGAGGGGGAGGGTCAGAGGTATGAACTGTGGGATCCACCAGAGACTGGGGGATCCACCAGAGACTGGGGGATCCACCAGAGACTGGGGAAGGTGAAATGTCTCTGGGATCCCAAATTCACTATTGCTTTGGGGACATGTTACTCAGTCTCTCTTCTCTGTTCAGCCACACATTAAAGAGACTCCTCGTGGGGTGTTTTGGTCCATCCTGGTGTGCACTGAGCAGCTAGGTAGGAGGCCCCTGCAAACAGGGCAGGCAGGTGGGCTGGAAGTGAGTCTAGGGTTGGAAGAGACCTCAGGAGGTCATCTAGTCCAACCCCCTGCTCAAAGCAGGACCAATCCCTACTAAATTAACCCAGTCAGGGCTTTGTCAAGCCAGGCCTTAAAAACCTATAAGGAAGGAGATTCCCCCACCGCCCTAGGTAACCCATTCCAGTGTTTCACCACTCTCCTAGTAAAAAAAGATTTTCCTAATATCCAACCTAAACCTCCCCCACTGCAACCTGAAACCATTACTCCTTGTTCTGTCATCTGCCACCACTGAGAACAGTCTAGATCCATCCTCTTTGGAACCCCCTTTCGGGTAGTTGAAAGCAGCTATCAAATCCCCCCATATTTTTCTCTTCTGCAGACTAAATAATCCCAGTTCCCTCAGCCTCTCCTCAAAAGTCATGTGCTCCAGCCCTCTAATCATTTTTGTTGCCCTCCACTGGACACTCTCCAATTTTTCCACATCCTCCTTGTAGTGTGGGGCCCAAAACTGGACACAGTACTCCAGATGAGGCCTCACTAATGCTGAAGAGGGGAAATGAACATGTCCCTTGATCTGCTGGCAATGCCCCTACTTATACAGCCCAAAATGCCGTTAGCCTTCTTGTCAACAAGGGCACACTGTTGACTCATATCCAGCTTCTCATCCACTGTAACCCCTAGGTCCTTTTCTGCAGAACTGCAGCCTAGCCACTCAGTCCCTAGTCTGCATCATTGCATGGGATTCTTCCGTCATAAGTGCATAATCTTCCTGATCTCTTTACTTTCCTCAAAGTGGACTCTGCACTTGTCCTTGTTGAATCTCAGATTTCTTTTGGCCCAATCCTCTAATTTGTCTAGGTGCCTCTGTATCCTCTCTCTGCCTTCCAGCGTATGTACCACTCCTCCCAGTTTAGTGTCATCGCCAAACTTGATAAGGGTGCAATCCACACCATCCTCCAGATCATTAATGAAGATATTGAACAAAACCTGCCCCAGGACTGACCCTTGGGGCACTCCGCTTGATACCGGCTGCCAACTAGACATGGAGACATTGATCAGTACTTGTTGAGCCCGATGATCTAATCCAGCTTTCTATCCACTTTATAGTCCATTCATCCAGCCCATACTTCTTTACCTCGCTGGCAAGAACACTGTGGGAGACTGTATCAAAAGCTTTGCTAAAGTCAAAGAGTAACACGTCCACTGCTTTCCCCTCATCCACAGAGCCAGTTATCTCATCACAGAAGGCAATTAGGTTAGTCAGACATGACTTGCCCTTGGTGCATCCATGCTGACAGTTCCTGATCTCTTTACTTTCCTCAAAGTGCTTCAAAATTGATTTTTTGAGGACCTGCTCCATGATTTTTCCAGGGACTGAGGTGAGGCTGACTGGCTTGTAGTTCCCTGGATCCTCCTTCTTCCCTTTTTTAAAGAGGAGCACTACATTAGCCTTTTTCCAGTCATCCGGGACCTCCTCTGATTAACTTTGAAAACTCATGGTGATGACCAATGGCTCTGCAATCAGATCCGCCAACTCCTTTAGCACCCTCAGATGCATTAGATCTGGCCCCGTGGACTTGTGCTCGTCCAGCTTTTCTAAGTAGTGCTGAACCACGTATTTTGCCACAGAGGGCTGGTCACCTCCTCCCCGTACTGTGCTGTCCAGTGCAGTAGTCTGGGAGCTGACCTTGTTCATGAAGACAGAGGCAAAAAAAGCACAGAGTACATTAGCTTTTTCCACATCCTCTGTCACTAGGTTGCCTCTCCCAGGCAGTAAGGGGCCCACACTTTTCTTGACCTACTTCTTATTGCTAACATACCTGTAGAAATCCTTCTTGTTACTTTTAACATCCCTTACTAGCTGCAACTCCAAGTGTTATTTGGCCGTCCTGATTTCAGTCCTTCATGCCTGAGCAATATTTTTATACTCCTCTGTGGTTATTTGTCCAATCTTCCACTTCTTGTAAGCTTCTTTTGTGTTTAAGATTGCAGTCCATGAATAAGTTTGAAGGTTGGAAGTGGAAGGGGTTTCTAGCCTCAGGAGGAAGCCAGTATCTTCTTAAAAGCTCACTTCTGGCCCAGTCTTGTCCCAACAAAGGTGGTACAGGTGACATTTTTGCCTGATCCTTCTCCTCACGGACCAGAGATTACATGTGATGGAGCCAACAGACAACATTCACATTGAGCCATATTCTCTACAGGTGTAAATTGTTCTGCAGCTCCATTGACTTCAAATGAGCTGTACCAATTTACTTAGCACTGGCAGCGAATTTTGCTATTCATCCCCTTGTTGGCCTTCCTGCTGTACTGTACAACCTTTATCCATTTAGCAGAGGCACTAAGGTTTAATCCATTCAGGTTTGCAATCTCTCTACATTCTGAGAGTCAGGACCTCATCTTTGATCACGGAGGCCCTGCTGCCCCAGAACATTCCCAAAAAGCAGGTTACACAATTTCTCTGTCCAAATTCCATGGCTTAAGCTACCCTCAGTCTAAAAGGGATCTTTTGTTTTAAGTGACTGTTCATCGAAGTGCTTCATTCCTGCCCTGGAGGAATTCCCTGGAGCCGCTGGCTGAGAGGAACCCTTGTGCAGCTGAGCTTCTGTGTCTTAGCTTCCCATGATTTCTGGCGGAGGGGAGAATCACTGCAGGGATCAGCTGCCCCATGTCTCAGCTTCCAGAGCTGATGGCTGGGGGGGAGAGACACCATCAGGTCAAAAACAACAAGGAGTCCGGTGGCACCTTAAAGACTAACAGATTTATTTGGGCATACACTTTTATGCCCAAATAAATCTGTTAGTCTTTAAGGTGCCACAGAACTCCTTGTTGTTTTTCTGGATACAGACTAACACAGCTACCCCCTGATACTTGACACCATCGGTTCAAGCTGCCCTGTATTTCAAAAGCCAGTCAATACAAATTGAGTTATCTTCTTGTATTTCTCCAGGTCTGAACCAGTGGTCTGGCCATACCGCCAGGTCTGAACAAATCCACTTATTTGCTAAGTACAGTGGAGACCATGGAACTTCTCTTAGCCCCCAGCCAAGGGGAAAGATGCCCAGGGCATGAGCTGCCCTGTATTACAGAATAAACCCATCCTCATTTTGTTGGATCTCTGGGTCTGAGCAACACTTCTTTCCCCCCAGAAAGCATCTGGTGGAGGAGAAAAAACAGACGTACCCATCCTAGCCATGGGGCCACCTCTCCGCCTAACTCAATTGCTCCTCCCTCCTACCATGCACTCCCCATCTCCCATTCAGCCTGACCCTGCCCATCCTCCATCCAGCCACATTCTTGTGCACTTTTCCCACTTGTTACCCTTTCACTTCCACACTGTTCCTGTGGCTACATCCCCATCATATAACATTTGTACAATCTTTGCAAAATCGGTCTCAGCTAGAGGGGGAACATGGACCATCAAAGTGGGGCCTAAGTTAAAATTTCCCTCCTGCTCCTCTTCAAGATTGGGTATATTATAGCATTCAATAGAATATTCAGGGCCTGATCCTCCATTGTAGTGAACCTTGTGGGTCATTTTATCTGTGCAAAAGGAGTATAAAATTCAGCCAGAGCAGAATGGCCTTTTTACACCCCATTATATGGGTGTTGTTGACCTGTAATGTGGAAAGTCACATCCTCAATGTTTTCCTTTTGTAAGCATCATCCCCATTACATTTAGCATTTTGCTTTTCACATGTTAACTCTGTACCCTGGTAACCTTGTGAATTTTAAATTTTTGCTAATGCAATAGGTAGAGGATGCAGTAGGGATTGCTCAGATAAAATAGGATATGTTTTGTCTTTCATTCACTAATAATACAGAGTGTATCAGATCTTGAATTAATTGGGCAAAGGCTTCTAAGACAATCACGTAACAGTGTGGAGAATGGACAGTCTTGTCTGGTCCTTTTCCCTGACAACAGAAAGATAAATATCCACACGTACACTTTAGCTATGTTATTTCAGAGGTGTCTCACCAAATGGTCTATGTAAGACACTATGGGAATTGAACATTCCTCAGTGGTTGGCATTGTAAATATTTCCAAGGATGATGTACACTAGAAATAAAACCAACACAGACACAAGGTGACTCATGGGATGGATAATAGGTTTGCAAAGCCTTCTGCCTCTAGATCTGTGGGTTTTAATCCAGCCCAAGTCAATAGTGAGTGAAAGTTGTATCATTTGATAACTCTTTGCCAGCCTACGTAAAGCAAGTTTAGAGGTCTTAGTCTGGTTGTCAAGTGTCTACATTTCAAAAGCAACCTCTTCAA
This sequence comes from Trachemys scripta elegans, assembly GCF_013100865.1. Lineage (NCBI taxonomy): Eukaryota > Metazoa > Chordata > Testudines > Emydidae > Trachemys > Trachemys scripta. The sequence goes on from NC_048299.1 coordinate 144,379,433, forward strand.
TTGGCAGCTTTGGTGGTAACCTCAGTAGAGGTATAAGGGATTTAACAGACCAAGCAGAGTGAATGTCCCTCTGGAAACCATCCCTTTACATCAGGGCAGTGGTGCTGGAACAATTTGTATAGTGGGGGTGTTGAGAGCCATTGAACCAAACTGTAAATCATATATATGACGGAAATCACTTCAAGCCAGGGGGTGCTGCTGCACCCCCAGCACCTCTAGTTTCAGCTCCTATGCATCATTGGTGGGGCATTGTACCAATGTCCTGGGCCTATTTTAATAAATAGGTTATTTAGTTACGCTCTGAAGGAAGTGGATTAATGTCTCCATGCTTATCTAGCTAATACGTTTAACCAAACATTTGTTTTAAAAGAAAAACTTCATGAAATATTTTAGGGAAAATTACCATGCCATGCAATATATTAAATGTTGCCATGTAGTAAGTGAGTGAAAGTTCTGTGGCTTTAGCTCAAGAAGCAGACTGCAGTTCAGGGAACTAAGTCATGCAATGAAACTCAGAGACCACTGTTTTGGGAAAAGCAAAATATTTGGCTATCTGTAGCTCAAACCTTTTGCAATTTCCAGCAGGGAACTTATCAAGAACAGCCTGGCACTTTCAAGGCAAAAACATTAATTTGAGAACAAGGTGATGAAAAATTAATTTGAACGAGGGTGTTATTTTGATGGCTTGCTGCCAAACACTGTGTTCAACAATCATATCAAAATCAGACTGTCAACCTCCTGAATTCTTGTGTAAATTACTATAATGGGACCAGGATTTCAAACCAAGTCTTGTTTAAGACAATGGCAAAACTCATTAACGTGAGTGGAGTCAGGCTTTTACCCTTGTTGAGAGAGAGAGAGAGACCAACAAAAAATACGATAACCATATCACTGCTAAAAGTGATACAAATATTTTAGAGTAGCAGTCGTATTAGTTTGTATCCACAAAAAGAACAGGAGTACTTGTGGCACTTTAGAGACTAAAATTTATTTGAGCATAAGCTTTTGTGGACTACAGCCCATTTCTTCGGACTGTAGCCCACAAAACCTTATGCTCAAATAAATTTGTTAGTCTAAGGTGCCACAAGTACTCCTGTTCTTTTTACAAATATTTTAATTAGAAAAGCATCAGACTAGGAAATAACCATGAAGCACAATTATCCAGAAACAAATCTTATGGATGAGACCATTAGCATTGGGCTTCCAGTGCAGCACACATAGGATGCTAAAGTGTTTTACTTTTATAACCCTAAAGCTATTTCAGGTTGGCTTGTTCCTACTTCCATCTTCCTCCACTCAAACTTTTATTCAAGGTCAGAGTGGAGTCTTAATTTTATTTTAACCAAATCCATTTACACAGGGCTATAATTCAACTCATTTTCTCAAACCCATTGTGGTCCCTGGTCTTTCAGGTTGCTTGACTAGAAATTCTAGAGAATGTACTGTACCCACAGTAAGCTTCTCCAGCAGTACAGAGAGAAGGACTGTTTAAGTGCAAAGGAAAAAAGTGCTCTAATCATTTTTGGCTTGCTTTAATTTTGCAACTTTTCTGTATCTGTTTTTGTCCTCCTAGGTTTCTTATTAAGATGGGTTTTTTTTTCTCCTGCCCATCTCCTTTCCAGGCAATAGTAACTTTCATTTCCATCTCGGAGGTTTATTCAGCACTCCCCGGGGTGAGTAAATTCACACTTTCCTATGCATTCACACACAAACAAAATGAGAGCTGTCAACCTATTCTCAAAACAAGATTGAGACAAATAGTTTGTATTCGTAATTACTGCTCAAGGTTAAGTGCCAGAAGCATATTTAGCTCACCGACTTAGTTTGCAAAACACAGCTATGATTTAGTTTTCAAACATGAAAATAATTCATGAAGTTATAAATGTGAGCAGCCATGAAAGGCCACTTGATTCACCCAGTTTGACTTTCTGCAGGCTTCTCCCTTGTTCATTAATTGGATCTGCTCTTGATTACCTCCAGAGAAGAGCCTCAGCCACTTCCCATTGTAATCTATTGAAATGTTCAATAGTTTTAACTTCTAAGAACCTGAACTATAGAATAATTAGCTTCAGTTCAGTGCTTCTCGACTAATCAGCTTCCGGAATTCAGTAGTCCCCTTACATCATTTATACTTTAAAGATATTTATAGGTGGCCTTTGTATTTGCATTACAGTCTTCTCTTTGCAGAATAAAAAGTTTCAAGAATGATGTAAACCTCTTTATATAAATTCTAAATTTTAAGTTACTGTTATTAAGACACAAGATTTACAGAATAGAGCCAGAACAACCTGAGAGGCAAGACTACCAGATTATACCAGGGGTGGGCAAACTACGACCCGCGGGCTGGATCCGGCCCTTCAGGGCTTTGGATCCGGCCCACAGGATTGCCACCCCTGTGGTGCCATGGGCCCTGTGCTGCTCCCAGAAGTGGTCGGCATCATGTCCCTGTGGCTTCTGGTGGGGGGGGAGGAAAAAGGAGAGGGCTCTGTGTGCTGCCCTCGCCTCCAGGCACCACCCTCCACAGCTCCCATTGGCCAGGAATGGGAAACCATGGCCAATGGGAGCTTTGGGGGAGGTATCCACAGGCAAGATCAGCACGCAGATCCCTCTGCACCCCCCCACCTCCCAGGGGCTGCAGGGACATGATGCCAACTGCTTCTGGGAGCGGCGTGGGGCCAGGGCAGGCAGGGAGCCTACCTTGGCCCTGGTGTGCGCCACTGTCACCCCAGTGCCGCTCCAGGTAAGCAGCGCCGGGCTGGAGCCTGAACCCCTCCTGCACCCTAACTCCCTGCCCTGAGACCCTTCCTGCATGCCTCCGGCAGCCCAGCTGCCTTCCCTGAGCCCCCCCTTGTACATCCTGCACCCCTCCTCTGCCCCAACCCCTTGCCCTAAGCCCCTTCCTGCACCCCGCACTCCCTCCTGCACCCCAACCCCCTGCCTTGGCCCTGCATGCAATTTCCCACCCAAATGCGGCCCTCGGGCCGAAAAGTTTGCCTGCCCCTGGATTATACAATCCAAGAAATCCGGGTTTTGTCAGTGCTTAGATGGAAGTCAGAGAAACAACGGACCAATTACTGCAATTACTACTGACATGGTTTGGGCCATTTAAAACTAGCCTGGAGTACATAAAGTAGAACATTCTTGCACCAAAGGCCTGAACTCGATGACTTAACACTAGGGGCATTGCTTTTGAAGACATTTCTTGGCATGGTTTTTAAAAATGCTGAACTTCCTGCAGCTCCCAATAACTTCAGTAGCATTTGTGAGTATTTGGGATTTCTGAAAGTCAGGTCATTCATTCTTTGGCTTAGTTATTATACCTGGGTCCCTTGCAGTTTTTGGTAGATTTGAAAATGTTCATGGTACATTTTGGAAGGACAGCAAGACTTGTGTCTTGTCCAACACTTCCTTTCTCAATTAAGCAGTTTGATCCTAAAGCCCAAGGCTGTGCATGAGTTTTCACTAAATGCACAATAGCTCATGTCTTTGGCAATACAGTCATTACAGTATCAGTATGTGTCTCATTGCTCTGGGATACCTTGAACGTGAAAGGCATCATATACCATCAAATTCAATTCCAGAAGAGCAGAGTGTGGTGCAGATCCTCAACAAAATATCAGGAACATAAGCAATAGAATCTGAAGTCAATACCTACTGTGGTTTACCAATGAATCAATAAAAGTATTTGATCAGATTACTAGGGTAACTGAGTTTTGACTACTAGTCTGTCTGTTAAACAACCAGCTTTATGAACAGATCCAGTCTTGAATATTATTAGCAATGCTATATTTTTTGTGTGTGTGTGTCTGTGTGTACACACAGAATGTAGTTAACTATACACATAAGAACTATTAACTAACAGCAGTTTAGTATTCAATATTTTATCCAGAGATCTCAAAACATTTTTCAGATGGAGGAATCAAGGAGTTGATGGGTTAAGTGATAGTCAGTTGCAAACCAAAGAACAGAACGCAAGAAACTTGACTCTGATTCTTGCTTTAGCAGGTGGACAACACTCTCAGACTATAATTTTTTCCTTGATACTTTTGTCTTTTTAACTCTTGGAAATAATTCTAACAATTTATGCAAGCCTTTTTTCTACTGCCTATAAGGAGTTTGGGAAACTAATCTACTCCTCATGATTAGGAGGATTGATTGTTTTTACAAAGCCATCTTAATTTGCATTATGACAAAGCCTGTTTTGGCAAAAGATTGCGGTAAAAAAACCTAGAGAAAAAATCTGAAATCTTGAAGAAAATGTAAGGACAGTCTAGGTTATGAGGTCAGTTGAAAATAAAAATGTTCTAAATTAGGGGACGTCACTATGAAAGGCCTACATTTCTTCTTCTAAGTTCACCATTTCAAAAAGCATGGTTTGAAAGGGCTGCAGTCAAGGTTGCAAGAGCCTTGAATTAATACATTAAGATTCTGCAATTAAAACCAACCAGGTGTGGCACTTGGGGGTTAAACTGATGCAACCCTGCATATCCCCTAGCAAGCTCTTTTTACACAGGAAAGAAAGAGGCTCCCCTATATCAGGGAAATTCTCAGGTGGGAGTTTATGACCACTGTTCCAAGATGGTGCAAAGAGGCTGAAGAACTGAGGTAAATAACTAGCATCTTCAACTCCAACTCAGCCAGAGATCTCCCTAGATTAAACACGTGCATGATGGGGCATGACACCATGCATTTGCTTTTATGTAAAATCAGTCCTTTTTGGAGAGCTGCTTCTACTTCAGTTGTTCCAAAATCATAAGCAGAAACAGAGGCACTATTCCCAGGACTTATAGCAAGAAGCTTTACTGCACCCATCCAAATGTTAATTGAGCACTTGCAATCTATTGCACTCTCTATATATAATGCATAGTTCTCCGGCAAGACAAGGGAAAAAAAAATGCTTAGGACTTATCCATACCTATTCAAGTGCTTTACAAAGGAAGATCAGTATCAATATCCCTATTTTATAGTTGGGGAAAACACACAGATGTGAAAAGACTTTCACAAAGTCATTCAGCAAACAAGAATAGAAGCCTGGCTCCCAGTCCAGTGCTCTATCTACAAGACCATGCTGTGTAACTTAAAATATTTATCAGGTGTAACAGAACTTGGAAAACTGCAAAGCACTATAGGTAGGCTAATTATTATTACTAACCTGACAATCCAAAACAATTCATTCTTTTCTTAGTGTCTAGAGAGCCTCTCATAAATGCTGTTGAGTGTGTCGATTGTGTGGAATGTGGGCAGGGACCTGACCTGTTGATTACACAGCAGGTTATTCCGATCATCTTTTACTACTCTTGTCTTGGTTTGAATTTGCTGTAAAACAATTAAACACATCCTAGGCGCCTCAGAGATGCAACAAGCTCCCTCTTGTTGGGAAAAAGCCAAGGGCCACGTGGAGAATGTAATTGACACAGTAGTTTGCTATTTAAATTAAATGGATAGCAGGGAATCAGGACAGAGCTAGCCAGGAGATGAAATGCCTCTGGAGTGTTTCTGGCTATTGTTCAAAAAAAGGTTACTGCTTGCTGCAGAATAGGGCAGGAGGGCAAAAGCCACCATTTAGACTTCAGTTTATCCATGTGGAGGGGGGAAAAATTAACAGCTCTTAGGGGATTTTATCACCTGCAAATTATCTTCCATGTTGAATTCACTGGTGTTTGAAATATGAATTAGTTGCCTAAAAAAATATGCCTGGCTGTGAATGGCCAAAATAACGGTGGAATTAGAGGGAAAGAAACAGAACCCTGAAAGGGAGCAGAGACAATGAAGTAGAGAGGAAAACAAATCAATTGTGTTGTAGATGCTCACTACATATATCAACTTTACAGGGTGTTATGCTGGATTAAATATTCCCCATGTTTGGGACATTAGGGCATCACCAGAGACCCTGTCAGAGCGAGAAGAGGAAGCTCCTTTATTTTTTGACAGCAGCTCTGCAAAGAAATATCTCCAAAATGAGAATCAAACCCTGATTTCCAGTATAACAATGCAGAACACTAACAAGAAAGCAAACAGACAAGGTGATGTGTGTATTAACCTGTGTGTCCTTTCCCCATACCTGTCTCCATGCCCTTTTATGCTGACCCATGCCACCACACCTCCACCGTCCCAAAACTCTTCTGGCAGCCCATAGTTTATAATCATATTTGAAAAACAAACCTACATTGAAACACAATGTGTTTCAGATATTTCCAGTCAGTCACCATGCTCATTGTCTTCACTTTCACCCATCAGGTCCCCTCCATCTGTTATCTACTTTTTTTTTGGCTTACTGTATATATTGTATGCAGTTTTGGGCAGGAATCCCATTTTTGTTATTTATACCTTTATAGAAACCAGAGGCCCCAACCAGGATTGATGCCGTGCAAAAACCATAAAAGTCACTGCCTTGAGTACTTACATTGTAATTAGACAAAAGACAATCCCAAGGTGGAGTAGGTTATGTCATACAACATACAGGCAAAGTCTTTAGGGTGCTGGTATGTTACTTTCTTTTCTTTTGTAATTACCATTATGGGATTGGGTGAGGGAAAGTGAATAGGAGCAAAGGAGAGGGAAGAAAATACAGGAAAGACACTGAAGAGGGAAGGGAGAAGGAAAAAGGTTCAGTTTGTTTTGTAATGCACCATTTATGTCAATGGCCTTGGGATAGCACAATTTGCATTTATGTAAAGTAAACAAGTAAAAACAGACCTGTAATATTCTGGGCAGCATATGCTGTTTGTTCTCTTCCACTGGTATATATTGTAGGCAGCATCTCTGCACCTAAGAAATGAATTATATAGGTTAGACAAAGAACAATCTTCACTGACAAGATGCAGCTTCTTTAAAAAAAACAAAACAAAACAAAACAAAACAAAAAACAAAACAAAAACCCAGCTTTGCCACAACGAACAACATTATTTCTCCCAAGATCTAATCACACAGAACGGGCAAGACTACCAGCAAAATTTGCCTCTAGAGAGCAAAGTGTTGAGGACATTGCATGCAGTCTGAACTCGCTGTACCTTTGGTAGTTAGAAGGAACTGATGGGAGGCAAGAAAGACCACAACCCCTTTTAGACCCTCAGAATCTACACAATGGGAAGGGATGAGTGTGTCCAATGGACACTGCTCCCCAAAGATTCTGGGATCACAGTGCAGGCATCTTGATCCCACAAGCAGATATACACACACAAACCACTTAAAGAACTCTTAGACCGTAAAATCATTTTGTCACTGCTGTTCAAATCTCCATATTGACTTTTCTAAGCAAGTTCCCCCCCAAAACACACACACAAATAGATGGATAACAACATAATCACAAATCTTGCAAAGTTTGCTCTGGCAGGAATGGCACTGTTGATGTGAAATGTGCCTATTATTTTTTGTGACAAATTACTACACACGTTACCACTGCAAGTTCCACAATAGGAACTGTTTGTTTTAAGAAAAAAAATATTTGACTAACACATGGATTAAAGAAGTTATATTTGCACAATCCGTACTGACTAGCAAGCTTTTTCTAGGAATAAGAAGTCCAACAATACAGTAGTGTCAATTTTAGCAGGAAAGAGGTTTTGTTAAGGATTAAGCATTATTAACAGCTAAGCTTGTCCTGCTATGACAGCATCCGAAATGTTGAACTTGGAACCGTAACATGCACCCTTAGGAAAGACTTTTAAGCAGAGATTCCCAGCTTTTTCAAACCATAATCACACATTCAGCATTCATAACTGTTACTCCTCAGATGTGTCCCAGAATCCTTTGCACTGATTCCCACAGCACTGTGGATGTAGCCATGTCGGTAGATCTTGACAAGAGGTGCTGTGGGAAGCAGTACACTGCCATATAATGCAGTAAGTTCAGGCTCTGGAAATGACTTTTGCAAACAGCTGAGACAAATCCACTGCATCTCAACCTCAGAGACATGCAGTAGCAGAGTGCTAGCAACTCTGTCACAAAAAACGAACAACCCTTCCACCCCCACATTGTTGGGAACCACGGCCCCTAGAGAAGCCGTCATGAACCAGCTGTCACCAATGAGTATCAAAAGTTGGCTTAGATTTATTTCTGCCTCCTGATCCCATGCAAGAAAACCTGTACGGATCCCTGTGCAGTGTTCAACTACCATTCCCACATCGTAAATAGTCCCCCACACCTGGGATACAGGGAAAAGCAGGATTATCTGCAGTAGCCCTGTGGTCGGTTCTTCTTTCTCCTTGACTCCCAGACTCCCTCCAGAGCTGTGCTCCCAAGGACTCCTTGATCACATTATCTCCTAGGATCCCTGGGGTGTGTGCGCACACCTATGCTGAACATACACTCATAGGCTGTACAATCTATGCCAGGGAATCTCTGAAGGGCTGGAGAAGTGATTTGTCTCTTCCCAGCCTTACACCTGGACCTTCCAGTCTCTGCCAGGCTGCACAGAGAGACCTTGGAAAGGAGAAGAGGAGGGAAAACAAGGTCAGTGGTGGCTGTTCCCCTCCCCTTTCTAATGTCAGGAGAAGATCCACACACAGAGGATCGCCGTTGCACCCAAATTCAGAGGCGGGGGATGGAACAATAATGACTGGGGGCCACAAAACGAATGGGAGTAACTGATGTGATGGCCAGAATTCTGATTCCCATCAGTCACTCTGCAGCAACTGCTCCACCCCACGGAGAAATCCAGTAGAAGCCTCCATGGCTTTCAAACAATTCCATAAACAGACAGTTTGCCTGCTGCTGCTTCTGCTGAAGCATCATCACAACAATGCGCTGGGACAAGACCGATCTGCTAATGTGCTTTTAATCACCCAGGGACAAAGCACATCATACCCTGTTTCCCCGAAAATAAGACAGTGTCTTATATTAATTTTTGCTCCCAAAGATGCGCTAGGTCTTATTTTCAGGGGATGTCTTATTTTTCAGAAATGAAAAATGCCTTATTATCGGTGGATGCCTTATTATCGGGGAGGTCTTATTATCGGGGGGATGCCTTATATTACAACGAGAGGCAAAACTGTAAGTAGGCCTTATTTTCGGAGGATGTCTTATTTTCGGGGAAACAGGGTAGTTGGGCATTAGCTTAGCAACATTTGAGATGGTGCCCAAAGCAGTAAGTCAAAAAACAGCAACAAGGCATAATTTGGCTTGGATTGCTTGGAGCAATCCTTCAATTTAACAGTGCTCCATTTAATTTGAATACATCATCAGGAACAGGACAATCTGTGTTACAGGTAACTGCCACTCATTTTGATCACTTCTGGCAGCTATTTCTGGGTGGCTATAGACTATTTCCAACTAATAAGGAAAACCATGAATCTTCCTCTAAATGCTTTTCCCAACATTTCAAAGGAAAAGAAGGGAAAAGCATTTAGAGGAAGATTCACAGCAATAAAAAGGAGGATTTTCAAGGAAAATCCAAGTGACTGGGGGAGATGCTGCTGGTGAGTCAGTGGACGGCACTCTCTCCTGGGAGTCAGTATTGAACCAGTTCTGTCTCTAGCCCTTTCCTCTTCCTGCAGTTTCTAATAAAAAAAAAAAAATTCATTCATCCTTCACCACATTTACCACTTGTCATACCCCCGCTGGAATATGAAATGTCCTACCCAATTGTTTCATTTCTAAGCAAGGACATCACCCCAGTATGGTGGACGCAAACAATTTGCTCCCCCTCTTCTTCAGACTCCGCAGGCCTTGCTGTTGCCAAGCAACAGCAGTTGGGCCTGCTCTCAACTACAGCCTGTTAGAGTTCTTCCAAAGCTGTAGCAATACTCAGCCCAATTAATGTTCAACATCAACGCCAACTACGTGCATTGTTCTTCCACACGATGAAGAGCCACCATGACGGGCAGTCTTCTCCAGTGCTCGCTCATTCTGCTGTTTACTGGCATCAGGTATGGTGAAAGTACAATGAACTACCCCCTCCCCCCGCAAGCTACTTCAGGCAGCATAAGATGATATATTTGCCATTACCGCTTTGAGGGTTGTTTCTCACTTATTTGTATGACTGTGGGGCCAGAGATTTCCTGTGAAATAATCAATCTTCCTTTTAGTACGTAGCACTGAACCCCCAATCATTCATATTGTGGCCAGCGACACTGAGTTGCTGAAGATGCTGTCCAGTTTGCTATCTGATGGGTTTGAGGGAATTACCCTATCCTATGCCAGAGACGCAACAGCTTCATCCACCTTTTGCAAGATGAGCTGAGATTTTGAGCTCCTGTATCTTCTAGAATTTTAAAGCCTGTTTGCTTAAATATTTGCCTTTAGCTAGGTTCCCATTCACCTCCTTGGAGGGCTAGTGAAAAAGTAAGGCTGTTTTGATTTTGGCCTTTCATGACAGATAGCTGCCATTCCACCTCCTCCCCCCACCACACACACAGTATCAAGTTTGTCAGGAAGAAAAAAAAAGTTCTTGATTTTCTGAGTCTTCATCTTTGCCAGATCCAGATATTTCCCCCATCTACAGAGTAGGACCTGAACATAAGAATGGCCATACTGGGTCAGACCAAAGGTCCACCTAGCCCAGTATCCTGTTTTCCAACAGTGGCCGATGCCAGGTGCTTCAAAGGGAATGAACAGAACTGGTAATCATCAAGTGATCCATCCCCTGTCGCCCATTCCCAGCTTCTGGCAAACAGAAGCTAGGGACACCATTCCTGCCCATCCTGGCTAATAGCCATAAATGCATTTAGTCTCCATCTAGTTCTTTTTTGAATCTGCTATAGTCTTGGGCTTCACAGCATCCTCTGGCAAGGAGTTCCACATATTGACTGCGCTGGAACTAGAGCAGGAATTCTTTCACATCTGACATTTTTGATTTTTGTCTCTTGGTTTAAAAAACATCCGTTTCCTTTTCTTTGCTCTTATCAGGCACCACGGCAGATCTTGCAAAACATCTTCCTTGAGAAATGTCAACTTCTGATTTATCTTCAATAGATACAAGTTCAAAAAGCAGATGACTGGAATGTATTGCCTGATCCTTTCCTTGGATCAAGAACAGAGGCGGCAGCCAGTTTCTTGACCAAGGGACACTATGAACATTTGAATACAAGAGGCTCTTGCCCTGGTTTCTGCAGAGTCACAGCTCTGGGAAATGGTGAGTGCCCAGAATGCTGCTCGGACTCAGAGTCCCATCCCTAAAAGCATAAGCCCTTCATGGAGTCTGAAAACAACGCCTCACAAATAGGACATTTTTACTCTTCCTTCAGTGCTTCCAGGCTGCACTACCATTGTATGGGCAGACTGGTTTAGAGGTGCTGCATGGACAGACCCAGAGGGATAAAGGTCTCAGTGGCAGAGTTTTCCAAGCCAAAAATGAGAGAGGATGGGGGAGAGTGGTGAAGAAATAGCTTGCTACTGCCAGCAAATGAGTTTAAAATTTTAATCTGTAAAATTAGCAAGTGGGAGAAGCAGAACCACCAGCTAAGCTCTATCACCACAGCTGGAACTTTTGGCAGGCTCCAGTTGGGAGCAGGGCTAACTCATTTCCCAGCAACAGCTTTGAATGGCCCTCCAGTTTCCAAAGCACAAAGGGAGCAAGTCCAGCTGTACCTGGATCAGGAGATGCCAACAGCTAGCATGGCACCACATCAGTAGTACAGTTAGCTTGGAGCAGCACTGGAAGTGAATTTCCCTTCCCAAATTTACCTGGGGCATTGGGCTCCATTAAAATGTCAAATTTAAAAAGTTAGTCAGCTTTTCCAGGCTCCTCAGATTACTGTAATCAATGGGGTGAAAAATAATTGAAGTTATTAAAAAACCCAATAGCATTCTTTTAGCATAAACAAGGTGAAATTTAGTCTTAAAAATAGAGTTTGCCAAAGGTAATTAGAATAAAAACATGGGATGGTTAGAGAGGACCATTAGATCACAGAAACCCAAATAGGTTAGGTAGTAAATCAGACAGTGGATGAATTAGGAGGCTGACCAGCTTGAAAACATGGATAAAGCAAACAGGAATGAGAAAATATAAAGTGAAGAAAGAGCCTACAAAGAAAATTAAAAGAGAAGATTTTTAGTATGGAAAAAGCTAAGTGTTGTAGGATGAAACATGTAGCTCAGGCCTGGTCTACACTAAGGGTTTAATTCAAATTTAGCAGCGTTAAATCGAATTAACCCTGCACCCGTCCACACAACGAAGCCATTTATTTCCAATAAAGGGCTCTTAAAATTGATTTCTGTACTCCTCCCCGACGAGCGGAGTAGCACCGAAATCGATATTGCCATTTCAAATTAGGGTTAGTGTGGCCGCAATTCAATGGCATTGACTTCCGGGAGCTATCCCACAGTGCACCATTGTGACTGCTCTGGACAGCAATCTGAACTCGGATGCACTGGCCAGGTAGACAGGAAAAGCCCCGCAAACATTTGAATTTTATTTCCTGTTTGCCCAGCACAGTAGAGCACAGGTGACTACAGAGAGCTCATCAGCACAGGTAACCATGCAGGCTGATAATCGAAAAAGGAGCACCAGCATGGACCGTACGGGAGGTACTGGATCTGATTGCTATATAGGGAGAGGATTCAGTGCTAGCAGAACTTCGTTTGAAAAGACGAAATGCCAAAACTTTTGAAAAAATCTCCAAGGGCATGATGGAGAGAGGCCACAATAGGGACTCAGATCAGTGCTGCATGAAAGTCAAGGAGCTCAGACAAGCCTATCAGAAAACAAAGGAGGCAAACGGTCGCTCGGGGTCAAAGACGCAGACATGCCGCTTCTATGCTGAGTGGCATGCAGTTCTAGGAGGGGCCGCCACCACTACCCCACCTCTGACCGTTGATTCCGAGGCGGGGATAATGTCATCAGCCACCTGAGGATTCTGAGGACGGGGAAGAGGAGAAGGAGGAGGACGAGCTTACGGAGAGCACCCAGGACTCCGTTCTCCCCAACGGGCAGGATCTTTATCTCAGCCTGACTGAAGTACCCTCCCAAGCCAGTATCCAAGAACATGATCCCATGGAAGGGACCTCAGATGAGTTTACCTTTTAAAATATAAAACTTGTTGTAAAAGCAAGCATTTTTTAATGATTACTTTGCCCTGAGGACTTGGGATCCATTCGCGGCCAGTACAGCTACTGGAAAAGTCTGTTAACGTGTCTGGGGATGGAGCGGAAATCCTCCAGGGACATCTCCATGAAGCTCTCCTGGAGGTACTCCAAAAGCCTTTCCACAAGGTTTCTGGGCAGTGCAGCCTTATTCCATCCTCCATGGTAGGACACTTGACCACGCCATGCTAGTAGCAAGTAATCTGGTATCATTGCATGACAAAGCCTGGCAGCGTATGGTCCCGGTGTTGGCTGGCATTCAAGCAACATCCGTTCTTTATCTTGCTGTGTAATCCTCGGGAGAGTGATATCGCTCATGGTAACCTGGTTGAAATATGGGAATTTAATTAAGGGGACAGAGGTGGCCGTTCCTACTGGGCTGTTTGCCTGTGGCTGAAAAATTCTTCCCTGCAGTTAGCCAAGCGCAGTGTGTGTGTGTGTGGCGGGGGGGGGGGGGGAGTGGAGGAATTGGCCCTGAGCTTTTCGCGTTTGGCTAGCAGGGATCTTCCCTGATACCAGCCATGCGGTGGAGGGAGGGGTAAAGCAATCATCCCAGATAATTAGATGGGGGGGAGGGTTAGTTTGTTTTCTGCTGCTGAAGGTTAACAGGAAAACCGCAGCACTCAACGGGCTTTGCTTGGTATGTGGGAAAGGAGGGTGCTGCTTTTAGGAAGACTGCAGAAGCCGAAAGACAATGGCTTACCATGGCCGCATGCAAGCCGAATTCTGTTGCCTGGACCTGCATCTGATCTCTAGCAGCAAAGCCACAGGCACTATTAAGAGGCAAAATGTGATTTCTGTGCAAGGTCGCATGTGCTATGTAATGTGAATAGTGTTGTTCACCGTGAAAGAGTATATGCATTGTTGTGTAAAATGTATCTTTTTAAAAAATTCTCTCCTTTTTTCCCCTCCCTCCACCAGCTGCAAATTTTTCAAGCCTCCCTCCTCCGTCCCGAAGGCTATCTCAGATAAGGCGTCAGAAAAAGAGGACGCAAGATGAGATGTTTGCGGAAATCATGGAATCCATCGGCAATGAAAGAGCTCATCTGAATGAGTGGAAGGACACGGTTTCAAAGTATAGGAAAGATGCCAGTGAACGTGAGGACAGGAGAGACCAACGTGAGGACAGGAGGGACGCTCGAGATGAGAGGTGGCAGCAGGATGCAATGCTGGGGCTGCTGCGTGAGCAAACAGACATGCTCCGGTGTCTGGTGGAGCTTCAGGAACGGCAGCAGGATCAGACAGGCGCTACAGCCCTTGTATAACCCCCCTCCCCATGTTCCATAGCCTCCTAACCCAGACGTGTAAGAACACCGGGGGGGGGGGGGTGAAGCTCTGTGCACCCTCCCATTCCACCCCAGTGGACAGCCCGAGCAAAAGGCTGTCATTTTAACCTTTTTTTAGTGGCCTTTTCCTTCCCTCCGATCCTCCTCCCAAACCCCACCCGGGCTACCTTGTCAGTTCTCTCCCTCTTTTTATAATCAATTAAGAAAGAATAAATGATTTTTAAACAATAGTGACTTTATTTCCTTTGAAAGCAAGCTGTGATCGAAGGGGGAGGGTGGGTTGCCTACAGAGAATCAGTCAATAAAGGGGGCAGGTTTTCATCAAGGAGAAACAAACAGAACTTTCACACGGTAGCCTGGCCAGTCATGAAACTGGTTTTCAAAGCTTCTCTGATGCGCCGCGCTTCCTGGTGTGCTCTTCTAATCGTCCTGGTGTCTGGCTGCGCATAATCAGCAGCCAGGCAATTTGCCTCAGCCTCCCACCCCGCCATAAAGGTCTCCCCCTTACTCTCACAGAGATTGTGGAGCACACAGCAAGCAGCAATAACAATGGGAATATTGGTTTGGCTGAAGTCTGAGCGAGTCAGTAACATGCACCAGTGACCTTTTAAACGGCCAAATGCACATTCTACCACCATTCTGCACTTGCTCAGCCTGTAGTTGAACAGCTCCTGACTCCTGTCCAGGCTGCCTGTGTATGGCTTCATGAGCCATGGCATTAAGGATCACGATAGGCATTTCAACATCCCCAACGGTTATTTTCTGGTCCGGGAAGTAAGTCCCTTGCTGCAGCTGTTTAAACAGAGTAGTGTTCCTGAACACGCGAGCGTCATGAACCCTTCCCGGCCAGCCCACGTTGATGTTGGTGAAACGTCCCCTGTGATCCACCAGTGCTTGCAGCACCATTGAAAAGTACACCTTGTGGTTTATGTACTGGGTACCCTGGTGCTCTGGTGCCAAGATAGGGATATGGGTTCCATCTATCGCCCCATCACAGTTAGGGAATCCCATTGCAGCAAAGCCATCCACTATGACCTGCACATTTCTCAGAGTCACTACCTTTCGTAGCAGCAGCTCAATGATTGCTTTGGCTACTTGCATGACAGCAACCCCCACAGTAGATTTGCCCACTTCAAATTGATTCCTAGCTGACCGGTAGCTGTCTGGCGTTGCAAGCTTCCACAGAGCTATCGCCACTCGCTTCTCAACTGTGAGGGCTGCTCTCATCCTGGTATTCTGGTGCTTCTGGGCAGGGGAAAGCAAGTCACAAAGTTCCATGAAAGTGCCCTTACGCATGCGAAAGTTCCGCAGCCACTGGGAATCGTCCCACACCTGCAACACTAGGTGGTCCCACCAGTCTGTGCTTGTTTCCCGGGCCCAGAATCGGCGTTCCACGGATAGAACCTGCCCATCAACAACATGATGTCCAAAGCGCCGGGACCCACGGTTTGATGGACATGGACGCAGAATTCTATGTCCTCATCACTCTCATCGCTGCGCTGCCATCGCCGCCTCCTCGCCTCATTTTTCTGGTCCTGGTTCAGCATAAACTGCACAATAATGAGCAAGGTGTGTACAATGTTCATGACTGCTGTCTTGAGCTGAGTGGGCTCCATGCTTGCCGTGGTATGGAGTCTGCAGTGTTCACCCAGGAAAAAAGGCACGAACGGTTGTCTGCCATTGCTTTCATGGAGAGAGGGGTGAGGCTGTACCCAGAACCACCTGCGACAAATGTTCCCCCCCCCCCCATCAGGCACTGGGATCTCAACCCAGAATTCCAATGGGCGGGGGAGACTGTGGGAACTATGGGATAACTACCCACAGTGCAACGCTCCGGAAATTGACACTAGCCTCGGTACATGGACGCACACCGCCGAATTAATGTGCTTAGTGTGGCCGCATACACTCGACTTTATACAGTCCGTTTCCAAAATTCAAATTCCGTAAATTCGGATTAATCCCGTAGTGTAGACATACCCTCAGTAGGTGTGTCAGAGGCGAAATGATTGGCTTAAAGACCGTACTTTAGTTTCACAAGTAAGCTACACTTCTGTTTTTCTGTTATAAAAATAAAGCTCATGAGACATTCAGGCAGAAAGATCAATGTTTGATCGCTTGTGCCTCTTTCTACATCACAGACGAGATGAGCAATGAGTGCCCTTTAGATATAGTAACTGGAAGAGAAATGACTGAAAAAAGAGTCATGTCAGCTGCAAGATGCTTGCAGGATTCCTGGTGTCTAATAAATGAGGCTCAAGCGTCATAGAAATTATTACTTTGCTTCGGGCAGTTGTGCCAAAAAAACATTTGCTGATTAATACATGGAACCATTAAAAGTGTCCAAGCTTTGTGTGTTAACAGATTTCTTTTATTTTATTCTGAATAAAGGATCTATATATACATCTCTATCTCTATATATAGATGTAAGAGAGGCAATTTCATAAGAGATTTGTTTTGGGGGTGATACCTAAAGGATGCAGTAATATATATATATATATATATATCTATATCTATCTCGAAGGGGGAGGGTGGGTTGCCTACAGAGAATCAGTCAATAAAGGGGGTGGGTTTTCATCAAGGAGAAATAAATATATACAATATATATTACTGCATCCTTTAGGTATCACCCCCAAAACAAATCTCTTATGAAATTACCTCTCTTACATGCATATTCGAGATTTGAATTCTCTGGGGCTTGGTAATAGACTACAATAGATTCTTCCCCACTACTGGATATGCAAGTATCCACTGCAATAAACTACTCCTGTTTCCACTGGTTGTACTCTCTGCTATTGATTTTAGACTGAGTCACAGTGGTCCATGCGTTTGTGACCTCCAGGCATGATTATTGTAGTTCTCTGTGCCACAGAAAACTTCTGACCTCAGAAACATAATTAATTCTGACCACAACAACCCATCTACTCGTGAATGCACAACACACACCGCCAAAAGCCCAATAACTTCCTTTACCAAGTCCCTGTGGAATGGTGGGCCAAATTAACGTTTTGATCTACATCTTCAGAGCCCACCAAGGCACTGGCCCAAGTTATCAGAAAAACCAAAGGGATCTGACCTCCCCTGACAGCTTTGTTCTACTGGCAACATGAAATGTGTCAACCTTAAAAAGGACATGTGTGCAGTTTTCTTGCCCATAGGCCTAAGGCTATACAACAGGATTGTGGAAAAGGTCAGGATGACCTGGCCTTCTCTCAATAACACCATCAAAAACCTCTAAACAGAAATAGAACCACCAAACAATATACAAAATAAACTTAGTCCAGACCCTGCAGTGGGAGGGGAAAAAGAGTGTGTCCCCACTTTATAATTTTAGAAGGAATTCAGACAGATAATATGGTGATGAGATCCATATTAATTTATTTTAGAAATCAAATAGGTTAGACTGATATACAGCCTTTCACCTCTTGGTCTGACTTAGTCAGTGACAACATCTTTAAGAACATTAGTAAATTTTCCTCTTAAAAAAACCTGAGCCCAATGTAAGCCTACATAGAATATCAGGGCTGGAAGGGACCTCAGGAGGTCACCTAGTCCAATCACCTGCTCAGAGCAGGACCAATCCCCAACTAAATCATCCCATCCAGGGCTTTGTCAAGCCTGACCTTAACAACCTCTAAGGAAGGAGATTCCACCACCTCCCTAGGTACTCCATTCCAGTGCTTCACCACCCTCCTAGTGAAAAAGTTTTTCCTAATATCCAGCCTAAACCTCCCCCACTGCAACTTGAGACCATTACTCCTTATTCTGCCTCATGTATTCTCTTACAAAGAATATTAACTTTTTTTTTGGCATTACTACACCTTTGATCTAGTTCTTATCCCAATCCTTGTATTGCTTGACTTTTTTTTTTTAATATATTAATTGCTTATGACAGTTGTCATGTAAAATTTGTGGACTGCTACCCCTGGAGGGAGATTAAGGTCCAGTTATCTACCCCAGGGGTATATTGCATATGGGGAATTACAACAAGCTATTAGCCTGCCAATGGGCCTCTCAACCTGGAGGATCCACCTCTAGGATGAGGACAAAAATTCACTTTCTACAGCCCTTTCAGTCTTTGTTCTCAGTGCTGACATTGCAAGACAAGGAACTAATTAGTGCCACATGCACAGGTAGTTTTGGGGATGTAGACAGTTATTCACTAGGAACTCACCTAGGACCAGCAAATTAATTGCATATACATTAAAATGGCCTGATGGTTAATGACTTTCAGTCACCACTGACCTGGAATAATTTTGAAATAGTGGCCTTCAGATGAAAGTATTTCCTCTTAGTCATTTAAACCATCTTGTATCCCTGGAAAATCCTCTTCCAGGTTGTGATGGGGATGAAGTTGGTGGGCGGGTGGACCATTGTTTTGTCAGTGGGTTTCCTAAGCCTCTGTGGATAAGTGTCACTGCCCAAAAGCCAACTAACATGGTCCCATTCCTTGTGGATCTCTGTATTGGAAGCTTCAAGGAACAAATTTGTTTCCTCGTTAGAAACACACACAGATATAGCCAGATCGAATAAAGGCAGGAATAAAATTAAGAGCTGATGAGCTGCAATAGTGAGACATTTTTTGCTCCTCTTTAGTCATGGAAGAGACAAGGACCGGAGAGTTGTATTGAATATTTTAATGATGTGCCCCTGGCCATAAAATACTCTGCCACTTTTCAGCTATTGAACAGCCATTTGCAGATGGATTAGCTGCCACCCAGAGCTGTACAAAGATGGAGACACACAGACAGGTTTAACTCTCCACAAGAGCCATAAGCTATGAGATGGCCCATCCCACACAAGCAATTCCATGAAGCAAATCCCAGAAGTTCAGCTTGTGTGGGGAACAGCACTCTTAATAACAACAAGAAGTTTTACAATTGTTTTAAAAACAAATGGGCCATGTTTATCCCTGGCGCAACGCCAATGATGTCAATGGAATTATGATGGTATGAATTAGACTCCACTTCACTGAAAGTCACTGATGGGAGGACAACGTTATATTTTAGTGCTGGTTAAAGGCGGTCAGCCTTGCAAGGCGAAGTCCTGTATCTCCAAAACAGCTACAGCCAGGACAAATTTTCCCCAGTGGCCCCTCACCTTTGTTCTTCACTTGAATTTCTAGGGTAGAGAAAGTTGTACCTGTGTCTACCTTCTGCCCTTTGCCCTGTACTTCTAAGGTACCGAGGACAGTGCAGCCTTCATGACCTATTCTGATATTGGCCTCTCACTGGAAGACAAAGGCATTCATAATTGCGTACGAGTAAAATTATTTTTAAAGTTGTGGGGAAGCAAGATATAAATCCATTTCCTGAGTGTGAGGCATCTAGGCCTTAGGGCAATAAAGACATTTCATCAACAAGCAGCACAGCATCCATTCCATAGTCTTTTGCTAGCACAAGTATCAGCAGTGCAAAATATACCCCTTGGGTCTTCATTATATCTTATGTCAACACCAGTCAAAACCCCTGTCAGCCAGGAACTTTTATCATAAGATATATTTCATGCAAATTTGTTCTGAGTCAGCACTCCTACCCATATGTGTAGCAATTTCACTCACATTCATTTAACCTCCAGCCTAGCTCTGTCATTCAGTGCCTTGGTAGGGACTTGTGCATAGTTCAGACCTGAGTTTATGGCTGATTGATTCAAGAGATTCATTTTTTGCCTGAAGCAGCAACCACTTTATGGCACTGGAATATGAAGGAGCACAGTCTGTGTAAAAACTATGTATGTAGCATTCATGAATTTCTATTGATGGGGCTCTTTCCTATGGGGATATGAGATGAGTGTGTCAATAATTCCATTGACAAGGTGGGGAGGCAATATCTTTTATTGGACCCAACTTCTGTTGGTGAAAGAAACGAGCTTTCGAGGTACACAGAGTTCTTCTTCAGGTCTGGGAAAGATATTACCTCACCCACTTTCGTCTCTCTAGTATCTTGGAACCAACATGGCTAACAATAATTCCACTACCAATCATCTTCTTTTAATTTATCTTTGTGTCGCTTGGAAACAATTTATCTGAGATGTGGCAGTTCTTGCATAAACTAGATGATGGATGTAACAAGTCAGATTGGGCTTGCTTAATAATGTTTTTTAAATCTGTTTTGTAGTTTATGAACTCAGAATGCTCTGTACTATAGCCATTAAAGGACTTTCAATTTATGGTTACACTACCAATAAAGTGTTCCCAAAACGGCAGTTTTTTTTTTTTTTACAGCATGCATTACCATTAATCTCATGTTGGTTATGCAGATCAGCGTAGCAAGTTCAGATTTAGGGCTTGGCTACAGTTGCGAGTTAGAGCGCATTAAAGCAGCCCTGGGCACCCTAACTCACTCCCTGTCCACACTGGCAAGGCATGTAGCACGCTCTGACTCCAGGGCTAGAGCGCTCCTGGTACTCCACCTTGGTGAGAAGCATAACGCTTGGTGCGCCTTGGCTGAAACACCCGGGCATCAGTGTGAACCAGGTGTTGCATTACTGTGCTCTGATCAGCCTCCGGAAACATCCCATAATCCCCTTAGTCAAGTGGCCACTCTTGCCATTGTTTTGTAATTGCTCCAGGAATGCAGATATGCCCTTTGAAAGCTCTGTTTCTGACAGCCGGCTGCTTATCTGGTCCGAGACAAAGCAACCATTACTGTGGAATGCTGTGAGAGAGAGAGACGGCGGGGGGAGGCTGGGGGAAGGAGGAGAGGGAGGGGTCTGCTGCTGTCTGAACTTACAAGACAGCATGCGGACATGCTCTCAGCCCCCCAAAAACCCACTCTCCCCCCACATACACACAACACTGTCACACTCCCACCCACCCCCCATTTGAAAAGCACGTTGCAGCCACTTGCATGCTGGGATAGCTACCACAATGCACTGCTCTCTGTGGCCGTTGCAAGAGCTGCTAATGTGGCCACAGCAGTGTTCTTGCAGCTGTCAGTGTGGACAGATTGCAGCCCTTTTCCTACTGTGCTCTACGAAGGCTGGTTTAACTCAAAGCGCTCTACATCTGCAAAGTTTGCACAGCCCACCCTACACCTGTATCTTTTGCTACTCTCTCCCCTTGTTCTGCTATCAAACCCCAACTGAGGTCTACTTACTCATCTTCACAACTTCTTCCTTCATGTCCCTTACTTCAGAGCTCCCTCTTTATCCTAGTTTGCCAAGTGAGCATCTGCATTTTTGCCAAGCCCACCAATACTAAACCATTCCACTACAAATGCAGATACCAACCAATTAAACTAATAAGTGGTCTAAAGTAGTACTTTCCTCTGAATTGTGTCAGTCTATATTTATACTGCAAACTCTTTGGGGGAAGGGAGTGTGTTCTTCTATTATATCGAATGCTGAGCACACTGTTCACACTTAAATAATTCAATGAGCTAGCATGTGTGCATGCACTCCACTGCCCTCTAGTGGATGGGTTTTCAGAACTTGCTAATAATATTTCATAGGTCCTATACTGCTAGCAGCTAAAGGAGATCCTCCTTTAACAAATCCATAGCTATGTAGGAACTTCACGGTTGTCTCTATTCTACATGTCAGTCACTTAGAATTTCATGGCAACAACAGAGAATTTATGTGCTGGGCCTGTGCTTTTGGAGCAGCAAGAATTCTATTGCTGTTGTTGTCATAAAGTCCCAGGTGACTGTAGCATGCAGGATCGACACAACTGTGTTCTAGACAATAACAGATTTAAAAGATATTAGAACAGTTCAAATGGAAGGGGAGAGGGGACAGGGACAGGGTCGTTCCCCCCCACCCTGCAATCTGTACTGAAAAATCAGGGAGTACAGAGAAAATAGCTGGAGAAGAGCACCATCACCAAAACAATTATTTCCAGACTCCGAGGTCTCATTTCTGGAAATGTTGCCTTAAGATGATAAGCCATCCGTCCCCTAAAAGGATCAGTACTGACAATGGACAGTAATCCCTGTAAATATTGCCTGGGGACTGAGGTTTCCCCTAGGCATGCCACTACAGTGGATTTGTTAGAAAGTGTTCCTCTTAATTGCTAATACTTATGCAGCACTTTTAATCTGAGAAGCTCAACATGCTTTACAGTCTTAATACTTAGCTTTTATTTAGCACTTTTAGGCTATAGGTCTCAAGAGAGTTTACACTGTAAGGAAAGTAGTATTCCCATGTTACAGATAGGGTAACTGGCACAAAAGTGAAGTGAGTTATCCAAGGTAATACAGCCAATCAGAGGAACAAAACCTAGCTCTCCCAGTTCTCAGGCCACTGGACCAAACTGCCTCTCCTAAGGGAAGTATTGCGCTCATTTGGTAAATGGGCATACCGAGGCACGGAATGGTAAAGTGACTGTCCCGGATCACAGCAAGAGTCAGAGTTAGGACCAGAATCCAGATGCCTTGACTCCCAATCCCCTCCAATTACTAGAACATCTCCTTATACATTAATTAAAAAAAGCAGAATATAAAACTTTGATGCTAGCTGCTGGTCCTTTTCCTAATGATTTAATATACTACTCCAAACATTTTTCCCTCTGAAGTATGACTTTTTCCTATATGAAAATGACCTCAATTTACTATTCTTGCCTCTCAATGAAATTATTTTTCGAGTGTTCATTTTCATCTCCAGTTGCAAGATTCCACTTGATTTTCCTCCTTCAGAGAATATTTTTGCCCTAGAGTTGCTCCTCACTTTTCATGTTGTATATTCTCATGTTAATACTTCTGCTCATCAGCCCTTGTTGAAAATTACTCCACTGCTGAAGTTCTCTTTACTGACTTTGGAGTGCTAAAGTGAGTGTTTCTAAAGAGAGGTTTTCCCTGTTGAGCAATAATGCATAAAAGGAAGGAGCCTGTACTCTGATGTACATTTTAATGTACATTTTTAAAATTAGAGAATGTATATAATATCAGCGAGGTGGAACTTTATTATGGGTTGAGCTAAATCCCCATTGAGATTGAAAGGTGTGAACTCATCTTTCAATTAACATAACTGTAAAACACAAACCTCCACCTAAGACAAAAAGTGTGTTTTTCATAGAAGCATAGAAGATTAGGGTTGGAAGAGACCTCAGGAGGTCATCTAGTCGAACCCCCTGCTCAAAGCAGGACCAACACCAACTAACCCAGCTGGGGCTTTGTCAAGCCAGGCCTTAAAAACCTTTAAGGATGGAGATTCCACCACCTCCCTAGGGAACCCATTCCAGTGCTTCTCCACCTTCCTAGTGAAATAGTGTTTCCTGATATCCAATCTAGCCCTCCCTCACTGCAACTTGAGACCAATTTCTCCTTGTTCTGTCATCTGCCACCACTGAGAATAGCTGAGCTCCATCCTCTTTGGAACCCCCTTTCAGGTAGTTGAAGACTGCTATCAAATCCCTCCCCTCCCCAACTCTTCTTTTCTGCAGACTAAACAAGCCCAGTTCCCTCAGCCTCTCCTTGTAAGATCATGTGCCCCAGCCCCCTAATCATTTTTGTTGCCCTCCACTGGACTCTCTCCAATTTGTCCACATCCTTTCTGTGGGGGAGGGGTGGAGGTGGGGGGGGGGCAAAGGGGGCAAAACTAGATGCAATACTCCAAATGTGGCCTCACCAGTGCTGAATAGAGGGGAATAATCACTGCCCTCGATCTGCTGGCAATGGTCCTACTAATGCAGCCCAATATGCCATTAGCCTTCTTGGCAACAAGGGCACACTGTTGACTCATATCCAGTTTCTCACCCACTGTAATCCCCAGGTCCTTTTCTGCAGAACTGCTGCTTAGCCAGTTGGTCCCCAGTCTGTAGCAGTGCATGGGATTCTTCTATCCTAAGTGCAGGACTCTGCACTTGTCCTTGTTGAACCTCAGATTTCTTTTGGCCCAATCCTTCAATTTATCTAGGTTACTCTGGACCCTATCCCTACCCTCCAGCATATCTACATCTCCCCCCAGCTTAGTGTCATCTGTGAACTTGCTGAGGGTGCAATCCATCCCATCATCTAGATCATTAATAAAGATGTTGAACAAAACCGGCCCCAGGACCAAACCCTGAGGCACTCTGCTTGATACTGGCTGCCAACTAGACATCGAGCCATTGATCACTACCTGTTGAGCCCGACAATCTAGCCAGTTTTCTATCCACCTTATAGTCCATTCATCTAATCCATACCTTTTTAACTTGCTGGCAAGAATACTGTGGGAGACTGGATCAAAAGCTTTGCTCAGGTCAAGATATATCGTGTCCACTGCTTTCCATTTTTGCTGAATATTGGTTTGGGTGAGAGGTGTGTGTGTGTAGGGAGAACAGAAAGATAGGTGGAGGAGGAGCTGCAAGCAGGATGGCTGGCCCTGGAAGAAACTTGGGAATAAGTATTTGGGTCACAGGTGCAGACTGAAGTGAATGTTCTTGATGCTGTGAGCAAAAGAAGCTGTTTCCTATTAATTGATTCCTTCTGCATTCAGAGACACAGGACTTTGTACATTCTTTGAGAATAAACAAAACTGCAGCAAAAAAAAAACAACAACCAAACAAAAAAAAACCCGATCACCAATTTCCACTCCCAACTGGAACACCCACAGAGCCCCAAACATTGACTAGCCACTCAGGGAAAAAGGGGCAACAATATTAAATACATGGAGGAACATTCCATGACTTGCCAGAGGTTAGCATCTAAAATTACATCTACTCTCATCATGTTTCAGCCCACAGCAGCAGGGGCAAAGCTGGACTTTCCCTCCGTGACATTGTCTAATTAAAATATAACCATGCAAATCATTATTGCTACCATTGTTATATAATTGCAACAAATCTTATACAAAGTGTAACACATGGCCAGAAAGGGTTAAACAGTTTGCAGGCTAACTAATCCAAAGCCCACATTTAAAGACATGTTAGAAAGGTATGCGAATGATAATTAGGGCCATTGCATGCTAAATAGGCTAGAACTTTGAAATGCAAACCTATATTGTTAGAAATGATTCCAACTGTGTACTCACGAATATTATCCATGTAAACAGACAGTTCCTGTCTGCCACTATAACTATTGATTCAGAGATCAAAAGGGAATATTAACATGTAGATAAATCTTGGGTGAAATAATGTCATTGTCTATGTGTCTCTTTGAAATTTGTGATACACTGCCTAATGGATAAATTGCCCTATGTTAATTTGTGTAACTAATTACTGGTGGTGTTTAGAAAACATGGATTATTGTTTACCAAAGACTGCAGGATCAAGTGGATGCTAGAACACTGTATAAAAAGATCCTTGGGTCCTGATCCTGTTTATCTCAGATCTGCTTAAGCTTCATCAGGGGAAGTTTGAGTCGCAAAATGAGATCGCCATTAAGCTGGTACACCCTGGATGTGATATTGGACATTGACTATAACCTATGAACTAAATTCTGAAGAAACTTTGCAACTACAAAGCTCACCATCGCTGCTATGCATCTGAACCGCAAGAACTGAACTCATGTCTGTATGCATATTGATCTTAACCATATTCTCTCTTTTCTTTTTAAATAAATTTTAGTTAATAGGAATTGGCTGTAGCGTGTACTTGGGTAAAATCTGAAATATTCATTAACCTGAGAGGTAATGTGTCTGATCCTTTGGGATTGGCAGAATCTTCTCTTTTATATGATGAAATAAGATTTTCAGAAATCTTCATCATATTTGACTTGGGTACCTGGATGGAGGCCTGAGGCTGGGTTACTTTAAGGGGACTGTGTTGTTGGTTTCTGAACAACCAGTGAGGTAATAAAGAAGCTGTTTTATACTGGTTTCGTAAATTTAAGTACACCTCTACCCCGATATAACGCAACCCGATATAACATGAATTCAGATACAGCGCGGTAAAGCAGTGCTCTGGGGCGGGCAGGGCTGCGCACTCCGATGGATCAAAGCAAGTTTGATACAACGCGGTTTCACCTATAACGCAGTAAGATTTTTTGGCTCCCGAGGACAGCGTTATAGCGGGGTAGAGGTGTACTGAAAATACCCCCCAGTTTTGGGGATTATCTGCCCCATTCTTTTCAGTTCACCCTAATTGAGTGACCTCAGCTGGCCCCTACTGGGACCCCGATCACACCCTGCATTTGCAGCTCCCAGTTGCTGTGCAGCGTCAAGTCTTAGGCACAAAAAGTGAGAGCAAAGAGACTTGGACTGAATTAGAATTCTGGGAAGACTGGATTGATTGGCCAAGGAGAATGGACTAGAAACCAGGAGGTGTGTGGGGGCTAGCCAATGGGTGGTTAGGTGGAGACAGATTGGATGAGTAGACTGAAAAAGATTGGACTGGTTGGGCATAGACTGGGAATAAGTGGGAAGGAGGTGGAAGAGGAGGGAAGCCAGATCTGACAAGTAATTAGGCTGTGGGGAGCAAGAGGACTGGGACAAGGATGCACAGTGGTTTACATGATAATCCAGAATTCATAAAATAGGAGCTAAATTGCTCTGCTCCCTCATCCCTCTATCATCCCATCACCTAATCCCAGATCTTGTTTTCAGTAATTCAGACCTTTCAGAAAAATTCACCTTTGAGCAACGGCAGCTCCAGGCACCAGCGCTCCAAGCACGTACCTGGGGCGGCAAGCCCCGTGGGGTGCCCTGCCAGTCCCTGCTAGGGCGGCAGTCAGGCAGCCTTCGGCGGCATACCTGTGGGAGGTCCGCCAGTCCTGTGGCTTCGGCAGCAATTCGGCGGCGGGTATGCCGAAGCCGCGGGACCAGCGGACCTCCCGCAGGCATGCCACCGAATCCGCGGGACCTCCCGCAGGCAAGCCGCTAAAGGCGGCCTGCCTGCCGTGCTTGGGGCGGCAAAAAAGCTAGAGCCGCCCCTACCTTTGAGGCCGACTGTCTGAGGTCTCTATCTGAAGGTCAATTTAAAAAAAAAAAATTAAGCAAACAGTGTCTCAATTGATTATAAAAAGAATGAAAAAAAAATCCCATTATAAATTTGTTTTGTGGCCTTTATTTAGAATATCTTCATGGCTGAAACAGTTGGAGATAGAAAGTTGAAGTTTGAGAGGGAAACAACCCTTATTGAGAAGTACCTTTGAGCATTCAGGTAAAATAGGATTTTAATTTGACTTAGTTATGAGTCTTTGAAGAGGATAATTTAAGAGGTTATGGGATTTGAGGATAGTTTAATTAGCTGCCTCTTGATTTCAGCCCAGCTCTCTATTGGAGAGCAGATAGAGCTAGCAAAGTGCAGATGTTACTAGAAAATCCTTTCTTGATGCTTTTGCAATGATTACAAATGATAAAGTAATTGTGGACAGAGTCCTTTTTACACAGCAAGCAATAACTGGAACTGTATGGAAATTTTGTGAGGGGAAACCTCACTTGGTTTTGTTGCAAACATGGATTAGGTTTGTCAAGGCTAATGACATTTTCTGTGAATTTGAGCTAAGTTTTAAACATGCCTGGTCAGAGCTGGGTTTGAGAAGAAACCAGAAAAAGCTTGCCAGCTTGAGAGCTTATTTGAACCCAAAGATCAGGGTTCCAAACCTCACATAAATCAAAATGTGATTTGGGGAATGTGATGGGAAAAAAGTGAACATGTTACTGTTCTCTTCCATAGCATCTTTCACATGGAAATCTCAGTGATTTGAAAGCCTTAATGAATCCTCATAATGTGCAGCTCCTGTAAGGAACCTGGTAGCTTTATCCCCATTTTATACATGGATAACCTGAAGCAGAGAGTGAACTGCCAAAAACCAGGGAGATCCACATAATAGTAACATATACTTGTCAGTGTTTCCTTTATTTATAAATAAGCTGGCTGTAGTTTTTTGCTTTTGTTTATATCCTTTGCTTGTAAACCAAGTGCTACTTTTACAAGTTCAGCTAGGTAAAAATCCTCCTCTCTCAAGACTAAAGCTGAGTGAATAATGGATTTTTTGGTTTGCAGGCTAAACCAAAAATAGTCTGGAAGAAAAAAAAAGAATCTTGCTCTATTTCAACTGAAACAATTTTTTTCATCAAATTTAAAATAAATAAATAAAGAAAGAAACCCAAAGAAGTTTGTTTTGAATCAACCAAAATGTTATGGTCAGCTCAAAAAGATTTCCCCCCATAATTCTTCAATTTGATTTGGCAGTTGTTTTTGTTTTTTTAAACTGGCCACATTTGAAATCAAGACACTATTTCAAATTGAAAAGTCAAAAGAAAAATGTTTTTAAATGAAGTGGTCTACAGGGAAGGTCCCAAAAAGAATTTTCCATCTGAAACTATTTGTTGAATGTGACCCGATAGCGTGGTACGCAGCTTCACGGAAAAAAAAAAACCCAAAACAGTTTGTCAAAAATTTTTTAGCTGGCTCCACTCAAGATTGCTTTTAGATTCTGTGACAAAGCTTCAAGCCTGTATTGGTGGGTCCCGCGCTTCCGGGCAGATTCAGTGGCCTCAGAAGCTCACTAAGGCCCTCAATGTGACCTCCCTTTCTCAGTGAAGTGGCAAAAGTCACAGATTATTGAGCTACTTTCATCCCAGGCCAGTATGGGAGGTCGGAAGGGATGCCCCACAGTCTCTGTTGCTCCTTAGAGCTCAGTAGGCACAGTCCGGCCTCTTGCCTGGATCAAGGCCTGCTTCCCCTCTCAAGGGAGTTTCAGGGGGTGGGGAGAACCCAGGCCCACCACTCCGGGTTCCAGTCCAGTGACCCTAATGGTAGCAGCTGTTGGCAGCTTTGCCTTCACCAATGGAGCTGCTTTGATTCCCTGGGCCGCTTCCCTGTGGTCCCCTTCTCCTGGCTTCACCCTTATCTCACGATTCAGCAACACCTCCTCTCCTCTCCTCTCCTCCAGCTCCTTTCACCTGGGCTCTCATCAGAGAACTGGAAGAAGAGCTTTTAAGCCGTATGAGTAGGACCTTGATTAGTTCCAGCTGTCTCTATTAGCCTAATGGCCTTAACTGACCCTTTGCTGGTTAACTGGAGTCAGGTGCTTGCATTAGCCTAATGCCCTTAACTGGTTAATTGGTGTCAGGTGGTCTTGATTGGCCTGGAGTAGCCTTTGTTTGGCTACCCAGGGAACAAGGACCTGCTCATCCTGAGGCTGATAGATTTGCCTTCCACTATTCTTTTATAGCCTTCTGGTCTGAGTCCACCACAATTCCTTCTTTATTTGAGCTGCCAGATTGCAGGTCTGATCCATTCATTATGAAGCATGCAAATGCTAGAAAGCAAGTCAATTCCCTCGATAAAAGATCTTAAAGATCTTAATAGTCTTGGTCTACACACAATTTATGTACTAGTATAAGTATTCAAGTTAGGGGTATGATTTTTTGAAGGAAATAGTTATAAGAATTAAATTCCCTAATGCAAACATAATTATACTGGTATAAATATGTCGTATACCAGTAGGCCTTATTCCTCTTCCTAGGCAGGAATAGCTGTAATGCATAAAGATGCGGTATGCCTAAACGCAATCACATTATGAAGGGGATGACACTTCAACTTTACTTGTATAATTAAAGCAATACAACTTGGACACAGACAAGACCAAAGAGAGAAGGGGTTGAGTGTGGAGGGAGATGCTGGCACAGTAAAAAATCACCAGCCCACACAATTTAAATTTTATAAGCAGGCTTCAAATAGCTGATACAAAATTTTTCCACCCTGCAGAGTCAATCTGAAGAGAATGAACTAGGTTGCAGAAGATAGCGCGGAGGCAGACAACTTCTTTTTCTGCTCATGATCAAACTGAAATGGAAAATTTATATGGCAAATTAATGCCATGGGAGTGAATTGAGATTTTATCAGTGGAAACTCTAGTCAAAGGAAAAACAATGGTACGCACCAAACTTTATTACTGATTACTTGTCAGTTCCTAAAATGAATGTGAACTTTCATTGGGTGCACCCACCAACTTGTATTGCAGTGGCTGATCTTAATTTTTTAAAATCACCTTTGCAATTAAACAATGTCAGTTTTCAAGGAATAAAAAATACCACAATAATGTTATCTAGTTATAAAAGGCAACACTAGCATGTTTAACAGTAACCACTGTGCCTGCTGCCGGTACAAGCATAGATGAAGTTAAATACTTAGGCTGGATAATGGTATGGCCAACAACATTGGTAGATAGGAAAGCTGATCACATAGTGAGTCAGAAGGAAACCACCTTCTATCATATACAACAATGGGGGAAAGAAAGGTATGAGTGGGCTTTATATCATGTCTTTTAGGGCCAATCCGCAAAGGTCGTCTTGAACTTCAGCCATTCTAGGACATGTAGTTGGCAAAGGGCAGCGTGAACACTGTACTGTATTACCATCTATGTAATATTATACTAAATCATGGATGCTGGATCTGGGAGTCATAACTCCACGGATATTAGTGGAATCATAACCACTCTGTCCTTCGTATGAGGCTATAGGGAAGGGGAACTTCACTATGGAAAATGTTGAGAGCCTCTGCACTTGACAATGGCAACAACACACTTCATATTATGTGTTTATAGCCTGAAGAGCTCTGTGTAGCTTGAAAGCTTGTATCTTTCACCAGCAGAAGTTGGTCCAATAAAAGATACTACCTCACCCACCTTGTCTCTCTTATTACATGATAAGTTATAAATAGCCATTCTCATGCTAGCTGGATCATTTCATTTTGAGCCCTTCTGAAGATGAAGACACCACTGAACCACTGAGCAGAGATCAGTTTCCAAGTAATTATACAAGAAAGCTCTTCTTAGTATGTCATCTGCAAAGATACAAAGGAACTAGAGAGGAAAAAAGCTGATAGTTGGATGCTTTGGAAATGGATATTAAAGAAGAAAGAACAGTTCAAAATCTTTATGTATTTAAATGACTTCCACTGGGTCATCTCTGAACTGTCATTCAGTAACTGCTAGTTATAGTGATAAAATATTGATTATGGCAAGAAAGAGGTTATGCAGTCTATTCTAGGTTGGTCCACAACTCTCGGCCTTCTGAGGCCCAAAACCAGGACTTTATTGTTGATGTAATAGACTGGCTAGTATGTGTGCCACTGCCCTCTACTGGATAGAATCAGAGCTGCTCAACTATACGTCATAAGCCCCATGCTCCACAAGCTGAGACGCTCTTTTAGCTCAAGAGGTAGGGGCCTGTGATTTTTGGAACAGGGCGATAAGATTGTGATCTCTGCTGCCCCTGGTTAGATACTAGTGACCATGGCATGCAGCATAGTGACAACTTCTTGTCCAGAAATTCATCTTACATACAGGAGACAAATCCTGACTGTTTGTTAGCTGAGAAAACAATCATGCAATGAGTCATCACATTTATGTTTACCTCAGACATTTAGATTAAGGCTTGGGGCAAAGTTACCAGTTCAATAGTATATCCGTTCCCTCTCATAGGAGAGGTTTTGAGGCATGTTGACTGACAAGGCGCATGGTCTTCCAGCCCTGTCTCCAGGGACCCTGAGATACACCCCAATTTTTAGCTCAGTAAGTGAAGACCACAGCTTAGGTGTCAGCACGAATGCAGCTACACCTCGTGCTGGCTGTGAGTGGCTGAGCTGAGTGTGAAGTTTAATGGTACCTGGAGGTTACATAAGTAATCTAATCAATAGTGTGGTATCTGACTGCATTGTCAATTGTAGACTGACGTGTTGTTGCAGCAGTGTTGGTCCCAAGATATTAGAGAGACAAGACCTGAAGAAGAGCTCTGTGTAAGCTCGAAAGCTTGTTTTTCACCAACAGAAGTTGGTCCAATAAAAGATATTTCCTCACCCATCTTGCCTACTGTGATATTATCAATTATCTTTGGCCAAGATATATGGTATTCTCTAGTCTTCTAGAATGTTGAGGGATTAGTTTGTTTGCTTGCAAACAGACTATGGTTAGGATCATATAGTTAAATGACAGGGTTGCCTGCAGTAGCAGGGGACAGGACTCAATTATCCAGGAATTACTCAGTTCCACTCCTACAACTCTACTAGTACACATGGACTCCGTTTCTTAAAGGAAAGTTAAGAGCACAAACAAGAGAACAGCAAAGCTGCTAATGTACAAGAACAAGGAACTGCAATGAAGACATGTAATTCCATTGTCTTTGCAGAATGAAATGCTGAAAGTTATAGCATTTATGCTTTATGGTAAAGAGTTCATTAAAATGAACTCTTTCCATTAACAATCCTAGGTGGCATTAGTGACTAATAGGAGTTCTGAAATATGATTTTTATCTCAGTGTCTATAACTAGAATGTCATTGGCACCATTGTGACCAACAGCCTTTAATTAAATTCATGCAAAGCAGCAGAGCCTCTAATTGAAGTTTAAAAGGGAAAGTGCTTTATGGACAGATGATATCGCATGACTGCATTTTTCAGTCTTGGAGGACAACATTAGAAGGATCAGCACATTTCAAGCTGAGCCAATCAGACAAGACTCCTAAAGTGACAAACTTCCACGGAGTTATTGACACCAACCAATCACATTTTCATTCAGCTAATTCATTTAAGGGCCCATTCAAAAACTCCATCATTAAAGGGCAATTATCTTTTTAATCTGTGAACAGTGTAACAAGCTTCTGGGCTATTTTAAAGTTCATTTCAAGGACAGGTTTCCTACCTCTATCTGTTGTATTTAACCATAGTAGACTCAGAAAGGAAAGGCTGGAAAAACTGTTACAAGAGTTTAAAAAAGAATCATCCCAAAATTATAATCTTCAGTTTTAAGCCTTTGGATGTAAAGTGTTGCAGGGCAACTGTGGTCCAGCATCTTGTGGGCCCTGCATATACCTGACAGAAAGTAGGCTAGGGAGAGCCATGGAGAGAGAGTGTTTATGGACTGAGAGACACTGAATCAAATTTCATTCATTATTTAACAAATATCTAAACAACCTAAAAAAGCATTTAACTGAAACCTAAGGCATCCTGCTTCCTCAAGAATACCACAATGATATCTGTGCCTAATTGGTACTGTGCCTTTAAATTAGGACATAGGCTAGAACCACTGCATTCAGAACCAGGCCAGATCTTGACCAATTTTGCAACCCAGGTTCTCAAGTCTGGCCAAATGTGAAGACAGATCCAAAGTCTGTAGACATCTAGATGTTGGTTTCTCCCCCCTTTACTCTAATGTAAGTTTCCAGCTCCATGTAGTGAGAATCTACTGGGAAATCAGTGATTTGTCTGTAGAGGGGAAAGCCAGGAAAATCTTCCCCAGCATGTATCACATTATCATTAGTAGGTCAGATATGCTCCTGGCTAAAATGTCCAATAGCATCCCAGCCAGGAATTGTTTTTCCTCACTCCACAGTCTTCCTCTCAATGTTTTTCTGTGGTTTGCATCATTCACTAACTATTACTATGTGTACAGTGTTGCTATGAAACCTGGGCATGGCTTCTCTCCTGCTACTGACATCACCCAGAAATCCCTGGGAATAAGTCAAAAAGAATCAGAAGCTTCACGAAAGGGTGGAGAAAAAGCAAGCAGCTGAAGAGAAAAAAGAGATGGGCTGAATGAATCCGGCGGACTGCAAAGGATCTCTTTCCAGCATCTGCTTTTACATTCTCCTTGGGCATGACAGCTATACATGGACGAAAAGGCTAACTTTCTAGATTAATGTTGTCAACTTCCCACATTCGGTCTTTTGGGAGGGAAGGATCCAAAGAATGTATACGGTAAAAAATGGTCTTCTTGCCAGTCCCTTTGTTTGCTATTTTTTAGTTGGAGATCCAGGAGATTAGGGACCAGTTGGAAGAGGGTAGCATCAACTCCATCTTCCTCACCCACACGGACATTGTTACTTAATCTGTCCTACTCTAAGAGCCTTTTCTCATCTGAGCAAGTGACAGAAGTGAATTGTAAGTGGTACACACCAGCCCTTCCTTTCTCTCTCCCTGCTCATCTCCCCCAATTCAGAGCCACGTTTGGATTTCCCTTTATTTCTTCCCAAGAGCAGCCCCTTCCACCTATTTAAATTGCCATTATTACTCAAAAGAAATAGGACCAGCTTCTTCTCTTCAGTTCTTCTCCACAGAGTTTGGCTAGGTTATGTGTTTAGCCACGGCCTGATGATGGATGTGCCGAGCTGAGACTAAATGAGCCACAGCTAAGTCAAAGAGTTTCGGGGGTGGAATTAGTAGCTACCAAGAGATCCTGTAGAACTATAGTGCATTCTGAATTCTGACTGGAGACAGACTGGTTCACCACAGTCTTCTAGCTGAGATGGGCAACCCCACTCCAGCTCAGAGCTCATAAGTGTAAAATGCAGTGCAGATGGTTTTTGTTTAGAGCTGGTGAATAAAATACGTTTCCATGAAATTTGGTGCAAATTTTTTTGTTTTTGAAAACAAAAATATTTCTGATTTTGATTCACTCTCCATTTCCAGGGGGAAAGGGATGAAAGTGAAGGGAAGCCCCCCAAAACACCCCCCCAACCCAAAAAATGTGTTGAGATGTTTGAAAATTGAAATCAAATAGGATTTTAGTTTGAAATAAAATTTTTCATTTTGATTCACATATTTTTCAACAAGAAACTGACAAAAAAAAGTTACCTATCATTTAAGTCAGCAAACAATTTTGAATATACATATGGGGTCAGTCTACTCAGTAAGAAGGTGTCTTTTTTTAACTAGAGTCACCATAATAAAGACCCTAATCCTAAAATGAGCTCCCAGCAGCTGGAATCTTGTGTCTGCATAGAGCCCATTAATTTAATTGAGGTTCTGCCTCTACAGAGTTTATTGCAGGATTGGGACGTACATGATTGCAAGCAGAATTAAGTCCCATAATTGGAACACAGTTACCAGTTCTGTGACAGCTTCTCAAGTCATTTTTCTATCACTTAATCAACAGCTGTCCTCTTTCTTCACATCCCCATGTCCTCAAGCAGTGTATGAACACACATATATTACTCTGCCAACAAAGTACCCCAGCCTTTTTTCCCCTATGTCTAAACTTGTGATTTATATAGATACATTAGGTGACTAGTTACTGCTGCAGAAAATTTAGGAATTCAGTTCATCATCAGTGGATCAACATTGTATTATATGCCATGTTTTTAAATTGATTTTTTAAAGACACTATCAATCTACTCATTTGGGGGAAGATTCATAACACATATTGTACCATACAAAAGATAAACCTGGTGTAATTACCTATGAAACACCATCAAAGTGCTCACCTCCACTACTATAAAGTTGCCTGTCTTAAGGTATTATATTCCAGTCTTGCACGAGAAGATTCGAATGCTTGTTCAAAGCTCCAGTGTCAATTTTAGTCTGCTCAGATTTTATACTGTGCTCATCACTGTTGTATCTGAGCACATCAATGGCGCTCCACACAAGTGCAAGGATTCACCCACACCTATCCAATTGCAGGACTATGAACTAGAAGTATTTCTTAAGCCTTTACCGTAAATATTTCTTTGATAGATTCCCGATTTTTAAATAAGGCTGTTTAGCATACTGTGAAATTTGAATGCCTCAAAACTAATTTCTTTTGCATTTTGTATTGAATTTAAAAAAAAGTGTCTAATTTGGTAGAATGCTTGAGATTTTGGCTGTTTTATTCCAAAGGAGGATCATTTGGAAAGAAAATGAGCCATTTAAAATTTCTATTGAATTCAGATGAACATCAATTTCTTTTCATCCCTGGCTGGGATGATTTAGTTCAGTGGTTCTCAAGAAATACTTCTAGTTCATAGTCCTGCAATTGGATAGGTGTGGGCGAATCCTTGCACTTTTGTAAAACTAGGCAAATATCTAGATGAGTTGATGTACCCCCTGGGAAACCTCTGTGTACCCCAGTGGTACACATACCCTTGGTTGAAAACCCCTGGCTTAAAACAACTGTGTGTGTTTGGTTAGGTATTAAGTCCTAGTCCTATATACGAAAGTACAATGAAATCATTCTTGTGCCTCCAATGACCTAGCATGGAGTTAGAGGGTGTTGTGCTGCTGGGGTACCATCTTCTGCAGGAGGTTTAAAATAAAGGCTCTCACCACTTTTGATCATTGACGATTCCAAGAAACTTTTCTGCAAGAGGTGTACTAATCAGAGAGTTCTATCTAAATTCCAAATGACATTCCTGATCGGTTATCCTCTGCCATCTTCACTTTTATCACAGGATATGGCATGGTTCACTTCCTGTCCTAACTGTTTCTTAGTGCTTCTGCATCTTCCTATACAGCTGCTTCATTCCAGCCCAGAGGTGGCTGCACTTCAATAATCTCTAAGCACCAGCATGGCAAGTTCTTTGGGATCCTTTGCAATTAAAGGCACAACATGAATCCAAGACGTTGTTATCCATAATTATTAATCAGCCAAAAAGAGAACCAAAGGAAGAACCAACACACCAGCTCCCATCCTCCTTCCAAGCCTGTTGTGGAACCTATGATGGTAGTTTCTGTAGCCAATGCCTTCCTGGACTCTCAGGCAAAGTGACTGAAGCTGCTGCAATGGAGTAGGAAAAGCCCTGATTGTAACTGATAACATTAGTACCAAAGTGTATAAGGACCTTCTGGGAGTGTTCTGAATGTTTTGCACCACCAGAGGCTCTCAGCATCTTGCAGGATCATGTCCTCAGTATGAAGCGGCGGGGGGAGGAGGGGGAAATCACACATTTCAGAGGAGAAGTCATGAATGGTGCTGAATACAAATACACCCTGGAGCTAGTCCCATTGAAGTACTTTTGATTTCAGTGGGAGCAGGCCCATAGCACTGATAGGTATTGAGCACCTCCCTACGGCCCTGATCAAATGTATCTGTATTCATAAAGCATGTCAGTACATGCTTAAAGTTATGCTTTCCTGGATAGGGATAGGCTCAAACACCAGCTGAAGTGCTTTGGGGCCCAGAATTAGCCCATACAGTAAATGCCAGAAGCATTTTACTTTTTTACTTATCAGTTTAAGTAATGAGAATGGCATGTGTTGGGAAAAAAAGTCCTATTACCGGACACATGACAAGGAGCTGACTCATGGGACAGACGACAAGCAGATGTCCTCGATAACCTTATTTCAGAGACGGCTGTTTAAAGCACTGATTTTGCACAACCACGCTCATGAATTAGCTCTACTGCCCACCAGAGATGTTAAAAAAAAGACTTCCCGTGAACAACATTGCTGAGAATGGTTACCATAGTGGCATTTCAGTTAACGGAGAAAATTTCAATTAACAGGCAGCTGGGTTTATGCTATGAAGATTTATGCTTCTTTATTGGATAATAAGGCCAATTTCTCCCTTTTTAAAGCAATTTAAAGTTATGATGTTTCAAGGTCCACCTCCGCCCACGAAGAGTGACTTTGCCTTTCTATAGTACTTTTCATCCAGGGATCACAAGGTACTTTATAATGTTATTGAATTCTACCACAAGCCCCCATAATATAAACCAGGTCCAATAATATTTCCCTAAGTGGATGCTGCTCCATTGAAATCAGTGAAATGGCACCCACCTACACACAGTCTGAGTTTGAAGCCAGGTGTATACCTCTCATCCCTGCTCTATTTCCCCCATGTCTCTTTATTCTCTAAAGCAGTGTTTCTCAATGACCAGTATGCGGACCGGCATTGGTCCCTGAGATCTCCCTGATACAGATTAGGAAGGCAGCAAGCTGGTTGAGAAATACTGCTTTAAAGGACTAGAACATGCCATTTCCTCAGGGAAAGGAAAAATGGAGAAAAACATAACTGACTTAGTTCCCAAATGTTACACTTTTGTCTTGGGAGCTTAGTTTGTGGTTTGGAACCAGTGGGGCTGGAAATCATTAATCCTGAATGGACCTAGATCAAGTGAGGAAGAAGAGAGCTGCTAGTAAGTCCAGACAGCTTAATAATGTCATTTACTTTTGATTTCCAACCAGAGCGAGATGAATAACTGATTCCTCCAGTTCGCTGGCAGCTCTGAAAAGTTAACCAGCCAGTCTGTTTGGATTCAAGGAAACATTTACTTTTCAGACACTTTTTAAAATAAGAGTAAAGGACATGAAGTGCTAGATTGGTGAAAAAGCAGCTACCACCATATCTCCTTTCCAACCTTTAGGGCTGGTCTACACTGAGGGTGGGCTGGGGGAAATCGATCTAAGATACGCAACTTCAGCTACGAGAATAGCGTAGCTGAAGTCGACGTATCTTAGATTGACTTACCTCCCGTCCTCACGGTGCGGGATCGATGGCTGCAGCTCCACTGTCGACTCCGCTTTCGCCTCTTGCCCTGGTGGAGTTCCGGAGTTGATGGGGAGCACATTTGGGGATCGATTTATCGCGTCTAGATAAATCGATTGCTACCTGCCGATCCAGTGGGTAGTGAAAACATACCCTTTGCCCTGTAGTTAAGGGCACTTTCCTGGGATGTGGAAGATTTGGGTTCAATTCTCAGGTGAGTACCCTACCCGCTGAGCTAAAATCCTTCAGAGTGGCGCTTCCTCCTCTGGTGGTTTTGTGAATGGTGCTTAAGCCCTCACAACATTTTTGGGCCCAAACTATGTGGTGATTTCATGTCAAATTTGTCACTAGTTTCAGGTCAATCAAAACTATGCTTTTCAAGAAACAAACATTTAGTGCAAAGTTTCACCCAGCTCCCTTTCCAAGTGGGATTTCAACTTAACCTTGTATGTCAGAGTCTTGAAATCAAAGCCTAATTTTTTTTAGCCACTGTGACTTGGGGATCATAGGACTGGGAGTAAGATCCACAAATGGGCAAAGCTGCCTATGCTGAGAATCTGTGCAAATCCTGTATCTCAGGAAGCTTCCTTAGAGACTTGTGCTATGGTTTTCCACCCAAATGACAGCTTTACCTATCAACAAAATCAGTTGGGGCAAAATCAGTACTTGGTCCTGCTAGTGAATGCAGGGGGCTGGACTCGGGGTCCCTTCCAGTTCTATGAGATAGGTATATCTCCATATATTATTATTATTATTAACATCTGGAGGGATCTGTCACGAAACCTATGCCACAATACATAGCTTCCTTTAATTTTGAGAGAACATGACAGGGATGGATATGTGGGCAGAGGTGTTGAAAAAATATATTGCTCCTTATAGAAGTACAATTCCTAATTTGTGCCTTTGATGATGTTGTCCACTCTGTTACCAGCCACATTCTGCCATG
Source organism: Trachemys scripta elegans (assembly GCF_013100865.1). NCBI lineage: Eukaryota > Metazoa > Chordata > Testudines > Emydidae > Trachemys > Trachemys scripta. The sequence continues at coordinate 144,418,725 of NC_048299.1, forward strand.
CTCAGGAAATCCATGAAATGGACAAACACTCCTCTGATCTACGCAAGGTACAACATGGGGAGGATGCTGTATTTTATACAGAAAACAGTATTGGCGTCTTCAAAGAGCCTTGCAAACATTAAGTAACCCCACCAGATTTACAATTTCTCAAAGCAATACTCCAGTCTTTTCCCACCCAAAACACTTGCTTAAAGTATTTCCTTTCGGCACAATCACAAACAAAGGAAGTCACCACTTCTTCTGGCAAAATTACCATCCAGCCTACATACAAATCAGATGCCTTACCAACCAGCCAGCTTAACACCCAAACACATGGCTTATCTCCAACAGGCTTCCTCTCATATCCAGCATACAAGTGCACTTCTTTAATTCAGATCTCAGGCTTTTAAGATACAATTATAATTATTTGTATTCCTGTCGCACATAGGAGCCCCAGTTATGAACCAGGCCGCCACTATGGTAGGTGCCGTACACACGCAGAGAAAAAAAAGATGGTCCCTAACCCAAAGAACTAACAACGGAAGTAGCAGTAACAAGACTCCTCTTAGGTACATGTCTGTAGGTACCACGACTCTTAACTCTAACCTTCGCAGGGTGCATTTGAGTTTGTTGTGGATGGCTGTCATGTCAGAGGCAGAAGGGAGTTTGCTGTGGATGGCACGAGTGCACATGGGTGTCCTGGTGGATGGAAAGATGTACGAGTTTTGGCTGGTCTGGACAGAGCTGCATACGGTAGGGAGAATGACTTCTCCTCTGACGCCTAGACATGCTCCGTCTGGGACTGAGCGGTGACTCAGTAGCAGGGCAGTGAGGGAAGCCGGTGCGGACGCTACCTGTACTGCACACAGATAAAGTCCCTTGCCCTCCAGGGCTGTCTAGTCTGGCACCCAGTCTGTGGCGAGGGCTCAGAGGTGCTACGGGGTAATAACAACAAACAAGAACCTTCATAAACATGGACCCTTGGAAGGATTTTAAATCAGTTCTCCAGCCTCTGCTTGCTGTCCCCTCTCTGATTTCTTGGCAGTGCTGCCACCCTGTGGTACAAGTGAAACAGCAGCACTTGCTTGAGAGCCTGAAGCAGCTGCAGACTTGGCAGCAATAGCCTGTTCCAGGCCCGGGGCATGTGAAAGCCAATCCGGAACCCTCTGCCCTCACGTATCCTGCTTTTCAGGGAGAGGGCTAACCAGTGTGGGGCGGAGGCACCCAGTAGGGGGCCCTCCCCCTTCCCCTTTATTGTTGTTTGCTTAAGCCATCAGCATGTTGCTTTCACTTGAACTTAAGACTTACTGGGGGATGGGTTGGCTCCTGCGCCACTGAATGTATATGAAGTGAATTGCAGTGGGGGTTGTTTGGTACATTACCATAGTGCCTAGAAGCCCAAGGCATGGACCAGCACCCTATTGTGTTAGGTGCTGTACAAAACACAGAACAAGATAACAATCTCCCCTTTCCCCCCACCCATTGCAGGTCTCTTACCACTAGGCACCATGTCCCCTCACGTCCAGGTTGGCACTGCAGCAACTCCATCTTAGTTTCCCTCACCACACAGCTGTGTGTGGCCCTCCGGACTCCAGCCCTCCAGTCAGGTCATTGATAATCTCACTCCTTCCAGGGTAATACATAGTCCCATGGGCCAAAAGTCTAATGATCCTGTATAGGGTCATCAGTCCCAGCCCCAGCCTGGACTGCTTGCCCCCTCTGGGAGGCTTTCCTACTTCCTTTTCTGGGAATGGTAGGGGACCTAGGCCTGCCCTCTGCTGTGGGTTACAGTCAGGGACACTGTGTTTAAGCAGCCAGGACCTGCTCTTTAGAATCCCTTGCTGCTTTCTCCTGTCTGTCCCCAGGCTTCTGTCCTAGGACGACTTCTCCAGTTCCCTCTCTCTGGAACTCCCACTCCTTGTGTAACTTCCTGCCTATCTTCTATAGGGGAGACTCCTCTCGTTAGTTCTCTTTGGCAATCACCCCCATCCCCCAGCCTTCTTATCCCAACTCTCAATGACTCAGCAATTAGCCACAGTGAAGGTGGTAGGTAGCTAGCCTACCTGTTAACCCCTTAGGGTATGTCTACACTGCATTGTAAACCTGGGACTGTGGGACTCGGGCTTGTGGACTCAGTGTTTCCAAGCCTGTGGTTGAACATCCACATTGCACTGTAAACCTGGGTTTACAATTGCTGGACCCAGGTCTCACAGCCGTGATAATGTGTCCATACTGCACGACACAGACCTTCTGACTCGGGTCTGAAGCTTGAGTTGCATCCACACTGTCCACTCAGCTGACCCACACCCCTTAGCAGCGTCTTAGGACCTACATCCTGAGTTCTTGCTGGCCTGAGTCAGACTGATTTGTGTGTGGACAGAAAGAGGGCTTGGACTCAGACCTGAGTCAGAGCCTGGGCTCTGAGTGTAGTGTTGGAGAATAACACAGTTCTTACTTTTTTGTTTGGGTACAGCAAGTTAGATACTTTATTTTCTCTCTATTAATTGCATAGAGGGAGAGAGTGCACTAGGACACAGGGTTTTTCCTTTCTAGGCAGGTCTCTTAACAGGTAAACAATTACAGCACACATTTATACCTTTTGTTACAGACAATGAAAAGCAACAGCTGCATTTTGTTTATACATTGATCATTCTGATATCTTGTTTTTCTCACTTATGTAGACTCTTAGTCTACATTCCATATTGTCTGCACATTATCTACACAAGGTCACACAACTTCTCACAGTTTTTTCCCCACTCGCCTCACACAGTTCTTGCTTCTACAAATCTCGTGTTATTAAAATTACAATTAGCCTAACTCTTGCTAACTAACTGTCGTGCATTGCAATCCCCTTCCTGTCAATTCTTTCTCTGCTTCCACAGTAGGATGTAGTAGGATGGGGTCTATACACACCCCATCTCACTGCCTCAGAGGGTGCATCTACAGTGAGATAAAGGCCTGGTCTACACTACGAGTTTAGGTTGAATTTAGCAGCGTTAATTCGAATTAAGCCTGGACACGTTCACACGACAAAGCCCTTTTTTTCGACTTAAAGGGCCCTTTAAACCGGTTTCTTTACTCCACCTCCGACGAGGGGATTAGCGCTAAAATCGGCCTTTGCGGGTCGGAATTGGGGTAGTGTGGACGGAATTCAACGTTATTGGCCTCCGGGAGCTATCCCACAGTGCTTCATTGTGACCACTCTGGACAGCACTCTCAACTCAGATACACTGACCAGGTAGACAGGAAAAGCCCTGCGAACTTTTGAATTTCATTTCCTGTTTGCCCAGCGAGGAGAGCACAGGTGACCACGCAGAGCTCATCAGCACAGGTAACCATGATGGAGTCCCAGGATCGCAAAAGAGCTCCATCATGGACCGAACGGGAGGTATGGGATCTGCTCGCCATATGGGGAGATGAATCAGTGCTAGCTGAACTCCGTAGCAGTAAATGAAATGGCAAAATATTAGAAAAGGTCTCAAAGGCCATAACAGGGATGCACAGCAGTGCCACGTGAAAATTAAGGAGCTAAGGCAAGCCTACTACAAAGCCAGAGAGGCAAACGGAAAGTCCGGGGCAGAGCCGCAAACATGCCGCTTCTACGCGGAGCTGCATGCGATCCTAGGGGGTGCAGCCACCACTACCCCAACCGTGTGCTATGACTATGTCAATGGAGAAACATGCAACAGGGAAGTGGGTTCGGGGTACGAGGAAGATGAGGATGAAAATAATGTAGATAGCTCACAGCAGCAAGGAAGCGGAGAAACCAGTTTTCCCAACAGCCAGGATATGTTTATCACCCTGGACCTGGAACCAGTAACCCCCGAACTCACCCAAGACGTGCTCCCAGACCCTGAGGGCATACAGGGGGCCTCTGGTGAGTGTACATTTGTAAATATTACACATGGTTTAAAAGCAAGCGTGTTTAATGATTAATGATTAATTTGTCCGGGCAATCGCGGCCAGTACAGCTACTGGAAAAGTCTGTTAACGTGTATGGGGATGGAGCGGAAATCCTCCAGGGACATCTCCAGAAAACTTTCCTTCGTGTAGTCCCAAAGCCTTTGCAAAAGGTTTCTGGGGAGGGCTGCCTTATCCCGTCCGCCATGGTAGGACACTTTACCACGCCAGGCCAGTAGCACGTAGTCTGGAATCATTGCATAACAAAGCATGGCAGCGTATGGTCCCGGTGTTTGCTGGCATGCAGACAACATCCATTCCTTATCTCTCTTTGTTATCCTCAGGAGAGTGATATCATTCACGGTCACCTGGTTGAAATGGGGTGATTTTATTAAGGGGACATTCAGAGGTGCCCCTTCCTGCTCGGCTGAACAGAAATGTTCCCCGCTGTTAGCCACGCGGTGAGGGGTGGGAGGGGGTGGGGTGGGGTGAAGTGATCATCCCAGAGAATTGGGTGTGTGGGGGGGGGGGTAGTTGGTTTTGTTCTGCATGTTAACCCGGAAACCACAGCCCTTCCTTTTACACTGCAAACCTATTTTAAATGGCCAAGCCAAGGGGTGCTTGGTATGGGAAATGAGGGCGCTACTGTTTGAAACCATTCCCACATGTTAAGAAGGTTAAAAAAGCCAAAAGACTGGCTTACCATGGCTGCCTGCAGGCCGAAATCTGTTGCCTGGCACTGCGTGAGTGAACTCTCACACCAAACCAGCAGGCCCTCAATATAAGAGGAAAAATGTGACCTTGTAAAGAAAGCACATGTGCTGTATAATGTGAACAGCAAAATTTAACGTGAAAGAGTGTACCCATTGTTCTCTAAAATGTGTTTTTTTTTAACCACTTCTCCCTTCTCCTCCACCAGCTGCAAATGTTTCTCCTTCACAGAGGCTAGCGAAGATTAGAAGGAGAAAACGGCGGACTCGGGATGATATGTTCTCGGAGCTCCAGATGTCCTCCCATGCTGACAGAGCACAGCAGAATGCGTGGAGGCAGTCAATGTCAGACTACAGAAAAGCACAATATGAACGAGAGGAGAGGTGGTGGGCTGAATCGCGGGATGAACAGAGCAAGTGGCAGGCTGAAGAGGATAGGTGGCGTCAGCTTGCAGACAGAAGGCAAGAGTCGATGCTCCAGCTGCTGGAGCATCAAAGTGATATGCTCCAGTGTATGGTTGAGCTGCAGGAAAGGCAGCAGGAGCAGAGACCGCCGCTACATCCCCTGTGTAACCAACAGCCCTCCTCCCCAAGTTCCATAGCCTCCTCACCCAGACGCCCAAGAACACGGTGGGAGGGCCTCCGGCCACCCAGTCACTCCACCGCAGATGATTGCCTGAGCATCAGAAGGCTGGCCTTCAATAAGAGTTAAAGTTTTAAACTGCAGTGTGTCCTTTTCCTTCCCTCCTCCCCCACCCATCCCGGGCTACCTTGGCAATTATCCCCCTAGTTGTGTGATGAATTAATAAAGAATGCATGAATGTGAAGTAACAATGACTTTATTGCCTCTGAAAGCGGTGCTCGAAGGGGGGGAGGGGAGAGTGGGGTGGTTGGTTTACAGGGAAGTAGAGTGTACCGGGGGCGGGGGAGGGGGGCGGAGGGTTCATCAAGGAAAAACAAACAGAAGTTTCACACCGTAGCCTGGCCAGTCACAAAACTGGTTTTCAAAGCTTCTCTGATGCGCACCATGCCCTGCTGTGCTCTTCTAACCACCCTGGTGTCTGGCTGCGTGTAATCAGCGGCCAGGCGATTTGCCTCAACCTCCCACCCCACCATAAATGTCTCCCCCTTACTCTCACAGATATTGTGGAGCGCACAGCAAGCAGCAATAACAATGGGGATATTCTTTTCGCTGAGGTCTGAGCGAGTCAGTAAGCTGCGCCAGCGCGCTTTTAAACGTCCAAATGCACATTCCACCACTATTCGGCACTTGCTCAGCCTGTAGTTGAACAGGTCCTGACTACTGTCCAGGCTGCCTGTGTATGGCTTCATGAGCCATGGCATTAAGGGGTAGGCTGGGTCCCCAAGGATCACGATAGGCATTTCAACATCCCCAACGGTTATTTTCTGGTCCGGGAAGAAAGTCCCTTTCTCCAGCTTTCGAAACAGACCAGAGTGCCTGAAGATGCGAGCATCATGTACCTTCCCCGACCATCCCACGTTGATGTTGGTGAAACGTCCCTTGTGATTCACCAGGGCTTGCAGCAGCATTGAAAAGTACCCCTTGCGGTTTATGTACTTGGTGGCTTGGTGCTCCAGTAACAAGCTAGGGATATGGGTTCCGTCTATCGCCCCACCATAGTTTGGGAATCCCATTGCAGCAAAGCCACCCACTATGGCCTGCACGTTTCCCAGAGTCACTACCCTTGATTTCACCAGGTTTTTGATTGCCCTGGCAACTTGGATCACAGCAGCCCCCACAGTAGATTTGACCACTCCAAATTGATTCCTGACTGACCGGTAGATGTCTGTCGTTGCAAGCTTCCACAGGGCTATCGCCACTCGCTTCTCAACTGTGAGGGCTGCTCTCATCCTGGTATTCTGGCACTTCAGGGCAGGGGAAAGCAAGTCACAAAATTCCATGAAAGTGCCCTTACGCATGCGAAAGTTTCGCAGCCACTGGGAATCATCCCACACCTGCAACACGATGCGGTCCCACCAGTCTGTGCTTGTTTCCTGGGCCCAGAATCGGCATTCCACAGCATGAACCTGCCCCAATAACACCATGATTTGCACATTGCTGGGGCCTGTACCTTCTGTGAGGTCTATGTCCATGTCAATTTCCTCATCACTCTCATCGCTGCGCTGCAATCGCCTCATCAGCTGGTCCTGGTTTTGCTTTGGCATGTCCTGGCTCTGCATATACTCCAGGACAATGCGCGTGGTGTTCATAGTGCTCATAATTGCCACGGTGATCTGAGCGGGCTCCATGATCCCAGTGCTATGGCGTCTGGGCTGAAAAAAGGCGCAAAACAATTGTCTGACGGAGGGCGGGAGGGTGGGGCGAGTGACAACATGGCGTACAGGTACAGGGAATTAAAATCAACAAAGGTGGCTGTGCATCACAATACAGAACAAATCTATTTTTTACATCTTAAGCTGGCAGCCGACGGTGCAGCATGACTGATAGCCCTTGGCATCTTCTGGGTGCTTGGCAGAAAATACTGGGCACTTGGCAGAAAATAGTGTACTACGACTGATAGCCGCCATAACCATTGGGAAGGCAGCAGAATATGACTGGGGGACATACGGAGTTTCAGCCATCATCTGATCGAACTGCAGTATGACGACGACGGATACCAGTTGTAATACACCATCTACTGCCAAAAGGCAAGGGGCTGCTGCTGTGTAGCAATGCAGCCCCACGTCTGCCAGCCCCACGTCTGCCAGCACCCAGATCGCTGATGAAGGCTACCAGTCATACTGCACCGTCTACTGCCAAAAGGCAATTAGCTGCTGCTGTGTAGCAATGCAGTACCATGTCTGCCGGCACTGTGGACGCGGTCTGCCGACTTAATGCACTTAGAGCATTTTATGTGAGGACACACACAATCGGCTGTATACAACCGATTTCTATAAAACCGGCTTCTATAAATTCAACCTAATTTCGTAGTGTAGATATACCCAAAAGAGCTGCGGCTGGCCTGGGAGAGCTCACTTGGGCTCTTGCAGTGTAGACATTTAGGATCAGGCTGGAGCCCTGGGTCTGTGACCTTCCCAGAGGATAGACATATTCACTCCTCCCATTAGCCAGACTGCTTGGCTGAAGCTGCACCATGTAGCCAGTTAATTCTGAACTACTGTTTGGCTTTAAAGGTGCCCTGAATAGAAAAAAGGTAAGATCATGCCTCTTTTTTATATGTATAAAGATGGTCGGAAAGGTGTGCATTTTTACTTCAAAACTAAGCTTTTCTGCCTCCCTTCAAAATGTTTTGCGTCGTGTGCACTCCTGAGCTCTATGGATCAGAGGAGGAAGGTTCTGGAACAGCTCTTCAATAGCAGTAGTGGGAGCAAACAATCAAATAGTTTAAAATGGAGGCTGATAAATTTATGAATGGGAGGATTGGATGGGATTGCCTGCGATAGCTGGTACTGCACTTCATGACCTAAGTGGTTCTTCTGAGAAGTAGCAGGCACCTGTGGTAAGGGCATGACACAGAAGTGCTGATAAGACCGCCCTTTATTTCCTGGCTTCAGTCACCTGACCGGGGTCAGGATTGCCAAAGTTTAATCCCACTGTCATGGGACAGCCGTCAGTAGACATTGATTCCAGTGGTTACTATTGTCAATATTACAAGTACCAAGAAAAAGAAACCTGAGTGAGATGGAAGAGAATTTTCTTCAGCCCATTAAAACCTCCTATACCTATTGAACGCAGATCTGAGTAATGTTTCGGAGTCTTTTTATATCCCAGGTTGGCCTCCCTTGGAAAATAAGGGGCGTGTGTGTCTGTAGTTCTGAACATCTCTGTACCATATGCTCTGCCCTGTCATGATAGCACCTGACTACACCACGTTCAATAATCAGTTTATCCAAACATCTCTCCATGGTAGGGAAAAATTCTCATCCTCATTTTACAGAGGGGGAGCTGAGGCGGATAATGGTTGAGATATGGTCAAGGTAACACAATGGAGTCTGTGGTGCAGCCAGGAATTCCCAATGCAGGTAGCTTAACCACAAGACCATTCTGATGGTCTGAAGATGGAGTACAAGCAGGGACAGAGCACTAGACTGGGACCAGGAAATCTGGCTCCTCCTTCTGCTTCTGACACTGTGTGACATTTAGCAATTTGCTTCACATTTCTGTGCCAGTTATAGAATGGGGATGAGACTTGCCTTCTTTTGCAAAGCACTTAGTGCTCTATGGGTGGATTTCAATGCAGGAAGCCTATTAATATCTCTCTGTATGAGGACATTCTTCCTGATACTCAGCCTAAGTTTTCTTTCACTCAGTTTCATCCCATTAATCTTATTTACACCTCCCTGTTGCATCCAAGCTGATTCTTCACCCTCTTTGGGGCTTCCTCATTTCAAAACACTTGCACATGATTATCCTATTCCCATTATTCACTGCCTCTTCGTTCAAGGCAGTATTTCTACCCCGAAGGGGGGGGGGGGCTGATTGATATGTTCACTAAAACAGAAAACATCCTCAGGACACCTGAGAAGTCTTGGTTAAGAGGGGATTGGAATGCAGAGTTGGACAGATGCCTGGAATGATCAAGCCCTGTTAAACAACTTCAGACTGGCATTTGGCACACACCTGCAACCAGCTGCAGTGTCTTGACACTCAGGGCCTGGTAATTGATACTTAGAGTGAATTGTCCAAACAGCTGACTGTCCAAACAGCTAAGTTCAATGTGTATCAGAATGCTGAGTTTACAGTATCTTTCATCTTGAGACTGACCTTCCCCCAGCTCCACTATCCACAGCAACACTTCATAGGCACTATGAATTAGAAGATCCATTGGACATCTGTTCCATTAACTGGCTCGTGCCAAGAGAGCTCTCTACAGAATGGTCTCTAGTATGTTTTTCTCCCCAATCCAATTTTAATTGGGGCTTCTATCAATTCCCATGGGTTCACCTTCCACCACTCATGATTTGAACTAACTGGCCAGATTCTTGCCTCTGTTTCATAGGTTTAAACCTGGAGTAATGGAACTGAAGCCAGTGGACCTACACTTGTGTAGAACCGGTGTCAGTGAGAAGTCCCCCTCTGGACTTAAAACTGTCTATCTGTGAAAGGAACATGAACCATAACCTTTGCAACATCAGGCAAATCCCCATGGCTACACATTCTCCTGGGAAGTGAAAAGTGACTGCACTTATAATAGATAAAGGATAAAAATCTTCAAAATTAGCCATTGCTTCTTGGTGTCCAATCCGAGATGCCTAATCTTGCAGAAGTGCTGAGCAACTTGTAGTTGCGTGGTCTGGGAGCTTAGCACCCAAATCAGGCCCTTTAGGGTATCTCAAGTTGGGTTACCAAAACTGGAGGCACACAAAACACTGCCTTAGTTTTAAACTCTCTGCCTCTCTTCCCCTTCTTTAGAGCAATCTCACCTACCTGAAGGGGTTAATGTTTCTTAGCACTTCGTGCACGTAAAGCACTATATAAATGTCATGTATTAATTATTATAGCGTCCCCTGATTAAAATGTTCATCATTCGGGTTCAACCACTGTACACGGTCTTCACTAATAGAAGCGATCTGTGAAACAGTTACTGTCATAGAAATAGATTCGCACTGGAGCAAAATATGAGAAACCAACATGACGGGTAATATAAATAACACCAATGAATGTAATTGCCTCTGTGTACGATAACAGACGGATATCAAAATGGCCTTGGCTGGTCATTGAGCCAAGACGGCTGGCAACAAATAAATTAAACTACGCTCCTGATATTGCAGCTCATTTGGTTGCAAGTATTTCAAGCAATGAAGCGATACCTTTAAAAAAAAAAAAAGATGCACTCTTGATCAGAACATGACTGGGACCTGGACAACATGAAATAGACAACAAGAACGGAATTGGTATTCAGTATCCCTTTCTTAAAAAATAAGGCACTAATAACTCAAAGCACTGTAGATGCACTATGTAAATTGCAAGGGATGGCTATAGGGAAGAAGAAAAGAGGTGTACTAGTAAGAAAGCAAAGATTTAGGAGTGCCCAAGTCCTAATCCCAATTTAACACCGCCCTGCTCTGAACTAAATCAAAATTTTCACAAGCATCTGTCCACTAGCTTTGGTTGCCCAACTGGAAACACCGAGGGCTTGCTTTTTCCAAGGCGCTGAGCACCCATAGCTCCCAATAATGTCAGTTGATGTGGCAGGTGCTTGGCAACTAAAAATCAGGCTGTAGATGCCTCAGTTTAGGCACTGGAAAAATGACACCCACAACTAGTGGATACTTGGGATGATGTCAGCCTTTATGTCCCAGTGCATCAATTTACTCACTGATAAAACTGGGAAAATGTGAAGACAGGTTAATATTTGTAACGTGCTTTGAAGGTGAAAAGTATTCAGCAGTATATCCATATTTGAACAGTATAAAAGCAGCTATTTGCAGTTCACTCAGCATATGAAAGGCTTCTTTCAGAGCAGCTACCTAGCATAAACCTTTAACAAATGACAGAGGGCTTATGCAATGAATGACTTGTCAGACCTTAGTTAGAGTTGCGCTAGGAGATGCTTTTGTAATGTTAATTTGATTTCTGCTTTTGATGTGTTCTACTTGGATAGGTCCACTGTAAAGTACTACTTTGAGAGATGTTTGGTGTGTGGTAGAATCTAATCTTTAATTGCTGCATTTAACAATGGTATCATGGTTGGGTATTCCTATCGTAGTCCTCAGGGCTGATATGCTTTGAGCAGAGCATTTTTTGTATACAACCATCATTTAAAAACCCCCAAGTACTTAATGACTCTTTCTGTTGCTTTCTGAGGACAACTGTAAAGCATAAACTGTCTACAATGAACAAATACATCAGACCAGATCAGATTTGTGTGGTATCCCAAATATGACAGCTTAGTTTTGCATTGGGGAGGAAAGAGTTAATGTTGAGGTTCCCATTAGATATTGCCACGTGTGACACAACAGTTCTTAGGCAAAGGGTCCCCTGTTCTTTGCAAACTCCTCTAACCTCAGACCTGACAAACTCACTACATCAAACATGTCTTACAGGATATTTATCCATAAAGAGTAACATGTAAGGTATCTACAGAAATCTCATAACTTGTTAAGATTCATAATAATTACGAGATGTATATATGGGTTACATTTAAGGAATAATGTATTTATACTGAAAGTATGCGTTATGGACTTGGAGTAAAAATTAGTCACCAGGGGAGAATATGTCTCAATTATGTCCCATTCAGGAAGGAGAGAGTTGTTACCCTGTCCTGTTTAGTTGTTGATGCAACACAATGCTCAACTCAATTGTTTAGACTTTTCCAATCCCAAGACTTTCAATGGAAATCCATCAGAGGAAATTGAAAACAATTGATATCTCCTGAAGATAAAAAAGGAACATTACATCAAGACAGGAGTTTGTGCTGTCCATGCTTAGAAACAAAAGACTGTTTCAGTATAACAGAGGAGGGAGAGAGATTCTGAATCCTTTCACTGAGGAGACACCTTGAGAAGTAAGGTGTGCTCATGAAAAATTGGATCCTTGTTCCTGTGAAGCCAACCAGCTTTGCAACTGAATGAACTTTGGTGGAGAAAGCCTACTTTATTAGACAGGAAATGTTACTATTAATAAGTGTAGGCCCAGGTTCACATTTCACGATTTTGTTTTGTATTGTAAACTTTTGTTTCCATCCTCTCTAGATTCTAGCAGAATCTCCCTATTCTTTCTTAAATAAACCTTCTTTTGTTTTATTATAAGTGCTCACAAGTGCTGAGGTTTGCATGGGAGTGAGGGTTTAAAGGTAAAACTAGTAAACTGGGATACACTGCTCCTTTGGGGTCACAGGTTCTGGGGTTTCTGTGGGTAAACAGTCTCCAGGACTGTATATCACAAGAGAACAGTTCAAAGGGACTCCTTTCTTGTTAAAGAGCAGTGGTATATTTTCTATATGTATGGGTTATATAAACCACAAACACAATAGTCAGTGTCGGCCATGTAGAAAAATCTGTAAAAACTCTTCAAGAATCTCTGTGCAGAAAAAGTCTGCTTTCAAATGGGTCTGTTTTCTATAAATTGATCAAGTACTGGAGGCAGCAAAGATATCTTATATTGCTGTGAGCTAAAAGTTAATCCAGTAATACACTCCAAATGCTATTTGCTACTGTAGCTCTAATTCTGGTTAGGAATTCAGAGTAAAATCTGAACTAGGAGTCTTACAATTAAACACTATATTTTAAACTGCAGGTGACTATTTAAAATTACTTAAATGAAACAAGGTTTGAGTTAACGTATTATCATGCTTACTAAGGAATAGCCAGTATATTGAAAAACCATGTTGGGGACACAAAATGTACCTGGGATTTACATTAGTGCCTGATACTGCAATTATTATTATTAATAAGTTCTTTTCATCTATACATTTCAAAGGGCTTTAATACCATTCTCATTTTACAGATGGGGAAACTGAGGGTCAGGACAGTGACACGACCTGCCCATGGTCACCCAAAAAGCCAGAGCCCGGAATTAAACATCAATCTCCTGAGTCGCAGTTTGGTGTCCTATACATTAAACCACACTACTTCCTTTAACACATAGATGCTTTGCTGAATTAGAGTCTAAGTTCTAATAAAGCACATGTCTAAAGTTAAGTACACGCTTAACTTATTATAGACCCTATTCAACCATCTCACTGACTTCAACTGTACAAGTTTGATGAGTAACCGATTTGCCAAATCTGCCTGCAGAACTATATCAGTATAATTATGCCAGTGTAGTTTCGCTGGTAAATTTTCCCATTTAGACAAGCTCTAAATAGCTCAGGATTATAGATCTTAATGGCCGATTGAATTTCCACATAAACAGATAACAATTCAGAGTACAAACCACAGTAAAAAGGAAGCAATTGCCTCTGAAGCAGATGTATCAATGTGTTTTGTTTACGACCACATTAGCGGACAAAAACAAGGATAATGTGCTGAAAAGGCTGTAAGGGAAGATTGGCATAAAGGAATCCAGATAATATGCTTTTTTAAAAACTACTTTTATTTTTAGTAACTATGAGCAGATAACATTCAATACATAAAAATCCAAGTGCAATCATAATCAAAGTCTGCCCCAAGCCATATTCCTGTCATCGGGCTGAGATGGTTAAGGCATGGGGGGGGTGAGGGAATATCTTTTATTGGACCAACTTCTGTGGATGAGAGAGACAAATTTTGAGTTACACAGAGGTCTTCCTCAGGTCTTATGTTGCTCTGGGTAAGCTTGAAAGCTTGTCTCTCTCACCCCCAGAAGTTGGTCCAGTAAAAGATATTAGGTAACGCACCTTGTCTCTCTAATATCCTGGGACCGACACGGCTATGACAATACCGTAAACAACATTGCTGGGACATGTCAGTTTCCATAGCCAACAGTACAAAAGGGAGCGATGGAGCTAGCACAACACCTGTCTGCCTTTGATCACTCTAACCCCATGCAGCAGGTACCCATTCACCACTGGCTGCCATGGAAGCAGTCCTTCTGTGTGAGATGGAGCAAGTTTTGAACCCATCATGTCTGGGATTGTAGTCAACAGGGGCTGCTCTATGTATTTTGCTGCCCCAAGCAGGGCAGTGAGGCAGGCTTCGACGGCATGCCTGCGGGAGGTCCGCTGGTCCCACGCCTTCGGCGTACCCGCCGCCAAATTGCCGCCAAAGCCGCGGGATCTCCTGCAGGCATGCCGTCGAAGGCAGTCTGACTGCCGCCCTCCTGGCAACCAGCAGGCCGTCCCCCGCGGCTTGCCGCCCCAGGCACACGCTTGGTGCGCTGGTGCCTGGACCCGCCCCTGGTAGTCAAACACCTTAATCACTCTGACCCCACAATACTTCAGCATAACTTGCATGTCAGCTCACAGCAGATTTCTAACAGTCACGCTTTAATCGGACAATAAGCTGGCTGGTTTTTCTACAGGGCCAGCTTACTCATCATTCACACGGGAGAGTGCCTTACACCGCAACTAGTCAGTCCCACTGAACTCAGTGGCAGGATTTGTGGAGTGAGGTATTACTCTGAGAAAGGGTATCAGAACATAGATCATAGAGCCAGGTTCTCCCCTCCTGCCCTGGTGTCAACCAGGAGTAACTCCATTGAACGCAATGGCACTACACCAGTGTAAGGCCAGCCTAAGTGAGAAGAGAATCAGGCCCCCTAGAGTGATTCCAGATGCACACTGGTGTAATTGGGATCAAAATGAGACTGAGAAGAACTAACAAATAGTGAGCTGATATAGAATGTTGTGATTTCTTTGTTATTTCAGGCTCTGAAGCTTCTTTATGATGGATTTAAAGGTAAAAGGAGAAAAAAAGTGTTGATTTTTAAATCATCCTATACTCTGTTGGTCAAAGCATGTCTACAATTGCTTCCAGAAGAGGATTTGCAGTGGCTTTTTAATGGATCATGACAGTAATGAATTAACAATGACTTGGTTTCTCAGTATCGCTTCATTCCCTACCAGCTTTAAAGAACAACCTGTTAGAAATACACTGCTAGTGTTAATGCAAAGCTGAATGCGCTTGTTAAATCCAAGAGCAGCCCTTACAAATGTAAAATCATATATTAGCTGGGCTTGTTTTAAAAACATGGATATCGCATTCTCCTCCCCACTGAGATCCGTGTGTGTTGTCTGGGCTGGTCTAAACACTATTTTTGCACTGATTTCACTTATCTGTTTAGAAACTGATATAGTTACATTGCTACAAAACTGTGTATAGATAAGGCCTGACTGTGATTGCTGTAGCCTGACCCAAAGTTGGGTATATATGATTGTAACTTGAGGATTAACAGGTTCTTGTCCCAAGATCAGGCCCAGTAAGATTATTGTAAAATTATCATATAATTTGGGAACCCCGATGTGTACATGTGCAACACTCACACCATAGGAACTCTCTCTATATATTTACAAATATATGATTTAATAATAATTTAGCAAAGTTATACACACACTTAAGCTCAACAAGGCAGATAGAGACAATACAGAAAGTACATTTGGACGTCCATATTTACACCCTTATCTTTCTTAACCTACTTAACCATTATCTTACATACTTAACCATTATCTTTCTCATCACCGCCATCATCCTCATCTTCCCCGGAGGCCATCATTCTGGCCCCTCCCAAGGTCTACATCTCTCCACCTTTCTGCTGCCCCTGGGATGTTACTTTTATAGTAGGTTACGCTGACGCTATCATGTCCTATGCATATTTAATAGAGGTCCTTATTTGTATTTCTTCCCCTTAAGGTGTCCGTTTTCTACAGGTTAGTCTATGTATGATGTTACCCTATTAGCATACACATCAATTTGTTGTCATCGCACCTTTGCGGTCAGATGTTCTGTCCGGAACCTTCCGGATGTTGGTGTCAGCTATGTTCTATGGGTGGCTGGACAAAATTCCCCCTCTTCCATGCTACTTTCAGTTCCCTATAACTTATGAGTTACTTAAGTTTATCTATATCAAAGGTTATAAACATCAAGAGCCTCACACTATCTACTAAAGCCAAATTTTACAGGATAAAAGCCTGTAGGTTCCTTGCATTACTACTAAATATAATAAAGCAGAATAACAAAGCAATTAATATAATACAGGTAAGCTGGCCCACTGGGCTACATTGCTGAGAGACTGGGGAAATCATCAAAGACAGTCTGGGTGCAGCTTGGCTGCTATGTATTTTATACACATTTCTATAGAGTGCCTGGCTTGTTGAAAATTGACTATTTTCTCTAGTGACTTCAGTACTTGATAGGCTGGTTTGGCATCTCCGGAGACAGCGAGCAAAATGCCACCCTGGTGGAATTCTACCTGCTTAACCAGGCTTGAATTTCCCCCAAATCTTCTATTTTCTTGGGGGCACATCAGAGGCAGTGTAAGCTACCCCACACTACCCTACTCAGTGCACCTGGATCCTGAGCTGCCTCTACATTAGGGATGGCAAACTGAGGCTTCTAATGAGGGGAACAATGCTAAGGACACTTCTCCACTGTGAACATCTCACCCAGGCCACCAAACAGCTGTCTGATGATAACAGCTGGACATCACCATATGATGTGAGCCAGATTCACACTAGTTGGAAAAGCTCCCCATTAAGTATCCTTTGCCATCGCAGTGCTTCTGGTACAAGGGCCTGGAGCAGGGGTGATAAGCGTCTGCTGCCATAGGCACAGCTGGTGAGTTCAACAAGCATCCATACCCATACGGGCAATGTCTAGCTGCAAGCTTCCCCCATCACACCCAGGTATGTGGCCTAGACCAGGCAGCATCAAAGCAGATACAGAAAAGGGTCACTCATGTAAAATACCAGGGCAAATCTCCAGATAACTCCAGCAGACTCAGGGAAAATTTGGATCAGAGTCGTAGCTGAAGCCAATCTACTTTATATACCCAAGTGGGTGGCAAGGTAGAGGGAGGGCACAACAGAAAGGTGTTTATGATACATCCTCCATAGCCTGGCACTGGGCAAGCAACACAAGCAAAGGTCCTATCGAAAACACCGGAAGCCTAAATTTGGTCCATTAAAACCAGTTGCACATGAGGAAAAGCTGCAGAATCTGTACATGCATCTAAAGTGTGGGTTGCAGCCCACAGATGCGTGTACATTAACCACTGTCAGATGGGGAGAGTAACAACACCCTTTCAGAAGCTCTGCACAGGTAAGTGCAACACGCCCAATCACCTACGCACCGGGCACATACAATGTCCATTCCCAGCATCAAGACCCCCATACAGGGGAGAGGAATAGCTCAGTGGTTTAAGCATTGGCCTGCTAAACCGAGGGTTGTGAGCTCAATTCTTGAGGGGACCACTTAGGGATCTGGGGCAAAAATCTGTCTGGGGATTGGTCCTGCTTTGAGCGGGGGGGGGGGGGGGGTGTTGGACTAGATACCGCCTGAGGTCTCTTCCAACTCTGATATATTCTATGAACTATGGAATGATACAGATCAAGCAGTGATGCATGTGCAATCCCCACTGGGCAGCAGGTTATGTGGGCTACACCCACTCCTGGAATTCTACCCACTCCCCAGAGAGCCACCTATCAAATATCCACTGCCAGAATCACAAAGGAGTCCCAGATGACAATTTAGTCTGCAGAAGAGAAAAACGAGGGGGGATTTGATAGCTGCTTTCAACTACGAGAAAGGGGGTTCCAAAGAGGATGGATCTAGACTATTCTCGGTGGTACCAGATGATGGAACAAGGAGTAATGGTCTCAAGTTGCAGTGGGGGAGGTTTAGGTTGGATATTAGGAAAAACGTTTTCACTAGGAGGGTGGTGAAGCACTGGAATGGGTTCCCTAGGGAGGTGGTGGAATCTCCTTCCTTAGAGATTTTTAAGGTCAGACTTGACCAAGCCCTGGCTGGGATGATTGAATTAGGGGTTGGTCCTGCTTTGAGCAGGGGGTTGGACTAGATGACCTCCTAAGATCCCTTCCAACCCTGATATTCTATGATTCTATGACTGAGACCGGCATGCTGCTGAAATATCCAGGTGCACAACCTATCTCCGCTGCGCACAGTGCAAAGAGAGGCACTTGCCCAGGCAGCCACCAGAGAGGGACACCATGTGCCCTACCCAGACCCCTCCTTTGGGGGCAGATTGATGCACAAAGCTCACTCCCTGCATAGCCTGCAAACCTCCCATCCAGCCTGCACAGAGATGAATGCAGGAAGCTCCCCTCCCCAGACACACTGTGCACAGAACAACCGATGTATGTGCACGTCTCCCTCGCCCCCCAGGGCACAGGGAATCTCTCTCTCCACTTCCCCCCACCCCCAAGCCGCATGGTGTCCATTATTGGCCCCTTGCAATGGCATTTTCCAAACTGAGCTGGGAAAAGTCAGCTCCGGGAAGTGTCTGCAGGAGAACAAGGCGGAAAAGCTGCCTGTTGTCTGTATTGGGGGGGGGGGGGGGGGGGGGAGCGGTTATTTCCCTGTTAGGCAGGCTCAGGCACCTCCAGCCCAGACACTGCCAGTTCCAGAGCGGCAGCCTCCGCTTCTGTCCCCCCAGCCACGAGATCAACCTGGGAGGGTCTCGCCCGCCAGGGCTGCCCATCGCGGTCACATCTGGCCAGCTGTTGCACCGCTGACTACTGCTACCCCGGAGAGGGTGGCACGGGCAGGGACCAGATTTAGGCACCAACAGCCACCTCTGCCCAGCTGCTGCAGCACGAGGCTGAACCCGGTCTCTTCCTCCAAGGATTAGCCGGAGGAAGGAACCGATTTCAGCCTCCCGAAGCCAGCTGCCTCCAAACTGCATCGAAACCACCCAGTCCAAGCGCTGCAAGAACCGGCTCCGCGGCACCCCGATTCAGCAATACTCGGGTCCCGGGTCCCCAGATCCTGACGCCTCCAGCAGGATCCTGGTCGAGCGAGCTTTTCCCCTTGCCTGGCTGGCTGCGGGGAAGGTCCCCCCCAGAGGTGATGCCCGCGCGGCCACATCTGCCCAGCTGCTGCGCCGCAGCTGGGAGGGAGGGTTCTGAGCGCCGGCTCTGCCCAGCTCCCCTGACGTGTCAGCAGTGCCTATATAAAACCCCTCTCAAGCCCAGCCCGGCGCTGGGACTCGGAGGGCGAGGGGATGAGAAGCGAGGAGATCTCCCGATCTGCGCCTGGAGTCACCTTGGGCTGACAGCTGCTGCGCAGGCTGTGATCGGTGCAGAGAAGTTTACACCGGGGTGGCTTTACTTTCTCCCCGAAAGGCTGGGGGGGGGGGGGGGGGGGGGGGGGGGGGGAGAAACAACTCCACCACCTCTCCGTGCACATAGCTGTAGCTTGAGCAGTGACTGATATAGCTGTCCGGGTTCCTTTGAAGAACAATCGAGCCACGGAGGCAGGCTCCAGAGACAGAATTCACAGATGTGCCTCACAATTACAGATGTGCCACAGCTGTAGACGACTCCCCCTCGCCCCACCTAACCCAAACCTTCATGACCAGTTGCCACCTGGCTCTAGCACTGCTGGCCGAGGACGACTCTCCCCCACACACCGCATTTTCTTGGAGCGGAGGAGAGAGGGGAAGATGGATGATGACTTGTATGTGGAGGAGAACATAGACTATCTGTTGTCCCACAACAGGTCTGCCAATGAATCCGATGCCAACCAGTTCGCGCAGCCCGCTTGGCAGATCACCCTCTGGGCTGTCGCCTACTCTCTCATTGTGATCGTGGCGGTGGTGGGGAATATCGTTGTGATGTGGATCATCCTAGCCCACAAGAGGATGAGGACGGTGACCAATTATTTCCTGGTGAACCTGGCTTTTGCAGAAGCCTCCATGGCCGCCTTTAACACCGTCGTCAATTTCACCTATGCCATTCACAACGAGTGGTACTATGGGCTGGTCTACTGCAAGTTCCACAACTTCTTCCCCATCGCCGCCGTGTTTGCCAGCATCTACTCCATGACGGCCATCGCCGTGGACAGGTGAGGCCAGTTGGGAGCATGAGCCAGAAGGGCTGCGTGAGTGGGGTGGTGGTAGGAACGGGCCCAAGAGTTGCACTGGTAGGGTTCCCAACTACAGGCAACAATCACCACCACATCTGTTTTCAGAGCATGAGTGGATTTTTTTTAACCTGGTCCTTGCTCCTCTTAGTCAACAGGTCATAAAACATAAGGTTGCAGGCACTAGACTATAAAGACCCCAGTCCAACCTGCCTGGCTATAATTCTGCAGCAATCCAGTTTTGAGGCTCTGGATGGATCTGGGAGAGGGGGGACATCAGGGTATGCAAAAGAGCTGGCCCATGGGACATGAAAAAAATAAGAGTATTTATTATTCAGTTCCCTAGCGTTTGGGGCTCTTACACTTTATATGATAAAGTTCTGTAGTTTCAGTAGCTCTCAACCTTTCAGGAGTCTGATTTGTCTTGTGTACCCCACCTTTCACCTCACTTAAAAACGACTTGCTTACAAAATCAGAGCTAAAAATACAAAAGTGTGACAGCCACAGTGTTACTGAAAAATTGCTGACTGTTCCATATCATTATAAAATAAATCAACTGGAATATAAATATTGTACTTACATTTCAATGCATAGTATTTAGAGCAGTATAAACAAGTCATTGTATGACATTTTACTTTTGTACTGATTTCCCTAGTGCATTTTCTGTAGCCTGTTGTAAAACTAGGCAAATATCTAGATGAGTTGATGGAAGACCTCTGTGTACGCCCAGGGGTACAGGTACCCCAGTCTAGAACCACGGCTGGAGTTCCTTCTGCAGCCTTAGCATTCTGTTGCTCTCTTTCCCCCCTCCCCCCACCCAAATATTGCAAGAGAGATAATGGCCCGTTTTTAAAAACAGCACTCGAGATAAGAGATACCTCCCTCCCCCACCCCGGCCGATAATTCTCTTCAGGAAAATGCTGTTAGCTTAATGAAAAGGGTCTGTTTTAATTGTGCCCCAGAGAAGCCTGTGGCTATTTTCTTTTTTTTTTTAATCAGAGGAAATCTATAGTCTTGCCCTCTACAATTTCACTCACTGTCTAAATTAATTTTCCTGATTTCCTCATTTTAGACTAAAATCTATATTTAAAACAGCATGGTAAAATCCAATTACATGAGATATATTTATAGTTGAACATGGATGAGATATCTATGGGCCAGATACGATAGATCTTAACCATTTTCCTGTTGGAGATAGCCTGTGTAAAGACCTCCAGCATTTAACCCTC
Organism: Trachemys scripta elegans; assembly: GCF_013100865.1. Classification (NCBI taxonomy): domain Eukaryota; kingdom Metazoa; phylum Chordata; order Testudines; family Emydidae; genus Trachemys; species Trachemys scripta. The sequence continues at coordinate 144,439,984 of NC_048299.1, forward strand.
TGTCTGGAAAAGGTTCTGTTCAATATTTCCTGCTTTATATTGTTCTGAGACAGACTTGTGCAAATTTTAGAGCAGGGTACAAATGTGTTGACTGAAGGCAACTGGGTTGTTGAAATAATGTTACTTTTATTACAAAGTTGGGGATGGAAAATGCTATTATCTATCACTGTTCTGTTTGTCCTGTGATTTGTACAGCTTATAGTGAGTGATGGATACACCTGTTTTCTCTGTGGCTTGCCAGCACATACCAGCATCTCGCTTACATTTTGTTCTCAGAACACAAATTCAGCAACCAGCCAATGTGGTGCTGAGGCAAGGAAGCAAATGTCCAGACTGGCACTTGGGGTTTAAACACAGGTCAGTGGAGGGATGAATTGTGATCTAGTGGTCAAAGAAAAGGACTAGAGGTTAGGACTTCTGGGGCTGAATTGGGTTTTGCTGCTCTGTAGCAGATCTTTTCACTGACTTGCTCTGTGACTGAGGGCAAATCAGAGCCTTTCTCTGCCTCAGTTTACTCCTTTCTAAAAGGATGATACATTTTATTTGTTGGTACCTCCTAGAAAATGTCGTGGTTCTTTGCTGACACTCGGTATCTAAAATTCAAAATATATAGAGAGTGATGTTCTAGGATTTCCCTCTTTCTGTTCTTTTTCCTCATCTGCATGTTCTGCAGTAATTAGAAATGAGATCGAGTAAGATAATTTTTTTGCTGAGGGCATGTTGGCTAACGTGTTAGAATTAGACTGACTTGAAAAGTGAAATGCAAACTGTTAATGGAAATTTCTGAAGGCAGTTGACAGTGATGTCATTACTCATTCATCTACAGCTTGTGAAATGTAGTTTAAGATTTGTTAGCTTGTTTTTAATGACGAGGGGACGGGAAGTCATTGACAAGTTTAATCTCTTTATCATGCCGGGCTTGAGAGAGTGAGCCTGATTCTCCTCTCACTTACCCTGGAGTAAATCCAAAGTAACTCCGCTGAACTCAATGGAGTTACGCTGGTGGAAATAAGAGGAGAATCAAACCCCAAATGGTAACGCCACCTGCAATTAGGAAAACATTATCCTAAGGCAGTGGTTTTCAACCTTTTTTCATTTGCAGACAGCTAAAAAATTTTGAACGGAGGGTGTGGACCCCTTTGGAAATCTTAGTGTGTGGACCTTTAGGGGTCCATGAATCACATGTTGAAAAATCATCCATCTATGGTAATGACAACCATAGTCTGTGCCCGCCCTGGCGTCTGTGGACCACAGGCTGAAAAGCACTGTCTTAAGATCATAGTTGCTCTGCATTGAAAATGAAGATCCCTTCGCATTTTCCGTAAAAGTAGATGGGTTTTGTTTGCCCTGAGATCTTTGCTCTAATTCCTCCCTCCCCAAATATGTAGTTCGTGGTTCCCCTCCATCCCAGCAGTATCTGTATTTCAGGGGTGTTGTACCCACATAGCATCACTGTGGAAAGAGATCATATGGGCTACAAAGCATTATAAATGTGATGCTCTATTAGTAGCTTGATTTTTCAGTTAGTGCACCGTTCTCAAATACCCATTGACTGCAAGGATAACTAGTTTGTAAAGAGAACCTTCCTAAAGAAAACTGGAAAATCCGCACTACTTGCCAATGAGTATTTTCAGTTAATGGAACACAAGTCGGTTATCGGAGGCCTGGGGCTGAACATCTGATGAATTAACATTCCAGACTTTCACACACACAAATACTATAGAATTATTTCTGGACCCACTTTTGTTGGTGAAAGACAAGTTTTGGAGCTCTGCAGAGCTCATGTTCACATCCTGAAGAAGAGCATGTCTCTGCCACCCACAGAAGTTGGTCCAATAAAAGATATCACCTCACTCACCTTGTCTCTTTCATATCCTGGGACCAACACGGCTACAACAACACTGTAAACAATCATGGGGTCTTGTCAGTTGCTTAATCTAGCACTCAGACAGTGGATCTAAATTTCAAGAGTTCCTAAGTGACTTAGCAGCCTGCATCCCATTGACTTGTAATGAGACTCAGGCGATGTCTACACTTGAGAACTCAGAGCAGCACAGCTGTACTGATACATCTGTGCCAGGAGTGGATTTACCATGAAACAAACTGTGGGGTGGCACGGGCCCCCCAAAATGCAGGACAAATATCTGACACCCTGCCCCCGAGTCCCGGCCGGCAGTACAGCACGGCTCAGACAGACAGGCAGGCTGCCTGCATGCCGTGGCTGGTGCCCCACGCTGCTCCCGGAAGTGGCTGGCAGCTGGCACATCTCTGTACACCCCTGGTGGGAATGGGAGGCAGTGTACGGAGCAGTGCACTGAGACCTGCTGCCCCCTCCCCGTAAGGGGTGCGCAGAGACTGCCATCAGCAGGGCTAAGGCGGTTTCCTGCCCGCTCTGCCTCCCTCCCTCCGCGCTGCTTCGCTCCTGGAAACAGCTGGCATGTCCCTGCGGTCCCTGTGTGTGTGTGTCCCCGCATGCTGTCCCCACCCCAGCACCGACTCCGCAGTTCTCATTGGCCGTGAACTGCAGCCAATGGGAGCTGTGGGGGCGGTGCCTGCAGGCAGCGGCACGTGGAGACCCCTTGGACTCCCGCTGCCTAGGAGCCACTGCTGGAGGGGTGTGTGTGCTGATCGCTTTGGGAGCCGCGCAACCCTAAGTAAGCGCCGCTCCCCTGCCCCCTCCAACACCCCAACCCCCTGCCCCAGCCCAGAGCCCACACCCCGCACCCAAACTTCCTTCCAGAGCCCGCACTGCTCCTGCACCTCAATTCTCTGCCCTAATCAAGGTACCTCGCTTTATTTTCTATTACTTCCCATTACTTATAATATAGGAGGAGGATGAAGAAAAAAAGAATGAAAAATAGGGTGTGGGGGGGAGATAAAAGAGAATGTTCTTTTTCTTGGCTGGGTCCTGGGTGGGGAGGGGGGAAAAACGAAGCTGCACACAGGGCCCCACTAACTCTAAATCTGCCACTGTTCTGTGCCGCTGTAAGATCTCTCGCGTAGCCGGTCTATGCCGACAGGAGAGAGCTCTCCCATTGATGCAATTAAACCACTCCCAATGAGTGGTGGTAGCTATGTCAGCAGGAGAGCGTCTCCTGCTGACTTAATGCTGTCCACTCCAGCGCTTCTGTCAGGGTAACTTATGTCGCTCAGGGGTGTGTTTTTTCACACCCTTCCTGAGCAACATAATTTATACTGACAAAAGTGTTAGTGTAGACATAACCTTAGGCTCTCAAGTACCTAAATCACTTTCCAAAAAGGCTCTTGGGCTCTTAAGGTGCTGTTGAAAATTGTACCTTGTAGCTTGCTAAATAACAAATTAAATTTAATGTACAGAAAATCTAGTGCATGTGGCTTCAGTGTGTATGTTCTTAGGTGCTGCATCTCACAAGAATTGGGCTCAGGCAGTTCAAAGATAACGTATGAGTTGAGGGAAAAAGAGATACTGATCAAGGAAATCTGCAATGACAATAGGCAAATATAGTAAAGGCCGCAGTATTACAGAATAAGATGCTGAGGGCAGTGAATTATCTGATTAGTTTGTTGATGCCAAATCTCACATGAGTTATTGTTCTTTGGAATGTGGATTCAGGGTAGCCTCTGTTTCTTTTTTTCCTTCGGTCGAGAACCATGGATAACGCTGTAAAATCACTTGTTATCTTGCTCTTGGATCTAACATCAGTAATTAGATGAAATGGTGGGTGGATGAAAACATTCAACTACTTTAGCCAGGTATTTCACTCCAGACCTGTGTGCTTGAGGAATCAATTTTGAGTGTTGTTTAGTGTTTCAAGACAAGAGCTTATAGCATGGGTCAAATTAAGTATCTCATTCCAGTAAGGGCTAGGACAAATGCTTCCCATTCAAACCGCAAACCTAAAGATAGCCCATGCATCAAGGGTGAAAACATTTACCGGAATTCCACATACCCTATAAGATCGACACAACCAGTGACAGCTATGTAGTCTCAGCAAAGCAGGGGCTGGTTTACAGCTAGGAAAACACACTTGAAATCAACTTATTTTCAGTAGAGGCAGGGGGGGAAATAAATACATACAGAATTGAATATGGTTTATATTCCCCAAGTGGAGTGATTCATCTCTGTCAGTAACTTGGATATAGGAGTACTTGTGGCATCTTAGAGACTAACAAATTTATTATTTAACTTGGATATGTAATCTAAAGGATGCTTGGCGTATTAGCCATCAAGTTATTCACAAGAACATTGCTTTACAAAAAGCTGTTCAATCTATTTCAAAATGTGCCCTCTGTAAATAATTTCTATAACACACTTGCCAGAGGATGCGAAATTGCCTTCTAAAGAATGAACAAACCCTAAGCACCAATCAATCAGCAAACATTTTACAAGCTAAGATGTTTATGTAAAATTCACACATAATAGAATTTAGGTATACAGAATCTGAAACTGGATTGTGCAAGTCGCTTTAAAAAAATTCTTTTACTTGCAAATACACCTCTATCTCGATATAACGCTGTCCTCGGGAGTCAAAAAATCTTACCGTGTTATTTCAAACTTGCTTTGATCCACTGGAGTGCGCAGCCCCGCCCCCTCGGAGCACTGCTTTACAGTGTTATATCCAAATTCTTGTTATATCAGGTCGCGTTATATCGGGGTAGAGGTGTATTTTGTCTGTTTTTTTCAGAGGTGTCAAATTTCTAGTATAAGTTAACAGGAGCTGCAGGTGCTCTGAAAAAATCAGGCTGATTGTCATCTCCCATGGAAAATATCTTCCAGTGCCACAGCGTTACAGCAAGGCTCGGAGCTAATTGTTACAGCAGATAGGGGGCCTGCTCCTGAAAGGGAATGAGTGCATTCTTAACCGCTGCCAAATTTAAGGGAATTGAGACCACTCAGCACTACATAGGATTGGGCAGAAGCATTGCAAGGGCTACACAGCTACCTCCCTTTAGATTTTTGGTAAGAACCTGCTGCACAAGTCTGGTGCTGTGCAGCATTTCATTTCTATGCAACTGGGAGCACAGTAGCGCTTGCTATCTGCAGGGTCGTTTCCCAGATTCCAGTTTCAAATTCTTCCAGTGACAGAATTAAATACCAGTGGAAATGATAATTACAGACAGAATTATAAACACCGAGCTAGGAAAGGACAAGCCAGGATGGCTCCTGCCTAGAAAAATCATGCCTTTTTAATCTATTACGTGAACTAAGAAAACCCTGGTTCTCCTTTACTCACTAGTTAATACAGTTTATTTGGTCTTTTTAAAAAGTCTTTGACAAAGTCCTTCAGAAACAACTATTAAGGAAATGACATCAGAGGGGAGAAGTAAACTACCACCATGAACTAGAAACTGGCTGAGACGAAAGGAAAGAGTAGGGGATAAGTATGTGGCGTCAATGGACAGTTTTCAGCACGGCTACAGGTTTGTAGCAGGGAGTCTCCAGGCTCTGAACTCAGATCAGTGTTTCGGTTTATTGGTCTGGAAAAGAGGTGAGGCGGCAATGATTGTATGTGACAATAATTTGGATTCTAATTCTGGTGTGTTGAAAACAGTGTTAAAATTCTCATGGGTTTTCCTGCGCCTGCTTGCAGGCTAGGGGACTTTATACAGAAGTGTGCAATCTAGGTCTTCAGCAGTCAGTTTGCAAAGAGCCAGCCTAGTTCACCAGTGGAGGAAGGCAGGGAGGTAGGTTTCCCCTCCCCTCACTTAACTTCCAGATATTCTACAAGGAAGAACCCGCAATGGGAGGAAAATGGCACATTGCCAATATCACTGCTAGCTCTTCCTCTGACTGCACCTGTGGGGGTCCTGGCCAGACAGGCTTCCTGACTCTGGAGGTTTCTGCCCAGGTCCTTGTTTCGACTTGCTGGGAATGCAACCTGCATGCCCCCACCAATGAAAGCCAGGCTGGGGGAACCATCTTGTGAGAAAGGTGTCTGTTGGTGGAGTCCCTCTGGAAGCAGGTAAGAGCTGCAGGAGGAGGTGGCTCATCTGTGTAGCCTCCAGGAGAGCGAGGATTTTATTGGCAGGATGCACCTGGAAACATCTGGGATAGAGGATACTAGCTAACCACAGATGGACTACAGTGGCACCAGGAGAATCGATTGCTCTATGGGGAGGAAACTGGCTGCTGGCTCACTTGAGCACTAGACAGTGCTGCCCCCCACCATCAGGTTCCCTGTCCACTGAGGTGAAGAACTGGTATGTTGTACTGGCAACAGGAGGACAGGAGCAGACCCCAGTGGCTGAGTAGGAACTGCCACCTGGCCCCAAGGCTGGAAGATCATGACCACCACACCCAACAGGAGGCAATGTAGGGTGCTGGTGGTCAGGGACTCCCTTCTGAGGTGGTCAGAGGCATCCATCTGCTGACCTGACATCCTGGGAGATGTGTGCTTACCTGGAGCCCATGGCTGAGACATTACAGAAAGGTTGCTGAGGTTCATCCATCCCTCTAGCCACTACTCCATGCTACACATCCACATGGGCACTGATGATACTGCCTGCTATGACCCTGAGCCAATCAGCTGTGACTACAAGGCTCTGGGAGTGAGCATGAAAGGGTTGGGGGTGCAGGTGGCTTACCCAGTTGAGGGTAAGGGTCCAAGCAGGGACACACGGCTGCAAGATGGTGTTGATGGGAGGGCTTTGGCTTCCTGAACCATGGGATGCTGTTTTGGGAAGGAGGTCTGCTGGAAGAGATGGGGTCCACGTAGTGCTTAATTTGTAATGAAAGAGGTGCCAGGGCTCAAGCAATTTTTTCTGCATTCATAGCTGATGAAGCAAGCCCAATTTGTAAGCACCTAGAGCATAACAGGGTTATAAGTAATAGCCAACATGTATTTGCTAAGAGCAAACCATGGCAAAACAACCTAACCTAACAAATTTCTGTGTATTTGTACGCAACTGATGCACTTTGCTTGTTCCTGTAATTCTGTCTTGTGACACTCTTTGTGCTGAAGTTTTTGTACCCCTCAAAGACAAGGTATATACCACCTGCTGCTAGCAGGTGTTCAATGAGACTCTAAAATTGGTCACAAATTCCTTGACGATACTATGTACTAGCCAATGTATTATCCAAAGAACTGCAGAGCCATCAATGACTGTGCAGGTAACTTCTTGTGAAGTATGTATACCTGACACCTCTGTCTGCAGCTGCTTCTTTAGGTTTAGGTTAGTGGTTCTTCTTTGACAGGGCCACTGGCTTAGTGGATTGGGGGAAGTTGTAGATGTGATGTATCTTGATTTTAGTAAGGCTTTTGACACAGTCCCATGTGACATTCTCATAAGCAAACTAGGGAAATATGGTCTAGATGAAATTACTCTGAGGTAGATGCAAAACTGGTTGAAAGACTGCACTCATAAAGCAGTTATCAATGGTTCGCTGTCAGATTGGAGGGATGTATTTAGTGGGGTTCCATAGGGGTCTGTCACTATTCAATATTTTCAGTTACTTGGATAATGGAGTGGAGAGTACGTTTATAAAATTTGCCAAGCTGGTAGGGGTTGCAAGCTCTTTGGAGGACAGGATTAGAATTCAAAAGGACCTTGACAAATTGGAGAATTGGACTGAAATCAACAAGATGAAAGTCAATAAAGATAAATGCAAAGTACTACCTCTAGGAAGGAAAAATCAAATGCACAACTACAAAATGGGGAATAACTGGCTAGGGGGCAGTACTGCTGAATAGGACTGGGGGGTTACAGTGGATCACAAATTGAATACGAGTCAACAGTGTGATGTAGTTGTGAAAAGGTTGATGTCACTCCAGGCTGTATTAACCAGAAACTGCTGAACTTGAATTAATATGCAAATTAGATACTATCAATTTAGGCTTGAATAGAGACTGGGAATGGCTGAGCCATTACACACATTGAATCTATTTCCCCATGTTAAGTATTCTCACACCTCTTGTCAAACTGTCTGTAATGGGCTATCTTGATTATCACTACAAAAGTTTTTTCTCTTAATTAATTAACCTCTTAGAGTTGGTAGAACAACTCCCACCTTTTCATGTTCTCTGTATGTGTATATATATCTCCTCACTATATGTTCCATTCTATGCATCCGATGAAGTGGGCTGTAGCCACGAAAGCTTATGCTCAAATCCCACAAGTACTCCTGTTCTTTTTTTGTATTAACAGGAGTGTTGTATGTAAGAGATGAGAAGTAATTGTCTCTTTCTACTAGGCACTGTGAGGAATCAGCTGGAGTACAGGGTCTGGTTCTGGGTGCCACACTTTAAGAAAGATGTGGAAAAAATTGGAGAGAGTCCAGAGGAGAGCAACAAAAATGTAAAAAACAAACCAACAAACAAGTTGAAAACCTGACCTGTAAGGAAAAGTTTTTAAAAAAATAAAATCCTGCAGTTCCTTCTGTTGTTGCTGTACTGGCTCTGCAGGACTAAGGGTACATCTACATTACCTGCCGGATTGGCGGGTAGTGATCGATCTATCGGGGATCGATTTATTGTGTCTAGTATAGACACGATAAATAGATCCCCGATTGTTCTGCCGTCGACTCCTGTACTACACCGTGGTGAGAGGCGGAAGCGGAGTCGATGGGGGGGCGGCAGCAGTCGACCCCGCGCTGCGAGGACGCGAGGTAAGTCAACCTAAGATACGTTGACTTCAACTATGCTGAAGTTGCATATCTTAGGTCGATCCCTCCCTCCCCCCTCCCCCACAAGTGTAGAACAGGCCTAAATGAAGGGAAAAAAGACACTTATTTCTGTCAGTGAAGTAGCCAGCTCTGACTCTGAATACATATGGGGTGCAATTCCCCCCTGTGCAGAGAGCCAGTACAAGACCTATGCACCACTGAAGTTCTATTTTGAGGACTTAGGTGGTGCAAATTTGTTCTGGCCCTGTGCACAGGGGTAAATTTCACCTAGGGAGCATAATTGAGTAGGATTTCCAATCATTTTTCTGAATATTTTGAGGTTCATTAACCTTAGCTCTGTTCCAACTCCTTTGTCCACCCACCCGCACACCCTGCTGTCACACCTGCTTTCAGTTTGACCCCCCTGCTGTCATGGGATGTGCTGGAATTCAGCAAGCAAAATGAGAGGGCCATCACTGTCATAATATGCAGCTAAGTGAGAAGTTTAAAGACTCTTCAATGTGCAAACAGCAATCATAGAGGAAACAGTAAATCTGGATAAACCTTTATTCCTCCCATATGGCTAATAAAACGGTTACTGCCTGCAATCGGGAACTGAAGCTACATTTTTTGGTTTGCATTGTTTGAACCAAAATGCACAAATACAGACTGGGGGATAACTGGCTCAGCAGCAGCACTGCTGGGAAGGATCTTGGAGTAGTGGTGGATCACAATCGCTACATGAGTCAGCAATGTGGTGCTATTGAAAAAAGCAAATGAAATGTTGGGTTGCATTCACAGAGGTATAGCATGCAAGTCATGGGAGATGATAGTACCACTCAACTCGGCACTTCGTTAGGCCTCAGCTGTGTCCAATTTGAGTCACCAATGTATAGAAAGGATGTAGAGAAACTGGAAAGGATCCAGAGGTGAGCGACAAAGATGATCAAAGGGATGGAACGCAAGCCATATGAGCAAAGGCTGAAGGAACTAGGCATGTTTAGTTTGGAAAAGAGGAGATTATGGGTGGATATAATAGCAATCTTCAAATACTTTAAAGGCCACCATAAAAAAGTTGTTCTCTCTTGCCACAGAGGGCAAAACAAGAGGCAATGGGTTCAAACTACAGCAGAGCAGATTTAGATTAAAACTCAGGAAAAACTTCCTAACTGTAGGAACAGTAGGACAAGGGAACAAACTGCCTAGGGAAGTCATGGAAGCTCTTTCATTGGAGGTTTTCAAAAAGAGGCTGGGTAGCCATCTATCTTGGATGGTTTAGATACAACAAACCCTGCATCTTGGCAGGGCGTTAGACTAGATGACCCTTGTGGTCCCTTCTAACTCTATGGTTCTATTATTCTATGACTGACTTGCAATTAAGTCAGTAACTGATTGCACCTTTGAAATCCCTCTTCTGAATCCTTATACACTTTTAAAATCGGTGTGTGACATCACTTTTTCTTAGCCATAAAGCCCCCTCTTTTGACTGTTTGGCTTTTAAAAGCACTTTAACAAGGTACGTTTGAGTCATGTAGCAACGTGGGCTTTATTAGGCCTCTCTCTAAAATGCAACACGCCGTCTGCACACAAGTAGCTGGGATAATCTTGTGAATCATCTGAATGTCAAATGTGTAATAATGAATTCATGGATGATCTTGCAGATTCTTTGAAAGGCGATAGATTCATCTGGCTGTAATTTGACGTAATTTGTCACCCTTGACATGTTTAATTAGTCATTGTAAGCCTCTGTGTAGCTCCTTTATCATCATGTCTTCATCAGTTTTTATTGTCAATCTGAACACCATGTAGAGCAAAAGATAGCAGTTGCATAGGTGCTGGAACTAGGGGTGCTGGAGGTGCTTCTGCACCCTCTGGCTTGAAGTTATTTCCATTAGATCTAGGGTTTGTAGTTTGGTTCAAAGGCTCTCAGCACCCCCACTATACAAATTGTTCCAGCACCATTGAGCACTTGTTCTACAAGAATGTAACACGAAGTGTGTAAAGGCCATGGATGGAGAGGATGGAATTAAAGGAATCCAAAGAGGTATTAGTAGGGGTAACAGAATTAAACTGATCATAGGACAGAAGGGGCCATATGTTCTAGCTGCTTTGTGCCATTTGCCGTATGGAGCAGCTGTAAACACGGTTTAACCTGCTGGAGCATTGCAAAGTAGCCAGAGGCTACTGGTGAATCGGGACTAAGGGCCATAGGAGAATTCCTAACTATTACAGTAATGTCTACACTGCAACATAAGCCCAGGATTAGTGGGACTCGAGTCAGCCGGTCTGTGTTAGGGAACCCTGGACTTGAGCGTCTACCTTGTATTTTAATTCAAGGTTAAACATTTTCTGACCCGTGCTTAAACCTAGGGCTCCGGTATCCACACTCGCAGTGTGCAGACCCGAGTCAAAGTAACCATATCCCTGAGGCCTGAGTGCCCACCCCTCCGACATGTGGCCACTCTAGCCGTAGGAACATGGTGCACTGTGGGAAGACTTTACTGCCCGCCCTGCACATTACCAGGAAGCACCTCACTTTGCAAAAGGCTTGATGGGTTCGCTCTCCATTGCAGACCCAGGAGGCTCTCTGACAGCGTGCTTACAGATTGGTGATCAGGAGAGAATGGGTTAAATGCTGACCTGAGCTGCTGCTGTTTGCCAAGTGTGTGTGCGGGGGGCTTCCATTTTCAACAGTGTAGATTGCAGATTGTTGGGCTAGAGAGGACGACAGAAGTTGTCCCATGGAATCGTGGGGTACTTCCAGATGGCTCCAGGAACTTCAGTCAAGCAGGGCTGCGGCTACACTGCTAAGCAACAGGGCTCGGACCCTGGGTTCTGGCCTGACTTCAGAATGGATCCCCCAGCCCTGCAAGGTCCTGGAACCCTGAGTCCAAACCCAGGGTTAGCGCAACTGTAGTATAGATGCAATGGGGGCGGGGGGGGGGAGGGGAGATGTAGCCTTGAGCCCAGGCTCGAGCGTGGGCTTACACTGCAGCAAAGACTTACACTTAGGATAATGGAGTTGAGATTTGCGAGAGAAACAAAGCTGTGTTGGCTGGGGGCTGGAGAAGGTCACTTAACCAGGCTTTCTTCTAAGCTCTGTGGTTCAGCAGGCACCCACAGCAGCCCACCGACCAGAACATCCACACACACCACAGAACTAGCTGGGAGTCAAAAAGGGCCCAGCAGGATTACAGCAGTTAGACACTCAGTCCACAGGGCTACAGGTTACAGAGTAGAAAGGGCAGGGGATAGGGCCAGCTCACTCTGCTAAGTGAAGCTTCTCTCCGCTCTAATCAAGGTTCTGCTATGCTGATTCCTCATCCAGCTCCCCTTCTGCTCTCTGAGCGGAGTCACCCCTCCTCTTTTTGGGGAAGGGGGTCAGCACTGGGAAGAAGGAATCCCTAGATCCTGGCCTTGGCTGGGCACTGCCAGAGGACTTTGCTTCTGAAGCCAGATCACCCACAGGGGTGCAGCTGCAGTGCACTGTGTCGCACCAGCCCACTGGCATAATTTGGCTGAGAAGCCAACCTCGCTGGCCCAGGGAGGGTCATCCCAATTCCAGAGTGTTTCTGTACTTCAGTAGAGCTGCTATAAGGGTTCAGATGCATCCTTCCCTCCCCTGCTGCCAGTGTTGCAAGAAAAGAAAAAAAGGAGGCAAGACCAGGATGTGTCCCTACTTCACACAGATCCTAGGCTGCATCTTCTACCCCTGGCGGCTATCACGGTATGTCTATAATGCAGTTGGGGGCAAGCTACCCAGCCCGGATAGACAGAGTGGCAATAGCTTGGCTTGAGCTAGTGTGGTAAAAATAGCAGCATGGGCATTGTGACACAGGTGGAGGCTTGGGCTAGCCACCTGAGCCCAAGCCCACCTGAGCCCCTGGGTCTGAGCTCGGATGGCTAGCCTGAGCCACTGCCCATGTTGCAATGTTCATGCTGCTATTTTGAGCAGGGTAGCTTGAGCGGAGCTAGTGCAAATCTCCCTACCTAGGCTGGGAGGCTTGCATCCCACTCCACTGGAGATATACCGTTAATGGTCGGCATAAATTAAAACCATCTTTCTTATGATTTTGGGGGAAAATGTAGTTAGGAATTATTTACCAAAAGCAATCTGTTTTCTCCTGGCCACTCTCATCAACCCAGGTAAAAGTGATCTTCTGCAAAAGAAATGGGTTTTAAGAGTCATATTTATATGTTAAAACACCATTACCATGGTATCTGAGCATCTCACAATCATTACTGTAGTTATCCTCACAATGTAGTTGTAAGGCAAGGAAATGCTATTATCCCCATTTTACAGATAAGACTACTGAGGCACAGATTTATTAAGTTATTTAGGTACTTAACCCCTGGCCTACAGAGTCTGGGAGTTGCCCAAAGTCACACAGTCAATGACAAATCGGACTTGAACCTGGGTCTCACATGACCGACGTTAGCGCCTACCAGCTGAACCATCCTTTCCCTCAAATTCTGACGGCAAATCCTTTAATATGTCAAGAGGGGTTGAAATTTTAGTCCTACCAAAGCTGACAGCATCCTCCAGGAAAAAAGAACAATAAATGCCCACTCCCCAAAAATCACTACACCCCAAGCAGAGACGCCTAGAAATGGAGATGAGATGATGCTTCTATGGAGATCACCAAGGACTTTCATTTTGGCAGTCAGATTCCTAGGGATTTTAAAGTATCACATCAAAGGGAAGAGGACACATGGAACATCATCAGAGGGGGTGGAGAATTAAAGGACAGTGCTGGCATTACAGCAAGATGTAGAAATGCATTGACAAACTCTCTGAAAGCAGGGCTCAGAGAATTAAAGCCTTTCTGCAGAGCTGTCAATTCAAAGAAATCCCTGTGAATGAGGAAGTTACCTGGGCAAACATTACCCCTTGTAAAGGAATTGACGGATGACCTGGGAAAGCATGAGGTCTGTTTTGTCTGATAGCAGCTGTGAGGAGGGGACTAACTGTTATTTTCAAAGGTGGAATGGAGGAACATGGAGTGAATCTATCAGGCTTCCAGGCTGTCTGCCAATGATGATCTCCTTTTCCTTGGACTCTCTGATGTAGCTATGAGCCAGCAAACAGCACGTAAACAGTGGAACATTTCACAGAGTAATGAGTAGAGGCAGAAGGTTCTCTACAGCCCAGGGAGGCAGGAAGTTGAATTCCAATTCTGGTTGTGACACTGACCCCCATAGGGCCTGATAGAATGTTGGCTTAAGTGACTTGCCAAAAGGCATAAGTGGCCGCTAAATTCTGAGTTCTGCCAACTGTTGGGTGCCCAACTTGGGACATCTAGGGGCTGATTTTCAGAGGTGTTCAGCATTGGTAGGTACCATTGACTTCAGCTGAAGCCATATGCATTTAGCACTTCTGAGAATCAGGCTCCAAGTATCTGGGTTTAAATACCCAAAAGTATAAGGCCACTTGGAAAAACTTGGCCTAAAACTCTACCTCCATTTTCCTGTCTATAAAATGGGACTGTTACTAATTGCCGACCTCAAATAAGAACAGCTAATCCTCACTTTTTCTACCAGTATAATTAACTATGATGGGAAAATTAACAGGCTAGGTTTAAAAACCCTGGCTCAAGAACTGAAGCAGAGCAAGGGCGGGAAACTCAAAACTCTGGACAGAATATTTGCAAACAAAAAAAGTGTCTGACTGCAATAATTGAATAGCAGGATCAGCAGATGAGCATGAACTTGTTAGGGATCAGCTGTGGGCTGCAGCTGCTTTATACAAATGAATTAGATAATAGTATTTGCACAGATCTTGAGTTGTAGATGATATAGGAACCATGATGCAAAACAAACAAAAATCCATAATTAAATGGGTACACAATCGGACTGTATTATCACATACATGTTTTGGAGCTAAAGTGAATCCTCTTATACTAACTGCTTTACTTAGCTCCTGCCCACAAATCTGATCCACTGAATAGGCATGAAATTTTGGCAGTAAAAATCTGTTATAGTTAGTACAGTACAGTGTGCCGCTGCTGAAAATAACCTTTTTAAATCTTGTTAAAGCTGTCTCTGTCACATATCACTTTAAAATTGTCCGTGGCTTCTGTGCACCTGTGTAATACGTTGCACTGCAGCATGTAAGTTCTGTGACAGAAAGTGATGTGTAAAATTGAAAGCGAAAACACTTCATTTTCTTTTCTTTCGCCCCTCTAAAATAACCTCTAGTGATATGCCTTGCATCTACTCAGTTGGGATTTATTTTAACAGTCAGAATCTTTTAAAGACGAAAATGCCTGCAGGGCATTCAGTACAGCTAATATTCTGAGTGCAAAAAACCAGAGATGTTTGCAAACTTTTCGGAAAAATCTCAGGTCACTTTTGCTGGTATATAACATATTCATTTCTGTAGGGAGGTCAGGAGAACGTCCCTGAGAGCAATGGCAAATTGCTGTTGAACGGAAAATGCGGCAACATATTGGCTAGGGAAGAGGTTTGGGGAAACAGCACAAATATCCCCTACAGCCGTCTGCTCTATGAATCAGCTTCAATGAAAGCTCAGTATCAGTCAGATCTCATTGCTTGAGGAAGAAAACAGAAATGAAAGCAGGCAGCACTGATGTTACTTCAGAGAGCAGCTGTACTGTCATTAGCGCTGGCTTTGAAAATGCTGTTTCACGTATTTCAGATTGTGTGCCTTGCAGAGACACACAGAGCAGAACAATGGAATTACACCAAGAATAGGAAGGCCATCCTTAATTAAAAAGCAAATGAGGCACTAGATTAAGTATGGAGTAGGGATTTGTACAGCTGGAGGGAGGGATAGCTCAGTGGTTTGAGCATTAGCTTGCTAAACCCAGGGTTGTGAGTTCAATTCTTGAGGGGGCCATTTGGGGGATTTAGTTGGAGATTGGTCTTGCTTTGAGTAGAGGGTTGGACGAAATGATCTCCTGAGGTCTCTTCCAACCCTGATATTCTATGACTTTGACAAGCTTCAAGACCCTTATTCTCACCTGTAGCTTCAACAGCTATCTCCCTTTGATAACCACCTTAAGGTGGCTGAGAGATGGAACAATAGGGCCATACTTTGAGGATATGGAAATCAAACAGGGGCAATCTGTTGTGAGTTCTTTGAACCTTAAGATAATGGGTGGCAGAGAGACCAGAATGCAAGAGTTTTGGGGCAACCCCAGTCTTAAACATATTCTGTTAAATACTAACTATGGAAGTTGTAAAGTGTCAACAGGCCATGCTGTAGTCAGGGATGAGGCTTGTGGTCTAGTCCCTGGGATTATGTATGGCGGGGAGATGTGTATAGATGGCACTTGCAGGCTTCTGTAGAGGCCCTTACATGTTTCTGAACTCTGGCTAGATGACATTCCTGGGTTGACTTTGGCACAGTTGGTACAAGCTGATTGTAAGCATTCAACATCCGTGTGGATGTTAAAGTCATCAGGCGCTATTGGCTTTGGAGTCTCTAATGTCACCTCCGTCCATTTACGTGAGTCATCAGAACCAGATGTTGCAACCTAGCCCCATTCTGAGACTTTCATGAGACAAATGCAATGGATTCCATTCCAGTTCTGGGGTAGGAGTATTATGCACCAGAAACGAGTAGAAAGAAGAAAAATGTGAATTTTCGTACTTTGACAAGGTACATGCAATGGTGCAAAAATCTCAAAAACTAAATCACATCCTCTTTCTGTTTGGATGCCAACAATGCATAGCTATCACCTCTACTGTGTGCATGTACTCTTCCCCTGCCTCGTTCTAGAATTACAAACCCATTCAAGGAGCACAGGGTAAGAACTCCAGCTGAAAATAAAGAGATTAGAAGGATAATGCAATTGACTTTTGGCAAGGGAATAAACTCAGCAGATGGAACAAACTCCAATGGACACAGAAAAAGAGCTGGAATGTGTGATCTGCATAAGACCTAGGTTACTAATTGAATCTAATGAGAAGACCTAGTTTCTCAATAAAGAAATGTGTCAGGGAGAATAGGAAATTTGTGGGGGATTGTTTTGACTCACTGAAGCTTATCTCCAGTAGTGTAAATACCGTGCAAAGAATTCATAGAAAAATTCATTCACAGTCTTGGTGGGAACATGTCCACAGTCACTCTCTGGTTAAAGGTTTTCTTTTTTCCTTAACATGCATATTTATAAAGATCCATGTTAATAAGCGTGACATCTTTTTCCTATTTGCCTGCGGTTCAGAATGCACCGTAGGCTGATAATCCAAAAGGTCTTTTGTGAATCAGATGAGGCTCTGAAGGTACTTTGTCAAAGTAATGAAAATTCTCATTTTTCTCCTTTCTACCCTTTACTGGTGTATAATACAGTCTTCTTTATTGTGGCACAAAAGTCTGGAAAACTAAATCACTGCAGAGAAGAGGGACCAGGCTTGTCGATACAGATAGTTGCTCCAGGGGGGAAATTGGATCCAAGTTCTGCTCTCTAGCTACTGAAGATACGAAACTAGGTTTGTTGCATCCATTTGTAAACACTTGGTTCAAGAAGAATAAGTAGCTCAGTTGCCAGCAAGGATGAAACTGGCTCCTTACATGCTTTCTTTCAAAGGCATTCCAAATCTTTCATTTCCACTGTAAAAATGTGTATAGGGTACCATGGACAGGGGAAAGTAAAAAAGTTTTCCAGAGTTAGAAGGGCCCAAATCAGACCCACTGAGCAGGATTCCTTCAAGCTTTGGATCTAATGTTTGGCTCTTATGTAGCCCTTGGAGATCTACTGTTGAAAAGGAACAGAGGGTCCTGTGGCACCTTTAAGACTAACAGAAGTATTGGGAGCATAAGCTTTTGTGGGTAAGAACCTCACTTCTTCAGATGCACTTGCTTATGCTCCCAATACTTCTATTAGTCTTAGTCTTAAAGGTGCCACAGGACCCTCTGTTGCTTTTTTACAGATTCAGACTAACACGGCTACCCCTCTGATGTTGAAAAGGAAAGTCTGTAAAATGAGGAGTGTGATACTGATTGGGAAACTGAGCCACCAAGAGAAAGTGTCTTCCTCAAGATCATGCAGCAGGTCACTGGCCAAACTAGCACTGAACCCAGGTCAATGCCATCTTGACTGACTCCTGCTGACTTACTAGGTCCAGTCTTCAAGTTTGTCCCATGATGAAGCAGCAGCCAGTTATGAACATTTGAGCTGATGGCTCTGGCCAATCCCTTGTTATGGCCAAAACCTTCTAGAGAGTGGCCACTGATTTTGAATGCCTCAACTTTTAGGAGCCCTGGCGCTCATCTGCAGAAGTGTTGATTAGCCACAGCTGTCAATGACTTCAGTTAGAGTGGTGGCTGCTCAGTTCTCCTGAAAAAATCAGGCCTATGGTGTCTCAAGCTAGGCACCTAAAAAGCTGTAGCACCTAAAATCTCTAGCCACTCTAGGAAACGTTGGCCTATGACCTTTGGAAATGATACTATAAAAATCAGAGTGCAACAGATGAGCTGCATGTCGGCAAGCAGAAACTAAGATGCATACACAGACCTCCATGATCATGTGACGCCTGGAGTGCTTGGCATCAAAAAGCCCATTTCGTAATCACAAATGTAGAAAAGAAAGCCCCTGTTTATCATCTGAACATGTGCATTCATAACAAACAATACTGCATAGCATCCATACAGTGCTTTTTCACACCCAGATCTTAACATGCTTTATAAGGGGGGGATGTGAATATTTGTGAAGGGAGTTAAGGTTATTATGGTTGCAAAGCAAATCAATGGGAGAGTTGGAAATAGAACCCGGGAATCCTGATTCTTGGCTTTAGTCTCAATTGCCATACTGTCCATATTCACTCTCCAGCAAATGTTTGAAATGTTAGCCTGTGTTTTAACAATTGGTGGTTTTGAGGGGGTGGTATTTTGCGGGGGGAGAGGAAGAGGATGGTAGTGGTATCTTGGTTTTTTCCCCTCATTGGAATATAGGGGAGTAATAGTGTCAGTGCTCCTTATTAATTTATGGCTTGGACACTGATCCATGTATTTTTAGATAGTAAGCCAGGGGTAGGCAACCTATGGCACATGTGCCGAAGGCAGCACGTGAGCTGATTTTCAGTGGCACTCACACTGCCCAGGTCCTGGACACCGGTCCAGGGAGCTCTGCATTTTAATTTAATTTTAAATGAAGCTTCTTAAACATTTTAAAAACCTTATTTACTTTACATACAACAATACTTTAGTTATATATTATAGACGTATAGAAAGAGACCTTCTAAAAACATTAAAATGTATTACTGGCACGCGAAACCTTAAATTAAAGTGAATAAATGAAGACTTGGCACACCACTTCTGAAAGGCTGCCAACCTTTGCTGTAAGCTCTTTGGGTCAGAGGCTGTCACTTTCTATATGTCTGTAGAGCACCCAATACAACAGAAGCTATGCTGTTTTACAATAGCTAGAGATCTGGTCCTCTCTCTCTCTTGGGGCAGGGTTGTCCTGTGTCAAAGCAATATGCACAAACAAGCAGTGGCGTGTCTTGCCTCACTGTCACTGTTATGTTCAGAGGATACAGAGGTCAGCAATCCTTCTAGGCTATAATCCAGACATTTGGTGAGCGGATATTAAGGGGCTAGAGGGGGGTCAGCTTTGCTATTAAACATCTGTTTCGGTGAAGATATATTACACCTAGCAGTTGCCTCCTTTCGGACACTGGAGTTGCTAGCTGTAGCAGCTGAGTATTTGTTGTCTGGTCCCTTCCTCATGAGCCATAGCGTCACTTGGCTTTGTGCTTTTCTCTGAAGGCCCTACTTTTGCTTTGTCAAACTTCAAGCCTTTCCTTGCTCCCTTCCCCCAGAGCTGGTCAGTAAAGACTCCTCTGAGCATGATAGGACACTGAAGTTCTACTAGCTTTGCTCTTTTCCTTTTCTCTGCAAGGCGGGATATGATAGAGGTATATAAAATCATGAGTGGTGTGGAGAAAGTGAATAAGGAAAAGTTATTTACTTGTTCCCATAATATAAGAACTAGGGGCCACCAAATGAAATTAATGGGCAGCAGGTTTAAAACAAATAAAAGGAAGTTCTACTTCACACAGTGCACAGTCAACCTGTGCAATTCCTAGCCTGAGGAGGTTGTGAAGGCTAGGACTATAACAGGATTTAAAAGAGAACTAGATACATTCATGGAGGTTAAGTCCATTAATGGCTATTAGCCAGGATGGGTAAGGAATGGTGTCCCTAGCCTCTGTTTGCCAGAGGGTGGAGATGGACGGCAGGAGAGAGATCACTTAATCATTGCCTGTTAGGTTCACTCCTTCTGGGGCACCTGGCATTGGCCACTGTCGGTAGACAGGATACTGGGCTGGATGGACCTTTGGTCTGACCCAGTATGGCCGTTCTTATGTTCTTCTTTCCATTGCAAGTCAGTCAGGCTGTCTGTGTCCTGGTCCCGGTCCCCTTGCCACTAGGGCTTCCCTTTGCCTTCTGTTTAAACTCTCATCTCCACTGGAGACTCTGTGGTCCCCCAGATGTACATCCATGCAGCAGGTGGCTCACACAGCTTCAGATATACTATTCATTTCCTTATTCAGGATCAAAAGAAAAAAACTCCCTTATAGTGCACTGGTTTTATGGGTATCACAAGTATTTGCTGAATAAATAACGTAGCACTTATCACCCATTAATGTCAAAGAATTTTGCCAAGAAGGGAATAAGTATCATTGGGCCCATTTTACATAGAGGGGAAATTGAGGCATGACAGTGAAAGGCTCTGGCAGCAGGGAGACCCTGCTAAAAATAGGAGGGCAGACCGGGGAGGCACTGCTTGGGTGCGTAGTGAGCCGTGCAGCATACATACCCATAGGTTCATGGCTTTACTTACCTAAGCAGTGTCTCATCGTCTACACTGTGCTAGGTATAAATATCTGTGCTAGGTATAAATACCTGCTGTGTACGTACTCTACACACTGCCGTAAGGAGCATACAGTGTTGACAGACCCTGGTTTACACCTACATAACTAAGATAAGAAACCAGCCCTTAGTCTTCTGTCTTGATTTCTACGGGTCCTTGATGTGCTGCTCTTTCATAGGACTTTACTCATGAACCTTTTATTTACTTCAGTTGGCAGCTCTCTTGTTTCTATAACAGAAATGAACCATTCCCCTAGCATGGTGTTAAGGGGGCTCTGTGCTGCTGGCGGTCTTTCAGATAAAACCTACAACTGCTTGCAGTCCAATCCCATAATAACCACAATACCTAGTCTTATTTATAACACCTTTTTTGTGTGTGCAGGCATGCAAGGTTATTGTTGTTCATCTCCCTGTTTCAGTCCAAATTCCATTTTGGGGCAATGGCATCCCACTGAACTGAAATTCCCCCTTGAGTTTTAGTTGGATACAACATTCTTCTTTGTTTCCTGTCCTAAACTGTTGTGCATTGTTGCCGTATGCTGCTAAACAGCTGCTGTATTTCAATGGTTGGTGCAATCATCCTTTATATATAGCATGTGTATTAGTGTATGAAGCACTTCAGGAGCCTTTGGGATGAAAGATGCTTCATAAATGAAGATTTTATTGTTAGATTCATCTTGCCTCCATAGGGGTGAAGATAACTGCCTTCTGTTAGTTATCCAGGAATGCTCTTGATTTCTAGACGCAAGGAATACATAACTATACTACCCTGAACTTTATTTTTATTTAATAACCAAATGTACTCTCAGCTGTCTGGATACTCCAGGAATATTTTATCATCATGGTAACAACTGAAAAAAAACCCCCAATAAAATATTTCAATAATGGAAAACAGTATTGCTGACATAATTCTTTTTAAAGCAGGAAAATATCTGGTCTGATAGGTTGTGCACCTAGTGTCAGTCCAGTCCAATTTAATATGGCAGACATAGGTGAATCCACTCTGGCTGCAGCTAGCTCCTGTGCATGTCTCTATGTGAGGATGGATTTCTGTGCAGCAGACTCCAGCCAGGATGCTGATGGCCAGATAGTGGGAACATCAGCTTGTGAACTGCTAGGTAGCCATTCCTCTGGATTAGAGTACAGGATTCTTGCTAAGCTTTTTAAAGTCATGCTTTAGTAGTGTATAGGCTGTGCACTGGTTCTCTGCACAGGAGGAATTTCACCCTAGGTAAACAGTAGGGTTACCACCCTTCCAGGATTGTCCTGGAGTCTCCAGAAATTAAAGATTAATCTTTAATTAAAGGTGTCGTGTGATCAAACCTCCAGGAATATGGCCAACCAAAACTGATCAGAATTGTGGGCAGGTCTTGAATTTTTCTTGACCCATCTGGTATAACTGAGATAAATGAACTTTACACCATAATAAACATTTTCTCTCTTTACTTTGATATAATCATTACTCAGACCATCTGATTTTGGGGCTTGTGAATATAGCATTTTGAATATAACGAATTTCAACAACACCCTGTATAAATACAGTGCCAGTTGATAGCAATTAGAATGAAAACAGCTCAGATTTTGTCCTTTTGTATTGAAAGAGAGGATGAGATGTAATTTTCCACACGCGGTTGAAGAAAAACATACAATCCCCACCCCGTGACATGCACCCTTTCTCTCTGTTTAGTTGCCAAAGCAAATATTAAGTACAGTCAAGGGAGACACAGCCAAGACAGACTATAATAAGCAGTTTTCAAATATGCTGTTTTGGTTCTGGATTCACAGCATCTCTCTTCCCCCATCTGTGGCTGGTAACATTCCCAGAGAAAACAACTGAATTTCCAATCACACACCATACATCATTGGCAGCCTTTGGGATGAGATTTCGCCCTCAGCCAAATGCCAGCAAGTACCTGGGAACTTCCAGTGGAGACAGGGGATGTTTGGCAGAGGAGGAAACGGTTAGCAAAGAAGCTGATGTGCTGCAGAATTTGTCTTGAGCTGCTTGCTCCTTTCATGGTTCGGTCATAGGATGGGATGAGCAGAGACTGACACAGCTGTGAAACATACTCCTGTAATGTCTTTGAGGTGAGCAGGGTTCAGGGTGTTATTGACAGAGCTGTGTGAATAGCTATCTGATTTTTTCAGTTCACCGGCCAAACCGAAAAAAATCAGGAAAGAAAATTCAGGGTCGACCTGAAATGAAAAGTTTTGGAATTTTTCAGAAAACCAAAAAAGGTGAAAAAAATTTAACTTCAGGTAAAACAAAACATTTTGTTCTCACTTTTTTTTTCCCCACTCTAAATTTTTTTTAATGAAATTGAAGTACCTTTCAAAATGAAAAGTATCAACAAATGTAAATGCTTTGTTTAAAAAGATCAATTAAATATTTAGATTTTTTTAGGGAGAGGGAGCTGGATTTCCTGACCAAAATAATTCAATGAATTCAACACAAATTTGTGAAATGCTTCAGTCGACCCAAAACTGCATTTTCAGGGAGGAGGAAAAAAGTTTAGTCCAAAAGATTTTGCCCAGCTCTAATTATTGTTCAAGAGGGTTCCCAAGCAACCTTGTAGAAAAAGCCTTGGGGGGCTGATTTTGCTCTGAAACTGCTGTAGATTCAGTAACTCCACTGAAGTTAGTGAGACTGATTTACACCTGTCTCGCCCAACGTGTAGCAAAATGGATGTGAACTGCTCCTGAATCAGAATTCTCCACTCACATGGAGGGTAGCATTTTACATCTCACTTTGTACAGGTGGAAACAGCTCCTCAAGGGGGAAGGCAGGGGTGAATCGATTTACATTGCTGTAAGTGAGAGAAGACACCAGCCCTGCACAGAGCAGGTAACTTCTCATGCAACAGGAAGAGAGTATAACTAGTAACACAGGTTTCACAGGGGATTTTGGGAAGTCATGTAGAGTTCAACTGCTAGTGTGGTTTGCAGAGAGGGGTTGAAATATTCATGCTAATACAACAGATGCAGGAGCCTTCCCCATAACTATACTGAGAGAGGACCATGCTACACTGATTTTTCTCCCGTCCCAGCTGCTTTTAGAGCAATATGCCGAATAGAGCAAAACCCTCTCTACTAAAAGTACAGCATCCTCAGGGCACACAGGGAGCTCAGTATCCTGGTACCACACTCTGCAGATTTACCTAAACCAAACAGTGCTGCACAAAGGTGTATGTTGGTTTTTAAACAAGCCTGACTGAACATAGTGTTTTACCCGCTGACAGGTTCTCTTCCCTTAAGGTGAAACTAAGGAAATCATTGGAATACGTAACAAAGAGTCTCAACTGTACATCCCTTTAATAGGGCAGTCTCTTAGAGCAAACCAACAGGGCTGTGCACACAGAATTTACTGGGCTGGGACATGAACTAAAAGTAGAATCATTAGCCTCCTTATTAAATAATATTCTTCCTTACCAGAGACTGGAACTTGTATTGTTGAGCTCAATAAAAGGGCTGGTTCAGTTTAAATTCTGGTTTCTGTCTTTGATCATGGCTTGACTTCCATCATAAACCCAGCCTTGTGAATAATGTTTAAATGCTGTTTTGTGCACAACAGCAAAGCCCCCTCTTGCCATGTGCTCTCCATGTAGGAAGGCTCAGGCTGAGACCCATCTCCATTGGAAGCAAGTTGGACGGCTGTGGACCTGTTCACGGAGAGGCCTATATCCTGGCTCCCACAAGCTCCGTCCTAGAGTTTGTCAACTGAGGAGCCTCACACCCCTTTATCTCTCTTCTCTGACTTGGAGTGACTCCCCTCTCTTGGGGTGAGGGTATTTCAGCCTCCCTACTCTCCCCTCTCTCAGTAGGTCACTCCGAGGTCACGTGTTCACTGAGAACTGGAGGGAACCCACTAAGGGCTAGATTCAGAAGGAGTCTGGGCTCCTAACTTGAGGTCATGAATTCCACTGGCCAGCAGGGCACCTAGGAGTTAGGCATTACAATGCTGAACCCTACACGCCCATTATGAATCTATCTTACCACAGAACACCAAGCTTCCTCCAGATACAAACCTGGGCTGGATTCAGATTGGGGAGCAACAGGTGAAATGCTCCGTATCCTTTTATCCTCCCCTGAGCAGCAGCCCTTTCTCAAAGTCTGCTAGGCTAGTGCTGTGCTTTTCACACACAAACACCTTTGTGGTCCCTTGCGTTCACACCAGCAAGGAAGCAATCTTGTTGACTTCCATAGCGGGCTGGGGCACTGGTGCCTTCAGACCTCACATTCGCCCCCGGGGAGGTGTGCTTAGCCTCATTTTACAGTGGAGTAACTGAGGACATGCGCGGGGATTAATGGCCTGTTTTCCAGAGTTGCTGAGTACCCCCAACTCCCATTGAACGCAGTGAGTGCTGGGGATGCTCAACATGTTGGAAAACAAGCCCTGTAACATGCTGATAGTCTGTAGCAGAGCCAGCACTCAGATCACTCAGGCCTGTGCCTTTACCATATGACTTCCTCCTCCTCCTTTGTGCGGACAAGTGAAATGCAGGATCTGGCTGTGACTTATTCTTTCTTTTACTGTTTGTCTAGATATTTATGGCCATCACCAGCACAGTATCTGAGCACCTCACAACCATTAACAGTCACGTTCACCACCCTCCTATGCACCTGGAACACATTTTATAGATGGGGAAACTGAGTCACAGAACCCCTAAAGGTTTGTCTACACTATTTTGGAGTGAGCCTTCCAGACTGGTGGACAGACAGACGGTTTAACAGGACTCATGCTGGTGCTCCATAAAAAGCTGTGTAGCCAGCGATTTGAAGTTAGGGCATGTGCTCTGAAACCTAGGGAGGGAGATGGGCTTCAGAGGCTCCCTCCAAAATGCTGTGTAGACATACCCACTCTGAATTCCATCCAGTGCCTTTCCCACAAGGCTGTCCTTCTGAATCTGCCCTAACTGCTTCAACCTCCTTTTTGCTTTCCTGCACTTGCCATCAGGTCATATCTATCCACCCAAGTCCTGCACACCACAGATGTGCTGTACCCTGCCTGTGAAATCTAATTTCCATTTTAATGGAAACTTGCTCATTTTAAAAAAAAGCTGCAGAGATTTTTTTAAAGCAAAATTGCAATTGACGTGTTATTTTCCCCCAGTAATAAATTATTGACATTGATTTGGTTTCAGTACATGCCACAATCAGTTATCTGACATCTAATCTTTAGATGGCGGGGAAAATTGGTCTCTCTTTTCCCTTTGAATCAGATGTTTTCATGTCAGCTGGACTTGAAAATAAATTTAAAATTAATGTCCCTCCTCCCAGGGGAGCCTCTGGAAAAACAAACCATCAACTGTGCAGGAAGGAGCTTTTCAGGTGAACTCTGCCCCCAAACAACCCTCTGTTCATTCGCGAAGGGTGAACATTAACAAAAATTTCACATACAAGTTACAGAAAGGGTACAAACCCTCATGCTTCAGGGCATATGTCAACCTCTAACTACCGGGGGTCAGGAGGAAACTTTCTTTGGGGCCAAGTTATTCTAAACTGCCTATTGCAGAGTATCTTGCATCTTTCTTCAAAGCGGCTGGTATTGGCCAAACCAGGGATGGTGCTAGTTATGGCGGAGCCCATACAACTGATTTTGTACAATAGGATGTGCGCCCTCCATGCCTCATGCAGCCTAGACATCCTACCTTAGCTCCTGCAGCTCAGAGTGCTTTGTTAAAGCAAAGAGATGGGAGTCCCAGCCCGTGTTTGGTGCCAAGCCTCACTCCCTCACAGCTGGCCTCAAGTCCGATCCCCACTCACCACTCTTTGGAGCAGGGTCCTTGTTTTCCTACACATGTTAGATGCTTTATCAGATGGCTGGTACTATATAAATAACCCTCCTCTGGGAGTGAACACTTTGCCATAGAGAGGGAGAGTCTCATCTAGTGTTTTAGAGCCAAAAAGACAGGGAGACAATGTTTTGGGTTCTATCCTTGCTTTGGGAGGAAGTGTGGTCTCAGTGATTAAATCAGGTTGTCTGGGAGTCAGGAGTCCTGAATTTCAATCCCCTGAGTCATTGTACAGCACTGGGCAAGTCACCCAACTCCACTGTTCCTCAGTTAGCCATTCAGTAAAATGGGCATAGCAGCACCTACCTTAAAGGGTGTTCTGAGGCTTAATATTTTCTGTGAGGCCCTTGAACAAAATGCACGATAGCAGCACTAAATATTATTAGATGGTTCTATTGAGTCACCACAGCCAGAGCGAGCTCAGGCAGGTGTAAACGCGAAGGTAAATGGCTCAAGGAGAAGTGAAATCTGGGCAAGGCTGTGGAAAAGGAGGGAATAAAACGTTCGTTCTAGTCCCGTTAATCCCTTCCTGTATGATGTGTTAAACAACAGATGAGAACAAAATGGGACAAGGGAGAGGGAAAGCAGTTAGTGCAGAAGAGAGTTGGCTTTTTTCTTGAAAACTTTGTCTGCATTTTTCAACTCTCATTGAAATGTCAGTTTTTTGACCAGCTCTAATAAAGAATCATACTGAGGGGCTTATTTAAGATTCTCCTTGCCAAGAGATCACAGCCATAGACAGAAGCCATGATGTCACTACTGTAAGATATAGGATCTGAACACTAACAACATTAATAATTAGCATCTTGTGTTGTAGGGTCTGAGAACGCCCTTCCTGTGGTGTTTTATCCCCATTTTAAAGAAGAAGAAACTGAACCATGTGTCAGGGAAGTGAGTTACAAGAGGTCATCCCCTAGAACCACGGTTTTCAAACTTTTTGAGCGGAGGCCCCGCTTTGAGTTACAATTTTTGGTTGAGCCCCCCAACCCAGACAAAAACAAACACAATACCTGCCCCTCCCCCCTCAGGCTTTCAGGGTGGGGGAAGGCGCGTGCGACACTTATTGGGGGAGGAGGCTGCCAGAAGCGGAAATCAATGTGGCCATGGTGGATGTGGACACTGACTCCTAGTGGTGGAGATGGTACTCCCTCCCTGAGCCCGATCCACCTGGTATTGCAGCTCAACGACCCCACCCCCAAACATTCCTCCGTGCCCCCATAGGAGGGCAGACCCCACCGTTTGAAAACCTCTGCCTTAATTACTTATGCTAAATGATCTGTTTGACCTTGTCGTTAGCTGTGACACTCTGAGTACCTTTCCCAGACCTGAGGAAGAACTCTGTGTAGCTCGAAAGCTTTTCTCTCGCTCCAACAGAAGCTGGTCCAATAAAAGATATCACCTCAGCCACCTTGTCTCTCTACTATCCTGGGACCGCCATGGCGATAACCAAACTGCATACAAAGCCAGTCAGTCCATGGCAGAACTGGGATAGAATGCTCCGGAATTCCCTGCTCTGAGCCCCAACATGACACCTCCAGTTCGCGTTTTTCTCCCTGAAATATATTTTGGTTAAGCTCAGTAAACCCCCAAAGCAGAAAAGTGTTGGAAAAGAAGTTTTTACTTAAAAAAAAAAAATTTAGCATTTGTGGAGTGCTGAAAATTATTTGAGATAGGTGGTGGCTTTTCTGCAATCTCATCCCTGGGAGAAAGAGGTGCAAGAGAGACTGAGATTTAACAAAAACAATGAGGAGTCCGGTGGCACCTTAAAGACTAACAGATTTATTTGGGCATAAGCTTTCGTGGATAAAAAACCCACTTCTTCAGATGCAGAAGTGGTTTTTTAACCCACAAAAGCTTATGCATCTGAAGAAGTGGGTTTTTTATCCACGAAAGCTTATGCCCAAATAAATCTGTTAGTCTTTAAGGTGCCACCGGACTCCTAATTGTTTTTGTGGATAAAGACTAACCGGCTACCCCTCTGATACAAGATTTAACAGAAGTCCAGAAAAACTAATTTTTGAAAATACCAATAAAACCCAATTTTGATTCCAAGGGAAAAAAAAAAAAGAGCCATCGTGTTCCAAAAGTAAACACTGAAAATCAGAAATAATCATAAGAACAAACACCACTCGGAACATACCCAGGAACTGTGTTGATGTTGAATTGCTGTTTCTTGGCAACTCAGGGTGTGAATATCTATATGTACCTATCTATTGCACATTCCACGGCAACGAGCTGCAAGCACAGGATTAGTACTGCTCTGGGTCGTGTCCCTTGGGTCAGAGAAGAGACAGATGCAGTTTGCTATGAATACACAGAGGGATTCTTCATTGAGGCTGCTGGACGCAGACCAACCATGTGGTTCTTTCTGGGTCTGTAACTCCCAGAGTAAGAGCTTGTGCTACCTAATTTCACCGAACAGGGTCTTCCCTAAATCCTGGCTTGGGAAAAGTTGGTAAAGAGAAGGAACTGCTAACTGCACTATGCAAGGCAGAGCTGAGATGAAGGAGAAGCAAGGCTAGGAGACAGGAAATTCCCATTCAGATACACACAGATGGAAACTACTGTATAGAGATGGGCCTAACCCATAAAAGCCTGGATTCCCTTCCTGTAGTTCAGGAGTGTCCAGCTCTGGGGTTTTGCTTCAGACCCATAGTGCTGCAGAAAAAAAAAATACTGGCATGTTCAACGGTTTTCATACAGAAACAGAGAAAAGCCTGGTTTACCTCCCACTCACATTGGTGTAAATCAGGAGTAGCTCCACTGAAGTCAATGGGGTTAATGAGGTGTGAGGAGAATCTAGGCGAGAAGATGAGAAAGGGCTGTGCATATCACACACACTGTATTGCAAGGACCTGCCCAGGTGAGAATCAAATACCTAATTCTAAGGGTACAAGGCACCCTGAGATTACAGCTCAAACTGCCATAGCTGAGGTATCACTTCAAAAGTTTTTTTTCTCTTACTTAATTGGCCTCTCAGAGTTGGTAAGACAACTCCCACCTGTTTATGCTCTCTGTATGTGTGTATATATATCTCCTCAATATTTATTCCACTCTGTATGCATCCGAAGAAGTGGGCTGTAGTCCACGAAAGCTTATGCTCTAATAAATTTGTTAGTCTCTAAGGTGCCACAAGTACTCCTGTTCTTATAGCTGAGGTAACTTTAATCTCTTTAGCTCTGGTCCTAGAGCAGCGAAGCTGCGGCAGCCTGGAACCCTGGGTAATCACTCAAGGAACTAGCCTGTGCTATCAGTCCCCGAGTTAGTTAGATTAAAGCTAGCTCAAGTATGTCTACTCCAGCTGTGAAACACACCCCTGATTACAGTACAGACATATCCTTATACATAAGAGCAGGTGAGCGCTTCAGAAGAAGCTATATACCCCCTCCCAATATGTTTCTATAAACATTTATATTTAAACACTGTAGAATTTAATCTCTAGAAGTTGTGAGCTGCCCTCTAGAATTCTACCTCTGAGATACAATTCTCTAGGAATGAGTTCACTGACTACTAAATTCAATAGTCCTGCTCCAGAACTTGCCAGAATGTCTGGTGCATGGGCAGGGAGTGGCCAGCTGTGAAACTGGCAGGGAGAATGTGATACTTTTCTCTCACAAACGCAAGCGAGCTGACAGCCCTGGTTCTACACTCTTATCGTGGAGTTAAGGAGGTTGCAAGATGACATTGTATTTCTCGTCACATGTTCATGTCAAGAAGGGAAAAAAAGAGGCGGTTGTGATGATTATATCATTATTCTCTGCATAGTGATACAGTTATTTATATAATTACAAGATACTTTAATATGAAATAGTGGTATAATTTTTTCTCATCATATCTTTAGACATTTCCATCTAACTGAAATGCTTTCATGGCCCCCATTACCATAGTATTGGAGCACCTCCTAAGCCTTTTATTGTATTTATACGCTCAACACCCATGTGCAGGGAAATATCTAAATTTTCTTTCCGATGGGTTGTTGAGGCCCAGAGACACTAAGAGTAAAAAAAAAAAAACACCTGACTGACGTAGGCTCCTAAATCCCATTTTCAAAAGTGACTTAGGGCCAGGTTTTCTAAGGTATTTAGGTGCCTAAAGGTACAGGAAGGTGCCTGGTGGGATTTTCAAACTCACCTAAGCAGGTTTGGCTTTCTTACCTGCTTAGGCAGCAGCATAAGTCCTCCTAAGCACATACCTGCATCTTGGGTGTTTAAATACCTTTGAAAACCTGGCCCTTAGGCTCCCAGCTGTCTAAGTCCCATTGACAGGCCACAAGACTTAGGCCGTAGGAGCCTAAGGGAATGTCCACACCAGAAACATTACAGTGGTACAACTGTGCCGCTGGGGTTCTTGTTGCTATAGTAAATTCACCTCTCCAAAAGATGGTAGCTAGGTTGATCATAGAATCATACAATATCAGGATTGGAAGAGACATCAGGAGGTCATCTTGTCCAATCCCCTGCTCAAAGCAGGTCTAAGACCAACTAAACCATCCCAGCCAGGCCTTTGTCAAGCCAGGCCCTAAGGATGGAGATTCCACCACCTCCCTAGGAAACCCATTCCAGTGCTTCATCCCCCACTCCTAGTGAAATAGTGTTTCCTAATATCTAACCTAGACCTCCCCGACTGCAACTTGAGACCATTGCTCCTTGTTCTGTCATCTGCCACCACTGAGAACAGCTGAGCTCCATCCCCTTTGGAACCTCCCTTTAGGTAGTTGAAGGCTGCTATCAAATCCCCCCTCACTCTTCTCTTCTGCAGACTAAACAACCCCAGTTCCCTCAGCCTCTCCACGTAGGTCATGTGCCCCAGCCCCCTGATCATTTTCATTGCCCTCCGCTGGACTCTCTCCAGTTTGTCCACATCCTTTCTGTAGTGGGGGGCCCAAAACTGGACACAATACTCCAGATGTGGCCTCACCAGTACTGAATAGAGGGGAATAATCACTTCCCTCGATCTGCTGGCAATGCTTCTACTAATGCAGCCCAATATGTCGTTAGCCTTCTTGGCAAGAAGGGCATACTATTGACTCTCATCCAGCTTCTCATCCACTGTAATCCTCAGGTCCTTTTCTGCAGAACTGCTGCTTAGCCAGTCAGTCTCCAGCTGTAGCAGTGCATGCAATTCTTCCGTCCTAAGTGCAGGACTCTGCACTGGTCCTTATTGAACCTCATCAGCTTTCTTTTGGCCCAATCCTCCAATTAGTCTAGGTCACTCTGGACCCTATCACTACCCTCCAGCGTATCTACCTCTCCCCCCAACTTAGTGTCATCTGTGAACTTGCTGAGAGTGCAAGCCATCCCATCATCCAGATTATTAATAAAGATGTTGAACAAAACCGGCCCCAGGAAAAAATTTTCCATTGACCTAGTGCTGTCTATATTGAGGCTTAGGTTGGTTTAACTATATCTCTGAAGGATGTGAATTTTCACACCCTGGAGTGACGCAGCTAGGTGGACCTAACTTTCTAGCGTAGGCCAGCCCTGAGTGACGGCCTAAGGTCCTTGCCCAGAGCAAGGAGTTGAACCTGGGGTCTCCTAAGTCCCGAGGCTATCCCCTAATCATGCTTTCTCCTGCCTGTATTGCTTTTCCTCATCAGTATGCCTATGTGGTATTGCAGAATTATCTTTTTCCCCCACGCTCTCTTTTCCCTCTGTCTCTCACACTCTCTTTGTGTCTTTTCCTCCTCTGTATGACTTGCCACATTTATTCCGGTGTCTTGCCGCCATCAGGAGCACTACAGCAGCCAGTGACATAGACAAATAGATGACAATTAAAGGGATCTCTTGGCTATTTGGCTGGATTTTATTTAATCATAATGACAATTATTTGCCCATTTCATCATCTGGAAGGTTTTCACAGCTGCGAAGCATTTTAATTGAGGAGGAAAGTTCTCTAGAGCGTGTTGCCAGAAATTCGATTTGAGATGTAAACATGGTTAGTTACATCTGATTGCAATCAGCTATTAACGAATGAAACTGCATAGCCCAGCAAACAATGGGTCTGCTTTATGTCATGACTTCAAATCCTTTAAAGTTGCACTTGAGCACTGAGTAAGGGAAGTAAATGCCCAATTTTCAAACTCCAAGCCAAAATTTTCATACTTGGATGAATCCACAATAAATCCATAGCTGGGCACCTAAATGAAGAAAGTCTCACCTTCAGAGGGGCTGAATATCCTTCTCTTGCATTAAAAAAAAAATCAATAGGAACTTTTGCTCTAGAAATTATCTTAGGAAGTTCTCTGGCCTGTGTTATGGAGGAGGTCAGACTAGATGATCATAATGGTCCCTTGTGTTCCTGGAATCTATGAAAATTGCAGGTGCTCAACATCTTTGAAAATCAGGTCACTTAAGTGCCTATATTTTGGCACCCAATGTTCAAATTTTTTGGCTTGAAAGCCAAAAGTATGTAGGTAACCACATTTCAATGGAAATCAGGAGCCTAAATTCCCTTTGAGGATCTGGGACTCAAGTCCTAAATTTTCAAAAGCAACTAAGGATTCCAGGCACCTTCATTCTTGTCTGCCAACTCCAAAGGCCTTAAAAGGGGCCCAATTTTCAGAAATGCTGAGCATCCATTCTCAAATCTGGCCCTTTTAATGCATCTCATGTCATGCAACTGCAAGCTGGGGCAACCAAGTCCAGGGACACTTTTGACAAAGTCGGCGCTAAAGGGTGGGAAGTTTCTTGAAGCGCCTCTGTGATTCCGAAGCACCAGTCCCATTGACTGTCAATGGTATTTGTGATGGTGAATCACTTGGATGTTTTTAGAAAAATCTCTTCCTTAAGGTAGATGGAACTTGATAAGTTTATGAGGGGGATAGAATGGTGGGGTTGCCTGTGATAGCAGGGACTGAACTCAATGACCCAGGAGCTTACTTGCAGACCAATGTTATGATTTTCCAAAAGTGCTGAGGGATCTGCAGGTCATATTGAAGCTGAAGATGCTCGCCATCTTTCCAAATCAGGCCACTGAGTACCCAACTTTAGGTGCCCAGGCATAGATAAGCCAGGTGCCTAACTCACATTGGAAGTCAAGGGGAGTTAGGCCCCTAATTCTAAGAGCGCAGAAAGAGTGAGGGAGCTGCCTGCAGGAGACTCGAAGCCTGGAGCTGGCTTGCTGTATGAGCCAGCCAGAAACATATGGCGCAGGGAAGGAACCTTGAGCAGCTGGCTCCTTATAAAGGGAGCTGAAGCAGTTCTTGAGAGGTGCTGACTCCAGCAAATCTGTGAGGGAGTAATCAGCGCTGAGCAGGGCTGCTGCAAGCCCAACCCCAAAGCAGGTCACCTCTTAGGAACTGATAAAGAGACTTTTCCTCTCACCCAGGCTCTGAGGTAAGAGCCAGGCCCTGGAACAGATTGTTAGGCCTGAGTTTTCCCTCTGGAGTTTGTTTCATTTGAGTCAACCCAGACCCCAGTAAGGGCGTTGTTTGGATGAGCAACATGTGAAGTCTGGTTAAAAGGGCCTAGAAGAGGGAAAATAAAAAGTGGGGCAAGGCAGAGGCACCCCAGTCATGAGGGGACACTCAGGTGCTGGCCAACTTGTTTACAGTGCCTTAAAAAATACCTCCTCTCCCCCATGTGGCTGAAAACAGAGTCCTAGGGTCCAAATTTTCAAAAGTGGCCATTGATTTTGGCTGCCTCAATTTTAGGTGTCCAGTTTGATCAACCACAGGCCTGATTTTCAGAGGTGCTGAGAACCGGTAGCTCCAGGGCCGGTGCTACTATTAAGGCAAACTAGGCAGTTGCCTAGGGCGCCACGATTTGGGGGCGCCAAAAAGCGGTGCCCCCAATTTTTTTTTACAGCATTTCTGGGCTGGGCTGCCGGC
Source organism: Trachemys scripta elegans (assembly GCF_013100865.1). Taxonomy (NCBI): domain Eukaryota; kingdom Metazoa; phylum Chordata; order Testudines; family Emydidae; genus Trachemys; species Trachemys scripta. The sequence continues at coordinate 144,474,024 of NC_048299.1, forward strand.
GGTGCGCTGACACGTGCGGCTCAGACTCCCCCTCCCAGTGCAGCCGCCACTCCATGCAATTATTGTCATTGCCAGCGGGGGCGGCGTGCTCGGGGAGGGGGTGTAGCAGAGGTGAGCTGGGATAGGGAGCCCTGCAGCAGCTCTCCCCCCCGCCCTGAGGCACCCCACCCCCGCGGCAGCTCCCCACCCCCCTGGCCCGGGGAGCCGTGCGGCAGCTCCCCACCCCAGCTCAACTTTGCTACGCCCCCTCCCTGAGCGCAAGGTCGCCGCTCCACTTCTCCCGCCTCCCAGGCTTGCGGCACCAATCAGCTGTTTGGTGCCGCAAGCCTTGGAGGGGAGGAGAATTAGAGCGGGGGCGGCGTGCTTGGGGAGGAGGCGGAGCAGAGGTGAGCTGGGGTGGGGAGCCGCCGCACGGCTCCCGGGTGGGGGGGGCGCCTCAGGGTGGAGGAGGGGGTGGGGAGCTGCCGCAGGACTGGTGGGGGGTGCAAGGTGGAAGTTTCGCCTAGGGCACGAAACTTCCTTGCACCGGCCCTGGGTAGCTCCTGTCAACTTCAGGTGGGATTATGGGAGTTCGGTCCTCTTTCAAATCAAGCCTCCATTGTCTCAAACTGGTGCCATAAATACTGAGACACTCTGAATCAATGGCCCCAACAAAGAGTGGGAATAACGTATAGCATAGCTTGGCTGGCTAATGACAGAGGGACATAATGATCAACAAGAATTCAAAAGGCACCAGAAGGAAGAGGAATTCTTTTGGAGTGGCCCCAGCAAACAAAGCTAGGAATAATGAGGTGAAAATAAGAAAAGGCAAATTTCAGCTGTGTAGGTGGAAAAATTCCTTCCCAGTGAGATTCATTAGATTGTTAAATATTCTCCCCAGGGCAGCCCTGGAAGCCCCATCTACTTGCATCTTTAGAACTAGATTTGAATTCAGGTACCAAATGGCTGACCGAGACTTCAGATGGATAATTATCAGGCTGGATAAACTGTGAGAGACTGATAAGGCTTTGTGATACCCGTGGGCAGAGATACATAGCTGGCAAAGTGTGTCTCCTGCATGTTTCTACATAAATCTCTCTCTTTATTTTTCCCGCCACTGAGGGTCAATTTCTCGTGGAAGGGCAATACATTGTCCATTTTAATTTTGCAAAAGAAAACTCAACTCCTGCCCAGCAAACACCAAATGCAGCAGCTCGGAGTATTTGTGAGCTGATGGGCTGGAAGAATTCAGCTCTGGCTGGCAGCTTTGGGGGTAGGATCAGCAGTAGTAGGGTTGACAGACCACATAGTAATGCAGGGAATTTATTACAAAAAGCTCCACGTTGCTGTGCCTGTATTTCTGCAGCTGTGAATAATTCCAGTGTAATCCCCTTCCCATGATTCCTCCTCTGTGATGGGATTCTTTACCCTTCCGAGCTGTCTCGGATTCATTTTCATAAACACAGAATTTTGTCTCGGGACCTGAGTCTTGAAAGGTGTGGACTGTTCTTATAGGACACTGACTGCCCTCAATTCTCTATCCTCAGTGGGAGTTGAGGGTGCTCAGCACCTAACAGATGTGCTCAGGACCTTGCAGCGTCAAACCCTAAATATGTTTACAAAGGAGACCAGTGCTAAGCCATCTCAGACGTGGCATGTGCTACCATGCAGTGGGGTCACAGCTCATTTCAGTCCATTAAAACACGACAGCCCCCTGCGGTAATAGCAACCTTAAGTGGTAGCAACCATATAGTAAGCACTAATGTTTTGAGCCATTTCTGAAAACTCAAGGTGAGCTCAAAGCAAACTCCTAGATCCAATTTTTTGGATGTGGGGGGGAGGGAAGGGAGGCATTTGCATCAGAACTTGCCTTCATACACAGAGGGTGAAGAATGGCCCCTATCTTCAGAAAGGCCTGACCCCAAACTCCAGATCTGAATCCGCCTCCAAATTTGGAGGCGGTCAAAGTCTGGATCCAAGTGTTATGGCTTGAGCCTACCTCTGCTGTCAAATGCTGCCAGGTCCATTTTACAGGGGAGTTCATGGACCATCAAGGAGGTCTTGTTTCTCTCTTCTTGGAGTGCTTCTTGTTTCCCTCTGACACCTCCTCCTCCCTGCTTTGGGAAACTTAAATGTTGAACAAGGGCTTTGGAGGCGAACACATCCAGTCCGCAGAGAGACAAGGACAGTATTGTAAGCTCCTTGGGGCAGGGGCTGTCTTTGTTCTGTGTTTACACAACACTGAACACAACATCTAGCACAATGGAGCCCAGGTCCATGATCGGGGCTTCTAGGAGCTGTGATACAAATAATAGATAGTAATACAGATGCAGCCACATACGGCCTGGGAGTGCATGTGAGGCATGAACACGGGGGCAGAATAAAGAAAAGGAAACCTTGAAACTTAAGCTATTCTACATCCCAATCCCATAGGGAGGAAAACCAAAAACAAAGGAGAACGGGGGATGGGCGGTGGGGGGGAAAGAGATAAACATCATAGCCTTAAAATGGCCAGAACAACAATAGAAAATAACTTTGCCCAAGGCGTCATTGAAGCGTTGAATAGAAAGGGCCAAGTTTTCCTCTTGGTTATGCTGCTGCGATTCCATTGCAGCTGTTGGGGCAGCGCTACTGGAGAAGAGGGGAGTTTGGCTCAGCTTGGGATGCAGAAGTTGAGTCTCCGACCAGTAAACAAGAGAAACATTTCCGGTCTGGGAGGAAAGGGAGAGTTTCTCTTTCCTCCATTTAACACAAGACGTGTTTTGTTTAATAACTTCTTGTTTTACATTGATCAGCCTGTTCCTTCAGCATAACTCATGAATTCCTATGGAGACAGTGGCTTCTCCTGAGGCTGTTTAGTAGCTAGAGAGATTCAAGGCAACTCAGGGTGCATAATACAGAAAATAGAGACTGTGCCTATCTCCTGTTTTATTCTGGGAGGGGTTAAAAGCCCATGCTGAGCTACAGAAATATTTACATTTGACTTGTGATATAAGAGAGCTACTTTTACTTGTAGGCAAGTGAAGTGGCAGGAAGCAGAAATCTGGCAGAGCACAGAGTTACTGCATGTACAGATGGTGAGACTCCTCTGCATGTGTCTTTCATTCTCCAAGTATGAGATGACATATGCACCAGTATACATGCTGAAACCAAGAGTCACTTTCCTTGGACCAGAAAATGACATTTTCCCCAAGCACTTGAGGCAAGAGGGATTTTTTGCCATGCCCAATTAACTCTTCCAAAATGGCTGGCTAGCAACTACGTTGCAAAATCAGATTTTAGAAAGGAATTTCACCCTCTGTTTTTGTCACAGTAAAAACACCCTGCCTTATGTATTACAGTTAGTTAGTTGTATTACAATATCACTAACCAAGACCAGGCATAACTGCTGGGCAGTGGACTAACATTTACAAGAGATAGTCTATGCCCCAAAGAGATTACAATCTAAATAGACAGGACATTTTTTTTCTCTTTTTCATGGATGAGAAACTAAGACACAGAGAAGTTAAGTGATTTACCCAAGATCACATGGGGAATCTGCGGCGGAGCCAGGATTTGAATCCGAGTCTCCTAAGCCCCATTCCAGCCTTAATGCGACCTTTTCCTTTCCCAGAGCTTTCTCGTTTTGCAACACATAACTGAAGCTTTACCTTTTTCATTGCATTTGAGAAAACAGATCATGTGACCTAAAAGATCCCCCTTCAACCCAGCACTCTCATTTTAGACATTCACCTTCTATAAAAGTGGTTCTCAGCCAGTGGTATGTGTACCCCTGGGGGTATACAGAGGTCTTCCGGGGGTATATCAACTCATTTAGATATATCTAGTTTTACAGCAAGCAGCTACATAAAAAGTACTGGCAAAGTCAGTACACATTAAAATTTCATACAATGACTTGTTTATACTGCTCTATATACTATACACTGAAATGTAAGTATCAAATAAATCAATTGGAAAATAAATATTCTAATTATATGGTAAAAATGAGAAAGTCAGCAATTTTTCAGTAATAGTGTGCTGTGATACTTGTATTTTTATGTCTGGTTTTGTAAGCAAGTAGTTTTTAAGTGAGGTGAAACTTGGGGTTCACAAGACAAAAACCAGACTCCTGAAAGAGATACAGTAGTCTGGAAAGGCTGAGAATGACTGCTCTATAAGACTTCACAGTAATATCCACAATATACAATATTTCCTGTTATGGCTGGTATCACCAGTGGCACCATTACACACAGTTTTACACAATATTTCCCTTAGCCTATGTGCACTGATCAGCCTTTGAAGAAATGTTGCACTGTTGTTTTGTGGTGATGTTCCATTTCAAGGGAGCTGTGGCAAACAGACAGAGAAGTTGCTCTCTGCCTTAATCTCGCTAACTAGAGTCAATTCTTGCCCCGAGGACGTGGGCATTAGAGTTTTGGCTGAGATTCCTGAAAAAAGGATTGCCTGCATGCTGTTTGTGACTACTTCTGTTCAAGGACCTGTGTATATTGCATAAACAAACAGTTGCATTAACAATACACCCAGACACTGCATCACTGATTTCTCCTCTAACAGGAAGCCAGCCTGCAAGGCATCAGCATCTGCTACTTCAGGGCAGCTAGCAGCAACACTATTTTTTCCTTCAATATTATTTATCTTTATCAGTGATAAGCCCTTTCGCATATTATCCCTGCTTTTTGAGCTCTTATGAAATCATTTATTATTGTAATTATGTAAAGAAAACCACCAAAAACATCTATGAGATATATAGATTTTCCCCCTTTCCTCCTATTTGGCTTTATTCTAAAGAAAAAATAAATAATCAGCAAGTCCCTGGAACAAAACTCTGGGAAATTGCAACCTGCCTAGAGGTATTAATGTTGATTACAAAATATACATTCAAGTAACAGAGGTTTTCAGACACAGAATGGCGGCAATTTAGTACCACATTTAACGTGAACACATGCTTGACCAGCTCAGCAGACACAAATTATTACTATGGGATTAGGCACAAAATAACCCCTCTTTTTGTATGGCGAAAGTATCAGATGCACTGAGGTTCGGGTTTGAAAAAAATGGAATACCTGAAGTCAGGAAAAGGAATTAGCACTATATGATAACATAAATGGCATGTAATGATATACTCACAATGACTAAGGAAGTAAGGGAAATGAACAATTAAAACAGTCAGATCAGCAGCACTCAGCCTATTTCCCCCCTAAACTCCTTGCAGCATGAATCCTCCAAGGAAAACCATGTGATTATTACTTATATACCCTGGGAGACACCTGAAAATTGTCAGTGATATCTGTAACCCTTGCCTATGAATTGCAGCCACAGGAAGGGCTGAGACAGTTACCCCATTCCTATTCCCAGGGGGGCATTTGAAAAGGAAGGATGGTCCAGTGGTTAAGGCGACAGGCTATAACTCAGACTACGTTGGTTCAATTCCCAGCTTTGCCATAGTCTTCCTACTAGAATCTCAGGGTTGGAAGAGATCTCAGGAGGTATCTAGTCCAACCCCCTGCTCAAAGCAGGACCAATCCCCAATTGAATCATGCCCTAGGTCAGGCTTGTTAAAGGGATTTAATTACCTCACTGCCATTGATTTCAATGGGAGTTAGGGGCCTAAATACCTTTTAAAATCTGGCTCCTTCTCACTATGGTATCTCTGTGCCTCAGTTCACTATCTGTACAATGGGGATAACAACATATCCCTACCTCACAGAGTTGCAGTGTGGATAGAAATTATTAGGTGCTCCAATACTACATTGATGGGGGTCTTAAAGTACCTACAGATTCATCCCTTTGTCTCTCTGCTGAGTTTACTCATTAGTGCCAGTTGGAAAGATAACTATATGACATGTTAGGAACTGGATTAAGCAATCACTTTGTACTAGTCACCAAACAGCTGCCAGATGTAGTGCTGGGTGCACCATTTGTTGAATGTCGCCTCTGTTCCGACTGTGTTGCAGTGGTTGTCACATTTATTCCTCACTCAAAATTATGCAAAGAACTTCTGCAAATCATTCTTCATCCCAAACTGGCTAGAACTAGAAAGGGAAATCAAGCTCTATGCACTTCCGTGGGAAAGAGCCTCCCCAAAATGGTAAAAAGCTATTAAAGGAGGAGTTTGAAAAAAAAAAAAGACGTGAGAAAACACCAGTTAATTGAGAAACCACCAACTTTATGCCACCAAATCACTATCAAACAAGCAGTACTCTTTTGGTGGTGGGGGGGTTGTATTATGGGGGTGTCTAACATGTGTATTGCATCCTCCCTCCCTCCCTGCTTGGTCCATATAGAGGCTAACAGAGATAGTATTTTAGCTCAAATAGTGCTTTAATGCTGCAGGTCATGGGTTCAAACCCCATGAGTAGAGATCATTACAAAATAAACGGATCTCAGCTATTCTTGTTCTGCCAGATTCTGCTACCTGTAATCCATGGAGAAGATTCTTTACTATTTTAGTCTCATTAAATAAGAATCCATGTCTTTTATGTCCCATATTACACGGCTACATTTTTAAAGCCCTTCTCTCTCTCTATGTTACAGGTACATGGCTATTATCCATCCATTGCAACCCAGATTGTCAGCCACAGCCACCAAGGTGGTTGTCACCGTTATTTGGTTCCTGGCTTTATTGCTGGCGTTCCCGCAGGGTTATTACTCGATGACAGCAGAGCTTCCCAACAGGGTGGTGTGTCTGGTGGACTGGCCAGAGTATGACACCAGGGCGTATGAAAAAACGTGAGTCTTTCCTTTTCCTACAGTGAAAAGCAAGGCAGAGAGGGAGGCTACACAGTATAGAGAGGATGCATTCCACAGAGGGAAAAAACAATGTGAAATATACAGACACAGAAGCAGGTGGGGAGAGATGGAAAGGGGTGCAGGCTCCTGGCAATCACCGGACATTTGGTTGAGGGGGATAAACCCATCTGATTTCAATGCATGCCACCTACACAGTGCTGGGGGAGGGTTCCTACCTTCCCATACAAATATTCCCACTATTATTTTCCATGATGAAAATGTCTTCCTGCTCCTAAGTCTGCTGAGCCCCTGAAGCAAGATTCAGTATCATGGCAATATTTTAGCCCGTATACATTGTAGCTCTTCCTTTACTTGAGAATCTCAGAACACATAAAGGAGGTTATCATTATCACCAGTTGAGGAAACCGGCACAGAGAACTGAGGGGACTTGCCCCGAAGGCAGAATGATGGAGCCATGAACAAAACTCAGGTCTCTTGACTCTGCCTCTATTGACTTAACCACTGGACCATACAGCCTCTGATATAACACAAGCCTCCAATTCCATTTACAACCCAGCATATAAGTGTACAAGTAGTTACCCATTTTCTTTTTTTAATTCTAGAAAGGATGTAAGTAAACCCTAAGAAATCCCATGGTATTGCATCCATTGTATGTTTACTTTATACAACAATAGACTTAATATCTCTTTCAGACAAGGTACAGGCACTTAAGGTCAAGAACTTTTAAATGTCCTCTCTCATGGACCCATTCTTAGGCAGTTGAATAGGAGGGAGGGAAATGAGGTCAGTACAGAACAATAGGTTGGTTTTCTCTGAAGGCCTTCCATACAAATATTGACCAAGCTTGTCCGCAAAAGAAAGTCTCATTTGCTGATCATGACAAGATGCTGTTGCTGGTAATGTATTTTATCCCAGTTGAACTAATTGGGCCACAGTTATCCATGCTCTAATTCCAGAGCTACACCAAAGATAAATTTGGCTCATTGCACCAATCTGCAATTCAGTAGTCCTATGCAGGAACTGTAAATTTCCATTTTGCAGAGAAATTCCCCACTTTTGAAATGTGCTTTTGTTGTGATTCAGAATGAGGCCTCAAATTTCAAAGAATCCATGAAATGATTTTTTAAAAACTGTTTCAGGTTAATTGAAAAATGTCATTTTTATTTAGATTTTTTGGAATGTTATATTATTTTACATTATATTATAAAAATACCTTTTGAAACAAATGTTGTTTCAAAATGAAAAAATCAAAATGTTCCATTTAGCTGAGATCAAAATGTTCTGTATGCTTCATTTAGATTTTTTTCCCCTAAACAAAATTTTAATTGGAATGGACGCATTCCCACAGAACATTTAGACAAAGCAACATTTTCCAATGGAAAAATTCTGTTGGAAATTTTTTGATTAATTTTCTACAATTTAATTTATATGATCATCTTGGGAAGAACAACCAACTAAATGGATATAAAAACAAAAATAAATAAAACCAACGTGGATTATTGGTGGCCAGATTCTGATAACTCATGGGTAACGTGCTATTCAGAGTGAGGAAGGTTCTCATTGATTGCATTTGTGGATTAAGGAACTGTTCAGCATAAGGTCCCTAGGTAACTAAATCCTATTGCGTGTCACCTTGGAATTCATGGAAATGTAAATTAAACTGGATGTGGTACTACCGATGATCAAAATGCTACACCAGAGCCATTGCTGTGCCTGGCTGCTTTCTGTCCTCTAAAGCTAGTTCTTGATGGAAATTTCATTGAAGGGATGATAGGACATGATATTCTGTCTCTGTGGATGCAGATGGATTCTGCATTGCTCTTAGGGCATTATTTATGCTTGCAGTTTAATACAGCTTTGTTTTGTATGGCACCTTTCATGTGAACTGTGTCTTAAAATGCTTCACAGAGTGAGTACAATTCCAGAATGAAATGGCAAAATGGAGCTATGTCAGAAAGACACTGACAAAATGGAGGAAATTCAGGGACAAGTAACTAAAATGATTAAGGGTTTGGACTGAAGGAGGAGAGATGAAAAGAGTTTGGTATGGATGGCTTGGCTAAGCAATGACTGAAAGGGGCTCACGCTGAGGTAAATACTGAGGCGGTAGAAGAATTGGCGAGGGTGGGCCAAAGGTGGAAAGCTAGGAGTAATGGCACAAAGTTAGGAAAAGGAAATACTTCATTGTCATGAGGAATGTTAGACTGTGGAAAAGCCTCGCAAAGAAGGCCATGCAAACTTGGCAAAGAACCTAAAACCGTACAGTGCTGTATAGAAGAGTTCTGCGTTGGCTGGGAGGGATGGAACAGCTGACTGAAAAGGTCCTTTCCAGTGCTTATGTCCATAATTATGTGGCAACAGCAGCCATTTCCCCAATATACCTGACCCTCTCCTATCTTGTAATGCAGATATGCTCCCTTGGAGTGCATGCGCTCCTCCAGGATGCTATTGTGGCATTATGACCTTGCCCTGCAGGGTTTAAGACCTGCTGAAACTAAGCTCACAGAAATTCAGATTCATAGGACACCTAAAAGAGCTGGGTTTGCTTATAAAACAAAAATCCTGAGGAGGAGCCAATAGGTTTATATTAAAAACGACTCTGAAAATCCTATAGAATTCAATAGCAAATGAAATCCTTCTTAAGGGTGTTTTGAACCATCTTGTAAAAATGTTATAGCAGGGGTAGGATTCTCTTTTAAATTCACCAGCATGGGTAAGAGAAAGGAGATGGCTCCCTATATAAACTTCTGCAGGAATTTTCCATAAGGCTTGAGCAATCTATTTCTAAACCATCAACCCAGCCCTAATTAGTACAAATCAGCCCTTTGGCCTTATGCTGCCCCATCCTTGGGACCAATCTTGAAGAGGGTCAGACTCAAGGTCAGAAGGGACCATTGTGATCATCTAGTCCAGGGGTTCTCAACTTTTTTTTTTCTTCCCTGAGGCCCCCCCATAACATGCTTAAAAATGCCATGGCCCACCAGTGCCACAAAAACTCTTTTTCTGAATATCCAGTAGATTAAAAGCCAGGGCTGGTGTTAGGTGGTAATAAGCAGCGCAATTGCCCAGGGCCCCACACCACAGAACTAAGTTGCTCTGGCTTTGGCTTTCAGCCCTTGGTGGGGCTCGGGCTTCGGCCTTTTCCCCTGGGCCCCAGCAAGTCTAATGCTGGCCCTGTTCTCTGGTTTATTTTGGTGTTCCCCCTGAAACCTACTCATAGCCCCCTAGTAGGCCCCAGGCCCCTGGTTGAGAACCACTTATCTAGTCTGACCTCGTGAATAATACAGGCCAGAGAACTTCCTCCAATTAATTCCTAGAGCAGAGATTTTAGAAAATCATCCAATCTTGATTTAAAAGTGGTCAGTGATGAAGAATCCACCATGACCCTTGGTAAATCGTTCCAGTGGTTAATTACTCTCACTATTAAAAATTTACACCTTATTTTCAGTGTGAATTTGTCTAGCTTCAAATTCCAGCCATTGGCTCGTGTTAGACCTTCCTCTGCTAGATTGAAGAACCCATTATTAAATACTTATTCCATATGTAGATGCTAATAGACTAATCAAGTCACTCCCTAACCTTCTTTTTGTTAAGCTAAATAGATTGAGCTCTTTGAGTCTATCACTTATAAGGGATGTTTTCTGTGTTTTCTTTAACCATTCTCATGGGTCTTCTCTGAACCCTCTCCACTTTATCAATCTCCTTCTTGAATTGCGGACTCCAGAACTGGACACAGTATTCCAGCAGTGCCAAATACAGAGGCAAAATAATCTCTCTGCTCCTACTCGAGATTCCCCTTTTTATACCACCCAGGATCATATTAACTCTTTTAGCCACTTGGTCACACAGAGCTCCAGACTGCCTCCTTAATTTTCACTTAAGCCACTTGTTTGAGTGCGTAATTTAATCATCCCAAACTCATGCCAAAAAACAAATACTTTAACATCAAATCACCCAAGTGCTCTCTATACCTGTGTTTATTATAAAGCTTGAGCAAGACTGGCAGATGAAAGATCTGGTAGGAGTTTTTCTAGCATGAATATATTTTCCTCCCACTGAGGTTCCTTCTAATTATTTCTAGCATTTCAAAAGGTTTGGGTGACCCCACTGCTTTGACAGTGCTACAGCCGTCTTTGTTTTGCCCTTTGATGTCAGGGAGGCTGGCTGTTTCACTTCCCTTTTGTAGAAGCTTAATCAGAGGGTGAGTAAAATGTCACGAGTTCAAAAAGACACTAGCAATCTAAAATCCAGAGGAATGATCAGCTAGGTTTCAGGTTGCTAAACTCATTATCAAACTGGTTGGTTGGCTGAAGCCAAAGCAACTATTTCTCTAAGAGCCATTTAAAAGGTATCAAATCCTGATGCAGCACCCCAAATCAGAGACATGTAATGACGCAGAGTTCATAGTAGAGGTGATCTAGTCAATTATAGTGGCTGGGGAACATCAAACATTGGGAGGTTCAGATAATTAGTATTATTTATTATTTGTATTTATGCACCTAGAGTCCTGATTTAGGCTCCTTGTGTAGGCACTGTGCAAATACATAGCGAGACAGTCATCGCTGAGAGAGCTTGTGGTCTAAATAGACAAAATGGAATGGGTGGGAGGCAAAGGGACTCGCCCAAGGTTACACAGAAGGTTAATGGCAGAACTGGGACTAGAATCCAGATGTCCTGATTCCCAGCCCAATGCCCTATCTACTTGACAACACCATCTCATGCTAGTTTACTGACTGAATCCTTTGAGAAGTGCCACTGTGAGGCAGATTAATTTATCGATAGGCTATATGAGCTAACGTATCTATATTATTGCCACTGCATAGATTATATTACACATGTAGCTCCTTACACATCATAATCTCTGGATTAGTGACAGTGAAAAGTTTGAGGAAGCCATGAAGCTTTCGGGTGGATTGTCTTGGATGGCTGGAATTACATGTGGCCTCAGCATACAATTCATGCAGAAAAATAAATTAAGCATAGCTCTCAATATTTTCTTAGCTACATTCTTTTAGCTCTACAAGCCGCAAACAAGTCCTACAAATAGTTGAATTTATCTGGTCATGGTTCTATAAAGAGAGACAATGTCTCTCACTCTGAATGCCAGACACTGGGAAATTTGTTCTCTTGTCAATCTGTCAACCGGAAGGCTCAATGTGCCCCATGTGTTTCATCCCCTAATTGCATTTTGTTAGTTACAGTGACAACACACTGGCTTAGAGGCCCTGGGCAATTTTCTTATGAGGATGGTGAGTAGCAAACAAGTTACTAAGGAGGAGAATGTTAATTACGCCTTTCATGATAAAATTAGCCACTGCTAAGATGAAAATGCTCTGAAATCCCAAGCACAGCTATTCACAGTTATATCAGCTTTGGCTCTACCTGCTACAGCAGAACTTGGTTGCATAATGTATAACAAGCTGTGAAATTATTATTATTATATATTCGTATTAGCACCTAGCAGTTGTAGTCATGGACCAGGACCCCATTGGGCTAGGTGTGGTACGAACACAGACAAAAAGATGGTCCCTTGCCCCTACAGCTTCTGATCTAAGTACAAGACAAAAGACAACAGGAGACAATAGGATAGACATGGAAGCACAAGGAAAGAATGCTGGTCAGCCCAATAGGCTGTGGTCTCACCACCCCAGCTTCCTAACCTTCGTCAAGCTTTTTGTAGGTATCACAGCAAAGAAGAGTTTTAAGGAGGGGTTTGCAGGGGGTTCATGAGGAGCTTTATGGGGAGCTCCTCCCAAGCATGAGGGGCAGCATGGGAGAAAGCAGGAAGGTGTAACATGTGGGAGCTGGAGGCTGGCATTGTGGGCTGAGAGATGGGAGTCAACATCTCAATAGCAAATGCAGGATGATACGTAGGGTGTCTCTCTCTCTCTCGCACATGTGCTACAGCATCTGTAGAGCAACATTCTCTAGAAACAGTTGTAGGGCCACAAGCCATTTCAAGGTTTCCTCTGTGACATTGGGGATATCATCCAATTCACTTTTGGATCCATATTTGGGGCACTGCATTGATGTGTTTGATGGTTTGGATGATCTCACCATAGTCGCACGAAGGGGAGTCTGATCTTCAACTGGTGCATCAAGTAGCTGCATCTTCCATGGTTTGTTCAGACCCAGCTCAACACAGTCCAAGTCTGCGTGGCAGGTTGAAACTGGGAGGGTGGCTTGTTGGGACAGTAATAGTGTGCTTGTTTTGGCCTGGTAGATGCGATTTCAGGCATTGTTGGGTACGTTATCCATAACATGTTGAATGGGAAGTTCTGGGTTGTCTTTGGCGTGTTTTAAGTTCTTGTGCTGTGGTTATATCTCGACAGATAATAGGTACAAAGGATAGAGTCCCCTATCCTGTAATTATAGCCTACATTAAAAAAAAATAATAGGTAGGGTGGGGATAGCTCTGTGAAGACTTGCTGGAATTGGGCAGTATTTGGTGATTTCACTTCATGGGATTATGGCCCTGATATGTCAAGGGAGCCTAAGGCAGTGAGGTTCCCAAATCCTTTAGGCTCCTTTCAAAAACCCAGCCTAAATACACAGTATCCCTGGCACAGAGTAATGAAGGGAAGCAGAGGCAATGCATGGGGGGCAGGCGGGATCACATCCCCCTGCCCCCAGATTTGATGCTTGGCTTGTACTGACACGAACACTGCTGAAGCCGGTTGCCCTCACCCTTCCCCCCCCCCCAACTGTTCTCAGGCTTGGGTTGTGTCTGCAGGGAAGCTTGCCCTGCCACTGCCCACACTGTACACTCTTTGTGCAAAGTCGAGGAGCTCAGGCTCTGATCACAAACTCAGCTGATGGGGGCGGGAGGAAAAAATTGAAAGCAAAGATCAGCTTCCTATGAAACACCGCCATATTCACCTCCAGCCTGTCGTACATTTTCAGTGACTGACTTATTGGCAGGCGGCACATAGCTGGCTTGTTACTTTATTCAGGAGCACGCACTGTAGTCTAATTACGCCAATGGGTTTTCAGAATTTGGCAGGTCATTAACTTAAGTCTTCAGACTCAGCTTGGAGGCAGAGTGAGGATCCAATACTTGTTAACAGCTTGGGGGCCTTAATCACCACATCACTGAACAGATTATTTCTTGCATTAATAAATACCAAGAGCAAGGGAGCCTGGACTCGGAACAGTCTCATTTCTCCATGAATCCTTTGCCTTTGATGAAACAAAGCGCTTCCACAGGTTACAGCTGGGACAAAATCCTGACTTCTGTTACGCAGGCAAGTGTCCATTTACTGCCCTTAGGAACGGGGACAAGGCAGTAGCAGCCTTGGATACTGCTTGCCCGACACTCCACTCCCTTTTTAATATCATGGTGTAGGTAATAGAGCAGAGGTTCTCAAACTGGGGTACATGGTAGAATGTAGTCTGGGGGGGGAAATGCATGAGATGCATTAGGGAAGGGGGGGGGAACAACTTACTGCGCGCATTCAGAGCTGGGTGGCTGGAGAGCAGTGACTGCTGTCTGGGTGCCCAGCTCTGAGGGTAGCATCGCCAGCAACAGCAGCAGAGAAGTAAGTGTGGCATTGCCATATCATGCCACTCTTACTTCTCCACTGCTGCTGCTGCTGGCAGCAGGGCTGCCTTCAGAACTAGGTGCCCAGCCAGCAGCTGCCGCTCTCCACTCTGCCTTCAGAGCTGGGTGACCAAGAGTGGCAGCTGATGGCTGGGTGCCCGGGGAAGATGAACTACTACAGACACAAAGAAGGGGAGGGGGGAGCAATCAAATCTGTTTGAAAACCACGGTATTAGAGGATAAGGGAAGTCTCAAAGGTCCAGAGACTTAGATAAGCCCCACAATATAGGTGCCAGTCTAAAATGAATGAGGATTTTATGCTTCTCGGTGCACAATGATTGATTCTGTTGCTCTTTCTAATGCATGGTGAGAGACGCTGCACAATGTATTGTTTTAATACAGGTCATACACCTAGAAGCAAAGAATGTATGCGATAATTACAGGATAGGGGACTCTCTCCTGGGAAGCAGTGTAGCCTGACTTAGGGTGTACTAATAATATTAATTTGGATAATATGGGAATTTAATTTATTAATTTTATTATTAATAATAATGAATTATTAATATTAATAGTATGGGTTTTAGGCTCACCAATCTGTTTAATCAGAAGATAAAGGTTCTCGTCCTGAATCAGGATCCACAGAATTTACAAAGGACCTTCGGGGTATGACAGGAAGCTCACACTGTGACAGATAGAGCCTTAAAGACTTTTTAGTAAAATCAATAATAGTAAGTAAATGGTAAAATACTCAGAGTTACAATTGCATTACTGCTATTTAAAAGATACATATGATAACATAGTATTATATGCAACAAAGCTTTGGTTAATATACTCACACCCTTCCTTGATAACCTGGTGGTAAGAGAGACAAGACTAGCCTTGCAGTTCAGGTTTCTCAATTCTTGAGTGAGGGATGCAGTGCTTAGAAAAAGTTAATGCTACTTAGGGTTTACTTGATTAACAAATTTAAAATCAAAACCTAATAAACAAAACTAAGAATAAAATTTAGGAAACCAAGCTTAGCTTAGTTCCCTTGAAATTTAAAGTTTCAGAATCAGGGGGTAGTTGTGTTAGTCTGTATCCACAAAAACAACAAGGAGTCTGGTGGCACCTTAAAGACTAACAGATTTATTTGGGCATAAGCTTTTGTGGGTAAAAAACCCACTTCTTCAGATGCATGGCAAAGTTTAAGAAGGACAAGTATAGCCTACTAATAGTAGTAGTCATCGTAAATAGATCGAATAGATAGAGAGATAGAGTAGAAATAGAATGTAAGTGAGATCGATAGAGCAGAGTGCTCTAGCGAGGTGGGTCACCTCTTTTATAGGGCACAAGTGCCGGAAATCCTTCCTCCTATGCTTCATTCCTCACCCACAAAATGTTAGGGTACGCGTACCCCATAGGCTAGTATGTTTGTGCGTATTGATGACATGTACATACGCACATAAGTTTCCTTATGGTGTACCTGTTAAGTCTGTGGGTACAATACTGAAAAAACCACTATGCCATTCTCCATTGTCTATTGGTCTAGATAAAAGGTCATAGACATAGGCATGGGTACTTATCTATTTAGGTAACAAGGTATAGGTCAACTTTACTTTCTGGGTAAAAGGTCTTAATATAGATATGCTAACTTTGCCTTAATTTAACATACAGGATATGGCCTGTAGGTCTCCTGCATTACAGCCAAACTTAGGTTTATAAATTTATATTAAAGTATTACAATAAACCAAATACTTAAACGATAAGAAAAGATATATATAGGCAAGCAAGCAGGTTAGTCCTATAGGCTACAGCAGTGACTCTGAAAAAGACCAGGGGCTATAGTTGATAATCAACTGAACATACGCCCCCAGTGCGACGCTGTGACCAAAGGGGCTAATGCAATCTTTGGTTGTATAAACAGGGGAGCAGAGAAAGTATATTACGTCTGTGTTTGGCATTGATGCGACTGCTACTGGAGCCAGTTCTGGTGTCCACAATTCAAGAAGGATGTTAATTGGAGAGGGTTCAGAGAACAGCCATGAGAATGATTAAAGAATTGGAAAACCTGACTTATGAGAGATTTAAGGAGTTCCATCTGCTTAGTTTAGCAAGGAGAAGGCTAAGGAGTGATTTGATCACAGTCGAGAAGTTCTCGTATGGGGAACAGAAATTTGATAATTGAGGGCTCTTCAATCTAGCAGAGAAAGGTAAACAAGATCCAATAGCTGGAAATTGAAGCTAGACAAATTCAGACTAGCAATAAGGTGCAAATTTTTAACAGTTAGAGTAATTAACCATTAGAACAATTTACCAAGGGTTTGTGGTAGACATTTTTTAAATCAAGACGGATGTTTTTCTAAACTATAAATTCAAGTTCAAAACAGGAATTGAGGGAAGTTCTATGACCTGTGTTTATTCAGGAGGTCAAACTAGATGATCAAAGTGGTCCTTTCTGGCCTTATAATCTATGAATCTTTCCACAAAACACGCTGCATGTGTTAGTGTGACAGCAAAAAGCACATGCTTTGCTCTTGCACCTGTGACTCTGCATTGTTACCTCTCAGCTTGGACACAGAGTGAATTCTTTGATAATCTCTCTGAAGAGAGGTGTCAGAATATAAATACCCCGTGTGCGCTAATCTCTACCAGAGACTTCAGAGTAACAGAACACTTTCTCCAGTCTGCCTCAATTCCTTGCATGGTAACCACTTTGGATATCGTCAGCTTACAGCGTGGTGATCTTATCCAACTAGGCCCAGGGTCATGCACACACTTCCTTTCCGCCTCCCCACTCAGCTTCAGTTATCAGCACTGGACATGCACAAGTGTACAATAGTCTGTCTTCTGGGGGGCGAAACGATGGAGTACTGTTTAAAAGGAAGTAATCAAGGCAGTATCTTGGGGCTTGTCTACATGGAGAAATTGACCAGCATAGCTATTCCATAATAATTATTCTGCTATAGCTGTCCCAGAATAGCTCCCCTTGTGGACACTACTTCAGAATATTAACGTCACTTTGGTGGCAGGGTGATTATTCCAGAATAAAATCTCTTTTTCCAGAATAGCGTCCACGCAGGGGAGCTACACTGGAATAGCTACAGCAGAATAGCTATTCTGGAGTAGTTATGCCAGTCAGTTTCCTCTGTGTAGACAAGGCCTCGGTGCTAAAAGCAGAGGATGGAGTCAGGACTTCTGGGTTCTTTTCCTGGCTCAGCCAAAAGGACTTCCCTCAGAACTCATCCATGACTCAGCTTCTTTTGTAAAATGGGAATATTAATTAACATATAAGTGTTGGGGAGTTTAACACCCTCAGATGAAAGGTATTGCGTAAGACACTATGCAGTTACCTGCTGTGGAGCCAGCTCAGTAGCTGTGCTTGGAATTGCTACATAATTGAGGCCCTAATCCAAGCCCTGAAACTAAATTATCCTCTCAGTTGGGCCATTAAAAATGCATCGACTCAAATAGAATTAAACTAGCGTTACAGAAGAATGTATTTCAGTGACTCTCTTGCATCTCAGCCTGGGAGTGCTGCTATACCAGTGTTCTCTAGTTATGAAGGAGGGGCAAGGATGCGAGTGAAACAAGACTTCGGATGATTAAGGAGCCATGTTGACTGGTTCCAACATGAGTCCTATTGAGCCGAGAGATTTTGCTACATAGCTTGAATGGGAGATCCTCAGGCTTCCAGTAAAGATACAGAGAACATCCTGTCTTTGGGTGGAAAAAAAAAATCTGTCGGGGAGCAATCCGCATATCTCCAGGTTGAACTACAATCAAATGCAGGCTGCTGTCATCAGAAGCTTCCTACACACTGCTCTGAGTGCTCGCAAACAAAATGAGACTTCCCAATTATGTGTTGTTCATACTACAATGTCATAAGAATGGCCATACTAGGTCAGACCAATGGTCCATCTAGCCCAGTATCCTGTTTTCCAACAATGACCGGTGCGTCAGAGGGAGAGAACAGAACAGGGTAATTTATCGAGTGATCCATCCCTTGTTGTCCAGTCCCAGCTGCTGGAGGAAGAGTTTGGGCTGCTTTTCTGTGCAGATTCTTTGCAACTCTATTTCCCTGGGACAAGTGGGAAAACTTGAGTATCCTTTTCAGGGGCTAGCTAAATCCATTCTCCCCACTATTTCTTTCAAACAAAAGCCTTTCTGGTCCTGTTTAGAATTCATCCCAGGTACTCTGGCACTCTTGATGGTTGTCTAGCGTCTCGTCAGCTGAAGAAAAATATCCAGCTAAGCGCTCTAGGCCTCTGGCTTTGAATTGGCAGAACCATCTTGCCTTGCATTGGGATCACCCCTGTTTAAAACCTAAGTATCTTCACCGAGGCTGTCAGGAAATCAGTGACGCTTTGCGAACGGGTCACATTTTTCTATCAATTCCTTGTACAAATATCTAGGGTTGATATTGCAGAAAATACAAGTCCTAGGACAGCAGATTAACCTGCTGGGAAGGGCTCTCTGGGTCCTCGCCCCAGGCTAGTGCACCCTACGATGGCGGAACAGATGGAATCTAACTACCAGAGGTTTGGTGAATCCTGCTGTACGTCCAAGCAGCTTTAAGAGGCTGGTTTGTACAAGCCATTTGTCCTGCAGCCCACCATGCAATTGCACTGAAAGGTTCTTCTCCGAAGCACTGCTGTTTATCTCAAACTGAACTAAGTGCATTTCGGTGTATTACCCTAATGGGGCAGCAAACAGCAAATCACTCCAGCGTGATTCAGTGCACGATGGAGCAGCATTTTCCCCTGAATGAGGCAAACCTTTGAGTCTCCTCAGCTGCAGGAAATCAACTAGGTGGCTGGAAAGGCATTAGAAGCAAATTAATTGGCACAGCTAGATAATAATTGGGGTGGATAATAAAACAGAAAATATCATAATGCAACTATACAAATCCATGGTATACCCACGCCTGGAATACTGCATGCAGTTCTGGTCACCCCATCTCAAAAGAGATACATCAGAATTGGAAAAGGTACAGAGAAGAGCAACAAAAATGATCAGGGATATGGAACAGCTTCTATATGAGGAGAGATTTAAAAGACTGGGATTGTTCAACTTAGAAAAGAGACAACTAAGGAGGGGTATGGTAGAGGTCTGTAAAAATCATGAATTGTGTGCAGTATTCCCCCATTCACATAACACAAGAACTAGGGGTCACTTGATGAAATTAATAGGCAGCAGGTTTCAAACAAACATAAGGAATTATTTCTTCACACAATGCACAGTCTACCTGTGGTACTTGGTACCAGGGGTTCATGTGAAGGCCAAAAGTATAACTGGGTTAAAAAAAGAATTAGATATATTCTTGGAGGATAGGTCCATCAATGACTATTGGCCAAGAAGTATGCAGTGTAGCTGTGTTGGACAATGTGGGTCTCTCTCTCACCAACAGAAGTTTGTCCAATAAAAGATATTACCTCATCCACCTTCTCTCTCTGATTAGCTAAGATGATCACGGATGCCATCTCATGTTCTGGGTATCCCTAAACCTCTGACTGCCAGAAGCTGGGACTGGAGGACAGGGGATGGATCACTCAATAATTGCCCTGTCATTCCCTTTGAAGGATCAGGCACTGGCCACTTTTTAAAGATAGGATACTGGGCTAGATGGACCATGGGTCTGACACAGTCTGGCTGTTCTTATGTTCTTACCCGGGTCTCCAGGTTGGCATGCCGAGCACTGAATATTTCATTCCATTTCATTGTCCGTTTACACCCTCTGCCAAAACTAGAGCTGCACTGAAAGCTGGACTGGGAAATCCCAAGCTTCCTCATACCAGAGCTGATAACTCTTGCACCTCTGTGAAGGATCTCTGGTTCATCTAAGCCAGCATTCTGCCGCCAACAGCGGTCAGCACTGGATTCCTTTGAAGGTGGCATATAAATTATACAATGAACCTAATTGCAACACTACACCATGGGGGAGAAGCGTGGGTGAGGGGGCAGATTTCTCCCTGAGCCCAGATGGTGATCTGTGCCCTCAGATTATACCTTGGAAATGTAAGGCTTGATGACAAGTGCCATTGCAGATGCTACTCTGACTCATACAGGGTGAAACTAATCTCTGGTGCACAGTATTGATAATTTGCTGATAATTAATAACGAATTGATAACCAATAATTGATTACAAATTTTAACTGTGATTAGAGATTTAAGGAGACTGGTTCTCTCAAGTGTGGATTAGTTCATCAACAACAAACCTTGGATAAATCCATTTTGATTGCCTTTATTGATTTAACAGCAAAGCCAACTCACACACAGAGAGGTATACAGTTACCAACAGCTCCTGTAGCTCTCTGAGAGCCTACATCCAGCTGCATGGTTCTATTTCCTCGTGAGGTTTTAGGGTAAGTATAACCTTTCTTTCCCTTCTTATTTATCACTCTAACCCTTAACCAGTTCCTTCTTTGGGCACATACTTCTTATCTTAGGTTATTTCCTCCAGACAGTTATTCATTGTTTATCCCCGTATTTGGGCAATTTTATCTGTTGTATCTTTTACACACATCTGGCGGTTAATATAGCAAAAATATCCGCACAGCTATTTTTAACAATACGCCACAGATTACTGCTCAGCAAAACGTCAGTTCTTACAGTTACCTTTACTACAAGCCAGCTTGGGACTTCTGCTCCCAGGCAAGACTTAAATTCTCTCTCTAGCCTATCTTAAATGTCAACAGAAGGCTGGCAGTATTAGGTCCTCCACCCCACGGAAGCCTCACATAAAACTTCACGCATCTTCCCCAGGCTCTGCATGCTGCCAAACTAGTCCCCTGGCCTGCTCATGCTGGGGCAGAGCAGGAGGTCACCTTGACAGTGGCCTTGGGAGGGGCTATAGACTGTTATGTGGATCTACTAGCCCCAGGTCCATGTGCAACCAAGACAGGGAAATGTGACTATTATCAAGTTCTTAGACTGAAAAAAAAAACTGGAAGGGGGGGGCAATGAGAGGAGGTGGTATACAGGAGGTGAGGGGGTCACATGGCAACCTGATGTAAGCAGAGTCAGGATGAGCTCTACTCTGACATCTGGTGGTGAATTACGGCGAGTGTGGAAAAGAACTTCAGGGGCTGACCTTGTTTGCATAGGCACACCTACTCGCCTAGCATGAGCTCATGGCAGCCCAAAATGGTCACTTTGGCTGCTGTGGGATCCCCAGTTTCTCTGTTATTGGGGCAGGAGGAATAAAGTGTTGTTACCCTGATTATGTGAATCAAGGACAATGAAACTGTTATGACAGAGGGTCTCACCATCACCTAAGAAGCACTCGCTAGACAAGGGACATGGGTTCCAAAACCCAGTGAATTAAGAGAGGTTAGGGACAGGTATTTGTACCTGATGGTATGGGCCCCTTTTGAGGGCCTGAAACATCAATTGCACCATCTTTTTTCTCCACTGTTGAATAGCAGAGCTAATTTTGATTCCATTAAGAGTCTAGTTATAGGCTGCTATATTGAATTCACTTTGGGCCAATGGTGCACCGGCACTGGGGTTCCCCTACTACAAGCTGAAATCACCGAGTGCTGTGTTAACTAGTTGGGGGAGCCTGAAGATTTATTGCTAAGGGGTTGGCAGAGTAGAGCAGTTTGTGGGACGGTTGGCGCAGCCCACGGGACGATAAGCGGAGCGGAGCAGTTTGTGGGACGGCTGGAGTGGCTCATGGGACAGCTGGAGGAGCAGAGCGGCTCGTGGTGAAGGCTGCAGCAGAACCCCATGGAGAGGTGGGGCAGTTGGCCTCAGACCATGTAAGGTGCCCCTTAATACCCCACGTGCCTTTTCTTCCCCCCCCCCATTTCCACCCAGGCTGGGGGGCAGGGTTAAGACTCTGCAGATAAACTTTTGAACTCTGGGGCTGCACTGACCAGGGACAGAGACTTTTGGGTGATTCTTGGGTTGCTGGACTTAAGAGACTTTTGGGGTTTTGGACTTTTGGGGGTGGGTCTTTTGCTCATGGATTGTGTTACGAATCCTGTTTGTGGTGTTTTCCCAATTTAATTCTGATGTCGTTTACCTCATGTTATTAAACATTTTCTGCTACACTCAGTCTCCGTGCTTGCGAGAGGGGAAGTATTGCCTCTTAGAGGCGCCCAGGGGGTGGTATGTAATTGTCCCAGGTCAATGGGTGGGGGGGGGCTCGAGCCGATTTTGCATTGCGTTATTGAAACGGAACCCCTAGATATTGAACCCAGTCCTTGTTGCTGCCAACTCAGATGGGCAGAAGGGTTACACTAGTGTCCTGGTTCTTGACGGGGGCGGGGGGGCCTGAACTTTGCCTCCCTCCAGTGGCATAGAACCCTGATGGAATGAATAAGGTTTAATCTGCAGTTCACCTGGATGTGAATGAGTGGTGAGGATTTCAGCACCTGTCCTTGGAAGACAGTTTTGCTGGTCATAGATTCTAAGGCCAGATCGGCCCATAGTCTGACCTCCCACATAACACAGACCAGAAGACTTCTCTGAAGTAATTCCCATTTGAACAAGCGCAGATCTTGTAGAAAAACAGCAAGTCATGATTGAATTAAAAAACGTCAATGAAGGAGAATCCACTACAACCCCTGGTAAATTATTTCAATGGTTAATTACCCTCACTGTTAAAATTTGCACCTTCTTTCTAGTCTGGAGTTGTCTAGCTTTGTCTTCCAGCCATTGGACCTTTCTCTGCTAGACTGAAGAGATGTCTGATCAAATTTCTGTTCCCCAGATAGGAGCTTATGGTGATCAAGTCACCCCTTAACCTTCTTTTTGTTAAAGAAAACAGATGGAACCCCTTGCGCCTGTCATAAGTCAGGTTTTCCAATCCTTTAATCTTTCCCATGGCTGCTCCCTGAACTCTCTCCATTTCCCCTTGCACTAGAAGGTCTATATGTGGTGATTGTGAACTGTTAAGTTTTGATGCCTGTATAATTAGAATTATTATTCTGCTCCCTGGTGTATTAGATACAGCTTTCTATAAACATGAAGGAATAGGCATTATCTTTGGGTACTGCTCCTCTTTGTTAGTTCATTTATGTATAAAATAGACCTAAAACCTGCCTCCTAGAGGGATGCACTAAATGATTAATACTGATTGATCTTGGCCAAATGCTCCAATTGCTTGCATGAACGATCTGTAGGAATGCAAAGCAATTTGCAATGGCACATGCTGCTCAGAGCAAAAAGGCACCTCTTTAGTTCCACACAGGCCTGTCACTATTGCAGAGATGCGGATACATCAGGGATCAGTGCTCATTTAAAATATTGTCTTAATCCGTTCAAGATTTTAAGTCTAATTCTCCCCGGGAAATCATTGCTGTTATAGTGGCGTGGATCTGAAATAATGTAGCAAAAGAATCAGGACCATTCATCCCCTGTTGGTTTTAAACTCCCTGCACTGTTACCATCTTGTGTCCCTGATCTCCCTTGCAACTGGAGGGAGGGATAGCTCAGTGGTTTGAGCATTGGCCTGTTAAACTCAGAGTTATGAGTTCAGTCCTTGAAGGGGGTCATTTAGGGATCAAGGGCAAAAATCTGTCTGGGGATTGGTCCTACTTTAAGCAGGGGCTTGGACTAGATGACCTCCTGAGGTCCCTTCCAACCCTGATATTCTATGAATTGGGTTTTGGCAGGCTGCAAGGCCTGTGGGTCCCAGTTCTAAACACTGCCCTAGTAATGGGAAGCTAGTGTTCATTCTAGACGCTGTTTTGCTTTTCCTAAAATAACTTTGAAGAGGCAGGTGGCTGGGCTGGTGTCAAATGCCACTTGGACACTGTGGAATGACTTGGGTTTCTTTAAGGAAGGAAATGCTATCACTGATAGCTTGTTTGCAGTCCCAGAGCCGAGATAATGGGCAGAGAGCTTGAAATGAGGAGGAGAGAGAAAGTACGGAGAGGAAGAAAGACAGAGGCAAGACAGGTGGGGACAGAGCTCCAGTACTGCCCTACTGGAGCACTCCTGATCATAACAAGTCACAGATAATACATCATTTAGTCTCGCCGTGTTCATGGCACTGAACCATGGCTACACAGTATTCTTGAACCATGCTTTGGTCTTTTGTGGCCCAAACCGGGTGCTTAGTTGGAAAGCGATTTGGTCCTCTCTCCACTGAAAGATCCAGCCATGTACTCACCAAGGCTGGGGTTACTGTCCTGTAACCAGGTTCCCCATTATGGAAGATATTGAAAGAATAATTGGAACCAAAGAGCTATCCGATGCCTTGCGTTGGTAGCTGGAAGCACTCTCTCCAACAGAGCAGAGTTACAGCAAGTCTGAATTTGGCCTTTTGTGCCTGACAGTTTTCATTCCTCAGAATCCAATTTAGAGACAAATCCAGATAAACGGACTTTGGGCTGAGGCTCTCTGTTTGGGCACAGAATCTTCCTGGCATAGACCACACAGCATCTTTGTCAACGTACTCTCCTCTGCTGCAGGTAGTATTGGCCAGTGGCTCTGCGTAGCCATGGAGATGCCTTGTTAATGCACAACATGAACCATTAAATTTCATGGTGCATTTGCTAGGATAACTGCAAGAGAGCATGAATCATAGTTACGTACCATGACCACAAAGAAGGCTATCAAAAAATCAATACGTTATTTGCTTTAAATTAAATGATCTGTTTGATTTTTTTCCCCCTCCCCATTAATAGTCATTTTTCTTGTTCTTTGGGTTTGTATATTCTGAGCACACAGAAAATCTGAAAAGGGAAAACAGCTAGCAGTGCAATTTCATTCTAGCCAGAACTAGTCTACAACATAGACTGTTAGGGCATAGTCCTGTCAAGACTTTCTTACAGACCTTTACTCAAAGGAAAAATCCCATTAACTCCAGTGGGACTACTAATGTCAGTGAGTTTGCAGGATAGGGCTTCTATAAGGCACTATTCATCTCAGAAGTAACTCAGGAGGAAGTTAAACAGCAGCTACTAAAGTCAGACATTTAAAAATCAGCATCTGAGAGTATTAAAAGAGCTGGCTGAGGAGGAATCTGGACTGTTAAAGCGACTTTCAATACATCTTGGAGTGCTGGGGAAGTTCCAGAAGAATAGAAGAAAGCTAATGTTGTGCCAGTATTTAAACAGGATGATGTTTTTCTAAAAGAGCATTCCTGTTTGAACTAGAGCATAATTCATAGATGCTCTTTACAGGACTGTCTTATGCAGGAGGTCAGATAGAGGATCACAACAGCCCCTTATGAATCTACTTTTCGTTTGCTTTTGTTCCCTTAGATTTGGTGATATTTATCATCCCGCTTGGCATTTCATATCCCATCTCTTTTCAGAAAAAAACCCAACCCAATTCAGATAACTCACAAACGTTAGGACAATTAGTAAAGATGACAGGAAAGAAAAGGCTATAATAGAAACATTGTCTCTGGTAGCCAGACACAGAGCAAATAGGCAATATCATATACTTCATGGGGGAAGGTGGATCACAAAAGGAAATAGCTTCTTTATCTAAGGAGATAGCTTCCCAAATAAGGTAACTAAACATGAACAATTCTAATAATAACATAACAAACCTGGGCACCTATTACTTCCTACCTGCCACTAAGCTACACACCATGGCCACTTGGAACTTCAAGGCAGAGAGGATAGAACTTGGATCTTGCTATTCCAAAACAGCATGCATGTACCACTTGAGTTAAAGGAGAATCTCTCAGTGGGCTGCTAGCAGTATAGGACCTATGACACACAGGTGAACAGTTCTAATTCTATCCAGTAGAGAGCAAGGGTGCACATGCACACTAGCCAGTTCATTCTCCTCTTTGCACTTACAAAGAACCTTTCCTAAAAAGTCAGAGCATTTCTCAGACATGAATGAATAAGACAAATAAAGTCTCAGTACCACGGTGAGGTGAAGTAGTTATAACAACTAACCTAGATATGTATCAATAAATGCGCAGAGAGGAGGTCTGCTCAGGTCTCATTTTAAAGGCCAACCCAAACCCAACTAACCCACAACTGGTCAGAACCCATCCTGAACGTTGAGTCATTTTCAGACCCAACCTGAATCCGAAACTTGCCCTGAAATCTGTGTCACTGCTGCTGTCTCTGGCCTTGTCTTTGGGGCCTGGCCCCATGCCCTCAATCCTCCTCTGGCTGCCTCCTGCCCAGGGGGTTGGCATGTGCGCCCCGGTCCTGCCCTCTTCTATGCCATGCATGCAGCACAGTGAGACATGCCGCAACTCTCTGACACGCTCACACCACAGCATATTCAACGCAGCAAGATGGCAGCAGCCAGCTGGGAGCACGACATGCAGCCATTGCCGGGTTGACCACCATGGGCAGGAGGAATCAATCAGAGATTACCCACCCCAAGCCCACGAGGGTCAAATTGCTTTCAGACCCAACCCGAACCCGACACTTGTAGTTGGGTTGGGATTGGATTGCAAGGGTCTAGCGCAGAGAGTTAAATGACTTGACCAAGATCATTTTAAGTTAGTGGCGGAGCTGGCAATGGAATCCAAGAGTCCCAAATCAATGTCCCTTGCTCCAGTTAGTAGACTACTCTTTTCTGCTATAAGGGATACTGAGAAAGTAAATCTTAACCGCTTTCTTTAAGGAAGTGAAGCCCCTCTCGAGAAGATAAAATACCATGCCTGTGTAGGCCACTGTGAATTAACACCATTTTGATGTCTACTTATAACTTAAATCTTACCATTGTTAACAAATTATGATAAACAATTGAGTTTGTTTTTAAACTGAGGTCTAATCTATTCTAGTTTCATTAGCTGCTGATTCAATGCTATTCAATTTAGGAGAAGGAAAAGATGGTTGCACTTGACTGCCAAGAAAAATAAGCTTATTTTTCTTTCATTTGCAAAATAAAAGGACAGATTCTTACTGATTTACAGTTCACAATCTGGAGTCCTCTGAATGCCAGACCAGCTGGTTAAGTGATGTTCTCTTGCCGCTCTCATTCTTTTTCACTCACCTCTTTGCACTTCTGCAAGCTTAATATCCATTTTAAAAGATATCGATTCTCCCCTTGCACCTGCTTTATAGTGGTAACTCCACTGACTTCTATGAGGTAACTGCCGATTCAGACTAATGAAGACAAGACGAGAACCTGGCCCATTGTTGCCAAGTTACATGTGGATTCGACTTGTGATTTGTTGGTGGTCTGACCAGGAAAGAAGAATTTGAGAGGCACAGCCTCAAAATGCAACCAAAGTCTGCATGATTGTGCACTCAGTTGTCCATTTGTGCCACCATGGATGCCCCCAGCAAATTCTATTGGCACATTTTAAAAAGCCATTTTTAACCATCTGGCCTTTAGCGTCTGAAGTTTTTCATTTAAGATTTAATTTGGCATAAAACCAGCATGGGTCCAAATCCCTGGCTGGCTGAGGTATCTGGACAATGAGAAAGGTGGGGAAATGGGTAATGGAACCTAGTTTAAAAGTTATTAGTGTCTGTCTTGCCTACTTACAGCATGGGCCTCTTATGACTCTTACGTGTATGCACCCAGCACTTCATCTCACTCAGGGCTGCTAGTTGCTGCTGTATACAAATAAGATAATACCTCACCTGCTAAAAGCCTGATTCTGCAAGTGCTGAACACCTGCGAATTCCACCAAAGTTAACAGCAAATGGCTGTTATAGGTCTGGGCCTGATTCTGAATTAAGCCCCCCTGTGGCTATTTCAGGGTGCGGTGCAACATGAACAAGTCTTTCACAAGTGGGCTGTCATAAGACACATGTTTGATCAATTTAACAGGCAGTCTCTACACTTGGAGAGTAGAGTTACATTTGGCACTACCAACCACCTGCTGTTCAAACTTGTCAGATCAAGCATCTCTTCTCTTGATAAGAGCCCTCGACTGATCCTTATTGAAAGGAATCTGCATTAGGGTAGATATTCTTTGGGCCACAGAACAAGAAAGGCTGACCCGTGGTTAGTGCACTCAGATGAAAGGCTCTGCTCTGAGACACAGTAGGGACTTGAAGGTGAGCTCCTACATACCAGGTGCTCTAAACATGGGACTATTTGGCGGTGGGTCTCTCTCCTTCCCTACCACCTGGGTTTTTCCAGAAAAAGGTCTCAGTTTATCCCAGTGCAGAGAGAGTGAGTGTGTGTGTGTGTAAATGCACACCTCTCTCATTGAGGGCCAGGATGGTCTAGAGCAGTGGTTCTCAAACTTTTTCTTTTGCGGACCACTTGAAAATTGGTGAGGGTCTCGGACCACTTAATGGTCTTTCCAAATGTTGTTTGTACCGTTAGCTAACTACTGAAAAGCGCTTTTGTTAAATGCGCTATATAAAAAAACCCACAACAATAATTAACTTTTTTTGTTCTACAAATAAAAGCACACAACTCATATTTTAATATCAGTAGTCTTACCTTTCTAATGCGATGGATGTGCCCCTCTCCCCCGCCGTGCCAGCCTCCAAGCTGGGGCTAGGAAGGAGGGGGGTCTCTCCCGCACCACAGCAGCCCCTGAGCTGGAGCTGGGAAGGAGGGCCATCTCTCCCCGGCAGCCCCAGCCCTGAGCTGGGGAAAGCCACCTCTTTCTCTGGTCACCGCAGCCCTGCACATCCCTAATTTCCTCCCATCCCCTCTTCTCACCCCACTGCCCCCTCCCAACTACCCCCTATTCCCCCCAAGGCCCACCACCTCACCTTACATGTGCGTCTTCTCCAGGGTACAGGCACCTAATTAGTGGAGCTGCCCAGGTATGGCTCCATTAATTAGGTGGGTAACCCTTTATTTGCTTGTGTGTGGCCACCCAGGTGCACAACTTAGAGGGAACTATCCACGGACCACCTGAATGGAACTCGCAGACTGCCACAGTTTGAGAACGTCTGGTTTAAAGCAGTGGGCATGGAAAGCTTAGCTTGACTCCAAGACCGGGGGCCTACATTTCCAGAGGCAACTAGTGATTTTGGTTGGCACCGTTTCTGTGCGCTCTGCTTCAGACACCTTAAAAGGGACCTCATTTGCAGAGGGTAGATGCTCACCTCTCTGGAAAATTGGGCCTCTCTCAAGTTAAGCAACCAAAAAGTGAGCCGCCTAAACTCGCTAATTAAATTCTAAAAATTTAGGCCTGGCTGTATCTATAGCTGTGATGGAGAGGCAGCTGGGCCAAACCTGAATGGAGCTGTGACCCTGCATACCAGGTGACAACACCTGGAGTGGGGAGCTGAGCCCAGGCCTACGGGCCAAGAGCTGCCATAGGAAATAGGGGTGCTGCCACGCCTCCTGCCTTGAAGTAGTAACAACAACTCAAACACATGGTTTCTGCCTTCAGCACCCCCACTATAAAAACTGTTCCCGCATCCCTAGGAGCAGCCGCTGTAGGATGAGTGCTAGGTGGGCTCACTGTCCAACCATCAAATGCCTCCCTCAGTGATCATTTTTCGAAGGGTGGGGGGGCCCTCAGTTTCAGATTTTGCCCCAATCCTGAAAAACCTCTATGCAGCCCCAGCTATCACAGCCCTCAGCTGCAGAGCCCTGGCACTTTAACTATTGCTTTTAGCTGCAAAGGTCCCCAGTTCAATCCCCAGTCTGTCAGCTAAGAAGACAGCCGTCACACCAGTATTCTTAAAAAACGGCACTTGGGATTTGTTTGTGCCTTTGAAAATAGCTGCTTCCTGAGATAACGACACAGCTAAAAGAGGCTAAACCTGGCATTTTTATGAATGAAAATTCACATCTGTGCAGCATGTGCACGCTATAAAACCATCACAATGCAATTCCTGTGGAAAAAAAAAAAACAGCTCTGCTCTCTGGATCCCAAATCCATTGTAAACAGGTTTTTTCAACCCGCCTCACTCAACCAGGCTTAATATTTGCCTCCAAGAAAGGAAGGAGGGAGAGACAGAGCAAGCGCACTCACTAACTCTCAGGCGAACTGAATGATTCTTCTCTGATGAATAGAGCCCTGGAATAATTTTCTGTGACTGCACATACTGTTCCACTTGCTATTTTTTTTTTAAGATAATAACAATATAGAAAGAGTCCCACGTTAATTTCTAGCAGTGGCTAAGTAAACACTAAATAGCTGAATCTCCAAGCTGAAATGTAATCTGCATGCTGGCCTGTGCATGCAGAAAGAGATGGAGGGCCACTGCGGGCTTTTTAATAGGACTTTTGCTGGAACAATAAAGACATTCAAGTACTGCAACTGAAATCTTTCTCATCTTTGCCCAGTGCCGTATTTCCTCACTATCATGAGTGTGCATTAGCGTCATGGGGTTCCTTTCACTGGTCAGTGTATTTTTTAGCTTCTGTGTTGACGAAGGATGCCTGGCTTCCTACTCATCACCCTCGGAACTCTGCTTAAACTCAGACCTGGCTGCTAGAGAGGACAGTTCAATCTCCTTAGATTCTCTGCTGAGAAATTCACCAAGCGAATTTCACCCAGGTCTAGACATTTACACTAGTCCCCATTCCTCAAAAGCAACGTAACATTCAGAGAAAAAAGACGCAGGAAATTTCAAATGGCTACCTGTTGTCAATCCTGAGTAACATGGATCTGAAAACTCACGACGCTCTTGCTCCAAAAGGAGCCAATTGCCCCCCCTCCCCTCCCCTCCCACACACACTCCTTCTATGGCTCCTTTTTAAAAGGGACACCTCATTTGTCTGACGTCACTCACAGAGTCAAGTGCATCCTCCCTTGTTGCACTGGGATATTTCTGCTGCCACTGAGCAATTGGATTCAGCTCTTTGAGACTGCTTTAGACCCTGCGTTTAAAGGGGAACGCAACGCAACCATAATTGTGGTGCCGCGAAGACGCTTCTGTAATGAACCAAATAGAAAACAGCCCTACAAAATCCAATGTAAATTGGATTAGTACTTCATGGAGATGAGGCCAAATGAGATTCCACATACAAAATGAGTAGAAAATGGCCCTCTAATTGATACTGCACCAAACCTATCCCTGGAGCAGCTCCGCTGGAGCTAGTGAAGGTACACCAGGGATGAATCTGACCCAGTAATTATGTGCTAAACCCTGGAGTTATTATTCAGTCAAAGCTCCCATTAAGGCTTAACAAGAGTCTTGTCCAAGCAAGAATTGAATATGGCTTACAGTGTTTGGCCTAAAAATACTTAGACATTGATACAGCACCTTCTGTCTGAGGAGCTCTGATTGAGGTCTATAAAATCATGACTGGTGTAGAGAAAGTAGATAAGGAAGTGTTGTTTACTACTTCTCATAACACAAGAACTAGGGATCACCAAATGAAATTAATAGGCAGCAAGTTTAAAACAAGTAAAAGGAAGTATTTCTTCACACAACGCACAGTCAACCTGTGGATCTCCTTGACAGAGGATGTTGTGAAGGCCAAGACCGTAACAGGGTTCAAAAAAGAACTAGATAAATTCAGGGAGGATAGGTCCATCAATGGCTATTAGCCAGGATGGGCAGGAATGGTGTCCCTAGCCTCTGTTTGCCTGAAGCAGGGAATGAGCGACAGGGGATGGATCGCTTGATGATTACCTGTTCTGTTCATTCCCTCTGGGGCACCTGGCACTGGCCACTATCGGAAGATAGGACACTTGACTAGATGGACCTTTGGTCTGACCCAGTAAGGCCATTCTTATGTTCTTATGAGCTCAGAGTACTTTGTAGACACTTAAATCTCCCCCACGAGGCAAATGAGCATTCTACTCAGAGGTGGAGAGACTATGGTGCACAGGTTAATGGGAAGATTGTGTGCTCCCCTCACTGCTCTCCAGATACGCCGTGCTGAGGGGCAGTAGGCAAGGGCTCCACCCACAGTTTCTGAAGCACTGATCACAGCCCCACAGTGGATACAGTGCTAATGATTCTAGGGTTACGCGCTAGCTAACAATCTTGCTGCACGACGTCACAAGCTGCACAGGGTTAAAGAGGAGCAACATCTAGTTTGTGGCAGTGGAGAAAAGCAGGTGTTACTCTAAGACACGTAGCAAGCGACATCGGTCATTCTCTCCCTGAGCAGGTGGGGAGGGGAATCAGCCGACCTCCGTAGTGTACAGTCACCCCTGCTCAGAGCCAGCACGAGGTCTAGTCACCATTTAAGCCCTCATGGCCTTCTGAACAGGGATGAATTTCACCCAGGCTGAATGCTGGGAAGAAAGTTTGACAATTCACTTAGGGCAAAGGACATGTAACACATGGGCAGGGACAGACCCCAGGGACCCAATGACTAAAGACAATGAGAAATTTGGCAGAAAGATGCCATATATGGAGTGGAGGATGACTGGATATGTTTTCAAATGATGGCTTGTGATTAGAACACGAGGATGGATCTGCAGGAGTGTTGTACTAAAAAAAGCAAATGGCACATGCTGCCTAGCTACAATGGGCTGATCAAAAACATGTTTGTAAAGGCTTGGATGAGCACACAGCGAAGAGACTCTGTTTTACTGATGCATTGCCAGTTTAGCTGAATCTTTGCATGCCTGATTTGCGTGGCTGGTCATTAAACACCAACACAGTCAAAGCAGAGGGTTAGCGACCACCTGGGAGAGTCGATTAACCCTAGCTAGTGTTTCGTGCCCCCAGAAATGCCCTGTATCAAGATCATGGATGCTATTTTGCTAGCCCGGGTCTTTTTAATAAACAAAGTGCTTTGCAGCCGCTCCCTTTTGCTCCTTCTTGTTAGTTTCATTCCTTCACACAAACAGGACCAGGCTAAGTTTTTGCAGCACTGCCTTTGCTCGTCCACTCCCATGTGGTGAGAGTATTATTTAGGAATAGTTTGAGGTTTTTGACATTGTCCGGATCAGCTGCAAAGATACATTCATTCGTTACAAATATGTGCATTTTACCAGTTAGGTTTTGGTGTCCATACTTTAAATGCGATCAGTAGCAATTGTGAGATAGATCCTCAGCTGTTGACTTCAGTCACAGTGTTCACCCACTGAGAATATCTTGACCAAATGGCCTTAGATCTGCACCAAAACTCTACCCCACTTCTGGAAATGGCAAACCAGTTTTCAAATTATCCGAGTAGGTGGATGTTAAGGGGGAAGCAAAATTCAGCTTGAAAACAGAAATTTAGCTGCCACCTTAACCATGGAGCAATTAGTGGTTGCTCCATACTTCGTCTGTCAAGGAGCATCACCTGCTTCCTGGACTATGGGAGAGCTCCTTCAAATATCAACCACATCTCACTGATGTGTTCGAAGGCCTTTGGCATCAGTAAATCAAAAGGTGAGAATGAAGATGAGAAAAGGTAGCAGCTGGCTAATGCAGTCACTGTTTATTTTAAACCCACCATCGTTCCCTGCGGTGAGTTCTGAAATATGACGGCTTGAATTCCCCCCGCTAGAAAAGTACAAGAAGGAAAAATATGTGGACGTTGTGGAGGCTTGAACTGCACTATTCAGTCTCCATGAATATCTAGGCCACTGTAATTAGTAAGTTCTAATTGCATTACACTTCTAATGACAATTAAAATTCGCTTCTACTGATATTAATGTCCTGAAATGTAAGTAATAGATGTGTGACAGCCTGACAGGAATCCGGAGAACAGAATGCACTGCTGAGTTCATGAACCCATCTTCCTCTGTGCTGTATTAATTACTTTATGTAGCTGCTAAGGCTGGGCAACGAGAGCAGAACACTTGACATTCTAAGCAAGCCTGCGTTGACTGTCTGGGGACTTTTCTAAACAGAGAGTCAGACCATGTCTTCACTACCACTTATGTCGGCAAAACTTATGTTGCTTGGAAGGGGGAATCCAGGGCACAAATTGTGGCCTTGCAGCTCAGATCCCCTCTATTTCCTGAACCCCAAATTATGCCCTCCCCCCACCCCAAAGCTCCTGGGGGCCACTGTTCCACACCTCCAGAAAATCAGGGTTGTATTTCACTTCAGAACATCCACACAAAGCGCACGCTGCATCTCTCATCCGGAAGCAATGTCCCACAAGTTCGGCCTGCTGAGATTTGGCTCTCACGTAAAAACGTAAGAAACTGTTTGCTTAAAACCTTTACTCATTTCTTACCTTTAGTGTTTGCTGCAATGCTGAGATTCTGATGCCATTACTGCGTGGCACCTGAGGTTTAATTAACCTCTGCCACAAAGATGTGTTTAGGAAGAATAATGCTACGTATAATTCATGCTGTCGGGAAGTTTGCTCACTGCTTTGAGCTTTTATTCAATCATACAATTTTCTGTTATGTAAAACACACACAGTCATTCCGAACCTACAGGATAACATCTGGCCCTGAAATTAACCACACTGGTGTGGAACTTGGGTGATTACAGACTGCAATCATGATCCATTAAGAGTGTATGCCACGCAGACTTGACAGCAAGCTGCATAAAACACAGCAGCCACTTGCACAGACACAGCACCAGAGTCTCTACGGCGGAGTAGTTGATTTTCACACCTTCCTGACACGGGTGTAAATGACTTACTCCCCGTGCAATGCCGTGAAGGAACAGGCCGCATGGTATATTAAAAGCAAAGGTGATCGGCCAGAAAAGATTCAATAGCCCCTGCCAGGCTATAAGAGCCCCAGAAGAACATGGAGCTATCTGTGGCATCCAGCCAAGCTATCCATTTTCAAATATCCGCCAGGCCAACCTTGTCAGGCAGCTGTACCAGTTCCTTAGCTCCTCAGCTGATGTAAATTGGTGTCACTCCACTGAGGTAAATAGCTGCACCGATTGACAAGCACGGAGAATCTGGCCCCAAGACATGGCTGAGCCAACAGAATTCTACTGCTTCCCAGTTGTTTGGAACTAGTGCCCTCTTATACGGCACAACATTTGAGACGCATTTGTTTCTGCGCCTCTGTTCTCCTCAGCGTAGAGCAAAGTGCATTCTTGATAGGCTTCCCGTAAAGAGCTAAACGTGGCAGAATTCTCCAGAAGCTCGACAGAGTAAGTATTTCAGAGAGAACAGCTCTCTCTGCTGCTGTAGTTTTGATGAGTGCTCACTGGGATACTGGATAACATTTCCAGCTCAGCTAAGCTTATTAGATCAGCTCCAAAAGTTTGGAGCTTCATAATAAACGTAATGGAGCAATCACCTTTTTGATAAATTCTGCTTGAGCAAAACACCAGCCCATGCTATACATTGTGTCAGGCCACACCGATCGCTCTATGTGATTGGAAACAAAATTGTGCTTCACAAAGAGCTTCAAAACCACCCTTCGTGAGCCAGACTCGGATACCTTTACTCAAGTTGAATGGCATCTTACTCCACAAACAATCCCAATTAAGTGCTTTTGAAAATCTCATTATGTACCCCATCTCCATGTTTAGAAGCCTAAATCCTTTTGAAAATCAGGCCCTTAATCAATAACATGGCCCACTCTTTGCTGCACCGTAGACGCATGTGTTTCATCTGCACAGAAATGGAACACTAATAAGCCTCAAACATTTTCCCCTGGCATTTCATCAATCTGGCCTAAATTGCCTTCCTCGTTCTTTTGACTCCACTACCTTGCCCCAGACTGCCTCATGAATCTCGTGGGACAAGGTGGGTGAGATGATCTCTTTTATTGGACCGGTGGTGTGAGAGACAAGCTGTCAAGCTACACAAAGCTCCTCTTCAGGTTTGGGAAAGGTATTCCGAGAGTTACAGCTAAATATAAGGTCGAACAGATAGTTTAGCATAAGTAGTTAGCGCATATTCTAAGAGACCATTCAAGGTGAAGTGTAGCCATAGACAAAAAGGGGGGGGGGGGAGTCAGAGGGTAACAGATTGTTATAAGAAGCCATAAATCCAGTGTCTTTGCTAGGCACTATAAATCATGGTCTTAATAAAGTTATTTATTTAAGCTCCTAGGCTCATCTTTTGAAAGCGTTGTGCATGTTTCCTTTGAGGATGGGAACTAATTGATTACTCTATAGCTGACCTCTTTGTGAAAAGAGATCCCCCACAGGAGATAGGGTGTTTTTGACTTTTAGCACTTTACTGAGCAAGTTCATTTGAGAGTGTAGTGATTGTCTGGTTTCACCCACATCGTTATTGGGGTGTTTAGTGCACTGGATGAGGTGCACCACACGTTGTGATAGGCTGATGGAGTGCCCTTGTCTGGTGAAGGCGGTTTTGAGTGTGTTAAGGTGTATATCCCGGACTTTCTCCTTGGAGCACATTTTGTCATATCGGAGTGCCTGGCCATAGATAACAGATTTCATGGTGTGTTTGGGGTGGGTATCGGATCTATGAAGGTAGGTGTGGTGATCTGTGGGTTTCTTGTATAGGGTTGTCTGAAGGGTTCCACTGCTGAAGCGGATCGTGGTGTCCAGGGAGTTGATGCTGCTGTTGGGAGCGTTAGAAAGGGAGTTTAATGGAGGGGTGATGGCTGTTGACATTGTGGTGGAAATCTCTGAAGGAGTTTAAGTCGTCTGTCCAGAGGATGCAAATATCTTCATATATCTTAGGTATATCACTGGTTTCGAGGTGCATCTGAATCTTGTGTCTCTGTCACATATTTTTCCCCACTTCAGTGGAAGTTGTAGGGTCTTGGGGCATTTAAGGATCAGGCTCTAAGTTACTAAGAAGGAGCTAACTGATTTCAGTAAAAGGACCAAACTGCATCTTCATCCAAACATCTGAACAGAATCAGGTTTGAAAAAGTTCAGTGAAGTTTTTTTCCTTCTCCACAGTTTCTGTTCTTTTTGGAACTAGTTGGGATTTGGAAATACTCCACGAAATGGTCTCTTTGCAATAATTCTGCCTTTACTAGTGGAAGAGCTGGAAATCTTGCAAAAAAGCCTGTTATCTTATTTCCAGTCCAATTTTGAAGGCTCCAGCTCATGAGATAAATTCCAGATAAGCATCTGGAGTTTCAGCCTCCTGTACGAATCCAACTTCCCAATGAGTTTGAAGTTGTCCCACTGCTAAGAAATTCACACACTGTACATCCCAAACGCTGTGAATGATGGACCCAAAGTGAGTATTGTACAAATTATAACAGCGATGCACTTGGACATAGTAGAGACCAACCTCGATGTGGTTACATAAGGAAATGACAATCCCTGTTTGTCTTATCAGGAGAAAAATCTAATCATCACTCGCTTGTAAAGTACATGTCACATCCCCCTCCGGTGGCAAGTCCACAGGGAGGATCAAGGCCTACTGCTGGCTAATGGAGTTATTCCTTTAGCTGAAGTGGTAGAAGGCTGTGCTGAAAGTCCAACTTCAATGCTTGCCCAAGACCAGTGGTGTGGACAGTCAAACACAGGTCTCTTCCTAACACCTGCAATTTCACTAACTGAGGTAACCAGACATCCTCAGCACAATACTGCTTACCAAGGGGACGAATCTTTGAATCACATCAAACTTCACATGATGTCAGACACTGGTTCAAAGGAGCAGTGGGTGCATTTGTACGATACCAGCAACAAAGATTGTATTTACCTGCTAAGGAAGGTATTTTCTGTAATTTAGCGCAATGAGAAGAGACAGAAGCTGGGGAGGGGGGAGGCTGCTGAGAATAGGGGAGGGAAAGAAAGAGGAAATTCTGTTCTTGCATTTAATACTGAGCCACTTTCAGGTATCCTAATGGTTCTTTGATTGCCTGGCTAACTACTGAAAAAGGCCCAATTCAGTAACGCCCTTAAACACCTGCTGAAATACTTTGCTGAATCACAGCCTTTAAAGAGCCTGATTCTGAAGCTGATGCGAAGAACTCAGGATCGAGCCCAGGTTTAAGATGGCTCCATTAGTTCCTATGGCTCAGAAATGAAATACACCTCAGAACTGTCTAGCAATTACTGGGGGGGAGGCACAGAACAATCACCACGGAGGCAAGTCCGGATTAATGCAAGGGCTTTAGGGGCTGCAGCCCAAGGCCTCGGGCTAAGGGGGGGCCTCGCAGGCCGGATGCAGCCCACTGCTTCTTTTCATCCGGCCCATGGCAAGTCTCCACGCCGCGGGCCGGACACAAGTCCCCAAACCTCAGCACCCCCCCGCCCCCTGGCCTGGATCTGCAAGCGTCAGCTTGCCGATGTGCCCCTTCGGCCTCTAGGTGAGGGGCATTCAGGGAATTTCTGCACGCCGCCCCCGACCCCAACGCCGGCTCCACAACTCCCATTGGCCAGGAACCGTGGCCAATGGGAGCTGCAGGGGCAGTGCCTGTGGGCACATGCCGGCCACCTCGGGGAGCAGACCAGCACGTAACCAGGGCAGGCAGGGATCCTGTCTTAGCCCTACTTACAGTCGCCCGAGGTAAGCGCCTCCTGGCCGAAGCCTGCACCCTGCACCCCCTCCCATACCCCAATCTACTGCCCCAGCCCTGAGCCCACTCCAACCTCCCAGGGGCCCCACAAAATCTAATAGCCCTGAGCCCACGGGAGAGTTAACCCAGCCCTGCACGAAGGTGCTAAATACCACCGCTTCCAGGGGAACTCACAGAAGCTCAATGCCTCTGATTCAGGCCCTAGTCCCAGAAAGGGCCCCGTGAATCTAGCCGTTGAGCAATTCCCACTTTGCCTCAGAGCTCACAGCTACTGTGCCCATCAGGCTAGGAACAGCCTGCCTCTTTCTGCAACGCTCCCTCGCTTTCTGAAATCCAGGCTCAAAGCCACAACAGAAAACTCCCCACCCCCCGTGGGTATCTGAGGCTGTGACACAGAGAGGTTCCGGTGAAGGCTGTTGCTCTGAAGGTAGATGATAATTCATGAGACTTGAAGAATGTTTCTCATTCGATTCCAGGCTCTTCCTGAATGCTGGGATTTTACTGGCAGAGCTCACTGTGCTACAAGGCTAATTGCTCAGGGTAACTTTCTGCTCTAGGATAGGCAAGCCAAGGCTGGACTGTTTCTTGCTCTCTCTGTAACACGAGACCTGAGCCCACAGGAAGAGCAGACTATCAGCTACGATTAAGGATAATAAACCTCTTAAAGCAGAACCGTAA
This sequence comes from Trachemys scripta elegans, assembly GCF_013100865.1. Lineage (NCBI taxonomy): Eukaryota > Metazoa > Chordata > Testudines > Emydidae > Trachemys > Trachemys scripta. The sequence continues at coordinate 144,513,080 of NC_048299.1, forward strand.
ACCCACGAGAAGCCAGGGTGGAGTCAGGCTCTGATTTACCTTGTGGCCAACTTAGAGCTGCAAACACTGGTCGATGCAGTTTTCACAGCCCTAGGTTCCCACCAGAACCCAGCAATTCCCTTTCTCCTCCCATCCTACCCTTACCCCCATAATTGCTCCACAGGTACAATTCATAAAACAAGTCTTAACTAGGTACAGATTATATGCCTTGCAGATGCCATTTCTCCTAGTGTCTTCGAGGGGTGGGTGCGGGAGACACTTCCCCCAGCCTTGGGAGACGTGGGGCAACAGCTGAGAGCCAGAACAGCTCCTCCCCCAGGTCAGGAAGATCTGCGGTAGGTCTGGAGCTGCTAAAAAAAAAAAAAATAGCTGAGCAGTGGTCTGCCAAAAATGCAGTTTAATCAAAATCAGAACGTTTCACGGGAACATGTCAATTTCAACAAGATTTTCCATGGGAAAAAAAAATCTAAAAAGAATCATTTCGACTGTCTCATTTTGATAATGTCAAAAGGTTTTAATCAAGTAAAAACCTTTTGTTTCAACATGAGTGTTTCGATGCATTTCAGTTTGAATATCATAACATACGGATTTAAATATACTGTATTCAGTATTTTAATTGAATGTAAAAGTCAAACCAGCATGTATTAAAATGATCTAGTTAAAACTACATGTTTTGACAGCTTTGAAACAAGGTGACTCAATTATCCTGAATAAAAATAGTTCTGAATTATTGTTTTGGGGGAATTTTTAAAATTCTGGCTTTTGTTCCAATTTGGAACGGAAAAAAATTAAGTGTCAGAATTTCCCTCAGAACAGAAATTCCAGCCAGTGTATTCTTAGAGCCCACAAAGCACTGGCGTTCTCTAGCGTCCATACTCTGTATGTTATGGGGCATTTTATCCAGTGTGGACTGCTGGCTAGCCTGACCTATTTTTAGCCTAGGGGGTGTCTATGCCATTGCCGCCAGTACAGCAGCTGCTTTGGTAGGAGTAGGCTGTTTCACCACTCCAGTGCTCTGTGAGAGGAAGACCAAAACCCCAATCTTCAAGCAATACAGCAGGGCTTGGCGGAGTATCAACCCTGAGAGCCCAGTTTATGCAACCCCAACAGGGCTTGGTCACTTTAGCTGGGGATATGAGAGCAGAATTCTAATCAGACTCTGTACAGCTGTGTTGGGGTATGTAAGAGTTAAGTAAAAACCTACTCCAGGTGACTGCTATCATGGTATTAGGAAGTGAGGCACAGGCAGGCACCATGTAGTAGGGAGAAAGGCACAGGCACACAGCCATCCTTTTCCCTTCTGCTTGTTAAGGATAGATAAGCGATGCAGCTGCATCAGGAATGTGGTTGTTTAAAGAATACCCTTTGAGTAAAGAAGTGTTATCTCCCCCTCCCTTCCTTTCCCAGCTACATAGATAAGCTCGGGGTCATGGCCCCTTCCTCCCTCCCCTGTGAACTGCTGATTAAGGGAACATGTGACTATAATTACTTCAAAGAAATGTAGTTTCATGGTAAAAATTTCTGTATAACATGCTTAATGCTGTAAACAGGGGCGGGTATAATGATATTCAGTATATAGCTATTAATATTCATTATATGGGTGTTCGTATTATCGAATAAGGGTTTTGGGGGTGTTGTATTAAGTGTGGGTATTTACATATTAACGTAAATAAAGAAGTGTGATGTAATTAACTCAGTGCTTACTCGACAATTGGGTTGAGGGGAACAAATACCGCAATAAAGAATCCCGTCTACTCAATCTGCCTCTGGGTCCCCCTGCTCTTCTTCTAACAGGCTGATTCCCTTTTCTCTTTGTAATATTTGAGCTTAGACCCCAGGCAGTATTTATGGCATAAACAGCATTTCTCTGTGCTTAGATACCTCAGTGACAGATACTTTATAAATACAGATGGATGGACAGAGAGTCACAGACAAGACACAGATGTGCCTGTGAGAGTATACAAACTGGTTTGCTATACAGTTTTGAGCACAAAGAAAATTACTGGTGGGCAGCAACCAATGTTAGTTATTGCAATACATGCGTGACAATAGTATTGGGAAGAGATCGAAGTCTATCCCTTGACCCCTATCATCTGACCTGACTCTGGGATATGAAAGGTCACAGGCCAGGACTAGCCTCTGATGTCACTGGCTGCTAAAAGAGTTATCCTACTTTTCATTAATCCCATTTAAAGGCATTTCATTTAAGAAAATCATCATTAAAAAATTCCTGCAAAGCCATACTTGGCATCCAGTGACCCAAGCAGGGTATGGATCATTTTCTTTTCTCGCCCATTTTTGGATGCACTGTTAAGAGCCAAAGCTGAGTTATAAATCTCACACAGAGCCATGGTGACAGGGTGCCGGGTTTAATAACATCCCACCGCTTCACTAGTTTGCAGCTAGCAAGCAAGCAGATTTTTCTCTTCCAATTCATTCTATGTTTAATTACTTATTTTTCTAGAATCCCACATTAATAAATGCGTCTGAGCCTGTCAAGAAATTACACCCTGGGCTATCCGGAAGAGTATTCATGGGATCACACTCAACCCAAAGAGATGGGAATTCCTAGTTAATTACCAGTACAGCTTACTACTTGACACTGCCAAGATGTACCAATCTCAGACATGTAACCACATCTCCCAGCCTCTCAACTCCACCGACTTTTCAGATTTAGGAAAAAAAAAAAAAAAAAAAAAAAAACTACTGTAATGTCTCTTTTAGACTCTGGGGCCTTTGGTGCAGAGACTGTCTTTATTTCTGTTTTTGCCAGGTACGCTATAGTTCTTCTAATGATGAATCACCTCTTTAACAATTCACTGCTCAACTGTTGGAATATTTCCCTTGGTAACACAAAAACGGCTGTACTGCGTCAGACCCGTGATCCATCTAGCCCAGGATCCTGTCTTCCAACAGTTGCTGGAGCCAGGTGCTTCAGGGGGAATGAACAAAACAGAACAATTTGTCGAGTGATCCTTTCTCTGTTGTCCGGTCCCAACTTCTGACAGTCTGAGGTTTTGGAACACCCAGAGCATGGGTGTCCCTAACCCTAAGGTAAGTCTACATTGCAGTCAGGGGTGCGAACAGCAGCTGGTGTAAATGTACCCGTGGTAACTATACAATAGCTAGCTGCCTAAAAATAGCAGCGAAGACGCTGTAGTGTGGGCCGCACAAGCCGTCTGTCTCCTCTAGGTACATACTCGCTAGGGCAGCTGGTACTGAAGCCAGTGCTAAAGCAGCCCCACTTCTGATTTTAGTGAGCTAGCTATTGTACAGCTGGGCAGTCCAACTACACGAGCTGCCATTCATACCCCGCACTGCAATGTAGCCCTACCCATAGTGCCTTGTTTTATGGCATTTCCTATTCAGTGGGGAGTCAGTGTTCTGCTTTGTGTCATTGTAATGGTGCTTCCCGTGGAGACGATCAGATGAAAGGCCCTACAGCTGAGTGCTTCCGACATGCTAATTAAGTCACACAACGTCCGACGATGCCTGAATCAAAACTCTGATCTGAACCACCCCCAACTCTGAGTGGGTTCAGGATCTGAGCCCTGATCGCAGACTTAGAACTGACTCCTGTCTCTATAATGGACCAAATCAAAGCCCTGCCTATTGGAGCAGCACCCTGCTTTGAGCTGCTGGATGGTGGTTTACTAGACTTGAGGCTCGGCTCCAGCCCAGGCATTGCTCTGTTTTCCTGAAGGATAAACTGAGGCACAAAGAGGGGGAGACCAACAGTTTAAGAAGTGGCTGTGGATTGCGGGTGCCCAACTTGAGAGACTTTATGCCTGATTTTTAGAGACGGGAGCTGCCATTGCTCGGTATCTTTGAATCAGGCTCAGGCGGCCACGTCAGGCACGCAAAATCTGAGACGCTCATTGAACATGGTGCCTTTGGAGGCCAAGGATACGCACTGGATCGAGATCAGAGCTGGGGATTAAACCCAAGAGTTCTTGAACTAACGACTAGACCACACTTCTCCTTTTTTATTCCTCTCCTTGCCCCATCCCCATGAGGCAGGGACTCTGGTGATAGACACCTCTTTCCACTGCAGTCTGGTTCTTCTTCTCGGTATTCTCTAATCATAGAATATCACAAAAACTCTCTGCTTGTCCCCTTCACCCCTTGTTAGTGTTACGCAGCAATACCCTCGAGGCAGGGAAGACCTGAAACCCAGCTGCCTTAAAGCTGCTGTCTCATCACACCATCCAGCGTGACATGGTCATGATCCCAAGCTGCTCTGCTGGCCTTCCTGCAGTCTGCATACATAGTGGACCCAAACCTCTCCTCTTGCACCGACATAAACCAGAAAGTAGCCCGTATAGTCCAACTGGTGTGAGAGTTGGATCAGACCAGCTGTCCATGTATTCTCCTTTAGTATTAAGCAAGATGCAGATACCTAAACTTAGCCATGCACAGGAAGGCCCAGATCCTCAGAGGTATTCAGGCTCCTATATTACATTGAAATCAGTGGAAGTTAGGAGCATAAATTATCTTTGAGGACTTGGGCCTAAGTGTACAGCACCAACCCCCCTGTACACCGCACCACATCCCTCATTCTTAATTCTTCAAGTCAATTGCTTCTGGCAACAGATGCTCGATTGACCCCCCCGGAAACTAATGCACATGTATCATTACAAGCTTTCCCCATTTTTCCCAGCTGATCCATGCGCCTCCTCCTTAGACATGCGGTGAGGAAGGTGGCCTTTGTGACACAGCTGCTTACCCATTAAGAACTTGATCAGGACCCCCAAAGTATAAACTGGGCGGAGACATCCAACTTATGTCACATCTGCCACTGAACTGCCATCAAGTGAGCTCATGGCTTTATTTATTTTACTTATAATTTTGCTGGGGCACTTTGAATTGCCCACTGGATTTGCAACTGAGGGAGTCAGGCCAATCTCTTCATATGTTTTGCAACGGAGGTTTTTTTGTTTTGTTTTTTAGAGTTGCAATCTTGTGCAAAATAAATTCTTATTCGCCTAGGACTGCGATCACAGTGCAGACCTGCAGTGATTAGTCTTCAGCCACTAGAGGGCGCTTCTAGCTTTGCTTTTGTGATCTAGTGCCTTCCTGGAATTGCTAATGTATGTGGGGTGTGGGGGTGCATGGGAAAGAGGGTGCTGCTGGAAAGCCTTTGAAGCAATAACTACCATAGAAATACATCATTCTGTAGATGACATCATTTTATGTTCCCATTTCCATACCCTCTGGAAAAATCCGATGCTTTTAGACAAAGCTTGAGCGAAAGGGCAGTCAGAGGAACCTGAGTTGTTTTCAGATGGAGTGGTTAAGTTTATAGCTTTAAAAAAAAATCCATTACATTTATCAACCTGGAATAGGCCCAAATCCCCTAAATTATCCTGCTGTAGGTTTCAGAAGAGCCTAAATCTCATTGACTTTCAATGGGACTTCCACTCCCGCACCATCTAGGGCACTTTGGAAAATCCTCCCCTTGATTAGATCTACTGCTGGAAATAGAGTTACTCTATTCCATTCTATATAGGTGCTTAGACTGTGCACATCGCCGCTGTATCTGAGTGCCTTCCAGCCAGGCATTAAACCAGAGTGACTAACAGCTCTGGCTTTATACCATTGTATTTGAGGTCATTACTTGCCCCAACGGGCCTGATTTTTAAACTGACTTTTAAAACAGCCAGTTAGACTTCAATAGATTTTCTCCTGACACTGAGTAATGCACTGAGTAACTGAACCAAGGGCCCTGTGCCTTTTAGTGGTTAGAATAAGACTGGGAATGGGCACTTCTGGCTCTGTTAGCTTTGCCAAAGGATTGCTGTATGGTGAGACTTGAAGGCAGCTTGCAGAGCCAAAGTCTACCCATGGATACCTGTGCATGGCTTCCACTAACTCCCAATGGAAATCACACACACCTGAGTGAGGAATTTATCCTTAATCCTTCCTGGTGCCGGTTTCCAGTTGTATAACGGATCTAACATAACCAATGCTACTTGAGAGGAATGCTGAGAGATTTAATACTTGTAATGCACTTGGTAATCTTCAGGTCGTGTTTAGATACCAGACACAGCGAGTGACAAGAGCTAAAGCAATATCTGGTTTCCAAAAGCTGAAGTCCTGTTGCACCATCCGAGACCAGGGGCAGACAATGTAAACGAGGCAATAGATACTGGAGAAATGCTTGAACTGAACAGCAAGCTTCCAGGGAGCCACCATCTGTTTTGGTTTTTGGATTCCAAATATCTTTGCTGTCCAAATATATGATTTTGCTCTTGAAGGCATGAGAGGAACAATGTTAGAAGGCAGGAAACTGCAACCATTGTAAGCACAGCAGAGCATTTGGGAAACTCTTGTGGGGAGAAGCATCTTGCACCAACTGTAAACTAGAAGAGGAACCAGAAGCAAAATTTCACTAAGTAATTTTTGAAAATGGGGCGTAAGAGCTCTGTTATGTTCATGGCATACACAAAGAGAACTTAGATTAAAAATATTCTTGCTGGAAAGCTGCAACATAACACTCCTTTATTTCTTGGAATTCAGAACCCAAACACACAAGAACCCCAAAACAGAGACACACAAAACAGGCTACTCCTTAAAACAGAGAGCCACAACTAACCCAGTCTTACTCGAGGCTGGCTTTTCTGAAGACTGCCTTTGATAATTGCCTGCTTCCCTACAGAGCCTTGAAGCAGGAACAGGAAAACCCTCTGCCTTTAAAGCTTGTAGTTCCAACATAGTCCTTGTATACCACAGGCTCCTAATTAGCATAGGCACTTCTGAAAATTTCACCCCAAGCAGCAAAGTACAGATCTGAATTTCACCAGAGTTTGGGGATACACAGCAATCAGGAAACGGATGGTTACAGATTACTAACACAGGTTTAAAAAAAAAAAAAAAGCTGGTTGAATTTTCCTCTGTGTCCTATAGAGGAAGCATGATCTTGTGGCTAAGGCATTGGACTGCAGTTCAGGAAATGTGGATTCAGATCCTGGCTCTTATGTGGTCTTGAGTAAGTTACCTGGTATCTCTATACCTCAGTTCCCTACCTTTAAAATGGGGATAAGTCTTCCTTTCTCCCTGATGTGTATTTAGATCGTAAGCTCCTCAGGACCAGGGCTGCATCTTACTATGTGTATGTATAGCACCTAGCACAATGAAGTACCAATGTTAGTTGCTACTGTAACAAAGAATAATGTTAAACCCTATCTCTACACTGAGTTCTCTTATAGCTCAAAGCGACAGAGAGTCCTGTGGCACCTTATAGACTAACAGAAGTACTGGAGCATAAGCTTTTGTGGGTGAATACCCACTTCGTCAGACGCATGTTTTATAGCTCAGTGTTTATTTCCCTTTATACCAAGCTTGGCCTAAAGAAACCACCACATTCTGTTTCAAGTGACTTGATAACTAGCTCAGTCCCCCGTAGGTAAGTGAATTGTAGAAGAGAATAAGTCAAAGTCTGGGGCCATGTTTTAAAAACTTCTTTCAAATTTGGAATGTACAGTGTTTTGAGGTCATCTGTGGATTAGCTAAACCTCTGTGTAGGGAAGGCTGGGTGAGGGATGGGCTTTATAGGCTTTTTGTAAGAGATAGAGCTGGTCAAATTTTTTTCCAATGGAACAGTTTTCTGTTGAAAAATGCTGATTCCACACAACCAAAATGTTTCATGAGAATGCATCATTTTATTAACATTTTCATGGAAAGTCAATGAAATGTTTTGTTTTGAATTATGGTACATTACATTTTGACTATAAATTATAAACGTCAAAATGAAATGTGTTGGTCAGTCAATGCAAAACTTTTTGGAATATTTCATTTTGAAAAAAAAAAAAATTGAGATTTTTGACTTTGTTCCGATTTGGGACAAAACCAGATTTTGAAATACCAGAATTGCCTGTGGGACTGAAGGGGAGCTCTGGTAGACTGGATCAGAGAATGGGGTTTCAGGAAGAAGGTGCTGTATGGAGGAAGGTGCAAAGACAAATAGGATTCTGCGTTCTAGGGAAGGATGTGCCGTGTCCAATTAGAACACAGCTTGTAAAGTGCATTCTTTCCTTTTTCTTGGAAAGGTGCTAATGTCAGTCACAACTAAAACACAGCAACTCAGTTCAGCACGGAACGTGGCATTGCTTCCATGGGGAACTGAAAACAGGCAGCAACGTTCCAGTTCTGCTTGTGAGCTCACTCAAATGTTCGCATGGATGCCACTTGTAACATTTTGACAGCAAGAACGATAGCAGGCACGGGGATGGAGATCTCCTTTCTGGACAGATGCTTATTCAGGCTGGCTCTGTGTGTGTTCCCATCGGGGATGGGGATGGCCTGATTGATAGCCGGCTGGGGTGTGAAGCCCTTTATTTGTATGGGATAATAGGATCTCTCTTCAATAAAATGATGATGACATGAAGCAGTGTCAGCTCTAGAAGCAGCTCATGATTCACTGCTTTAAAAAAAAAAATCACAGCTCAGGAGGATGCCCCAACAATAATAGACTTCAGGAGGTCTGGAGATTAGCTGCAGCTGAGAAAAGAAATTGACTGGACTCTGGAGACTACACTGATTTGTAGACTGCTCACATCTAGTGGCCCCAAGCACAGAAATTAAGTAAAGAGACAGCCTCCATCCCAAAGAATGTGTGTCCGGGATTGTCAAAAGGGCATTGGATTTCAGTGGGAACTGGAAGCCTAATTCTCTCGAGTGGTTTTGAAAAGCCCAGTCTTCAAGGTGTATGAAAAGATCCAACAGGTGGAGGAAGCAAACTAACAGGTAGTTTAAAGTAGGCTGTCACAAAGCACTCCCTCATCTACCCAATGCACCACACTGCCTGGCCCATTTGAGTGGTCTCTAACTCACAACATACACACTCTATTCGGCACTGGTGAGGCCACACCTGGAGTATTGCATCCAGTTTTGGTCCCCCCACTACAGAAGGGATCAGTAGCGTAGCTAGGGGGGTTCAGGGGAAGCAGCTGCTTCCCCTCAGTTCATTTTTCAAAAGGGGTGCCTGCCAGGACCCCGCTGGAGTCCTGCAGGCAAGTGGGGAGGCAGCACGGCTGGACTCCGGAGGAGCCATTGGGGGGGCGGCGGGCGCGGCCAGAGGAGCGAAGGGGCCGGCTCCTCGGCCATAGCGCCCCACGCGGCCCCAACATCGCCGCCACCTTCTGCGGTGGCTCAGGGCGCGGCGGCCGAGAACTCCACAGCTGGCGGGCAGATCCCTTCTCCCTGGCAGTTTCCTGCTTCCGGGCCGAGGGAAGCAGGAAGCTACCGGGGAGAGGGGATCTGCCCGCCAGCTGCGGAGCGCTCGGCCGCCGAGCCCTGAGCTGCCGCAGGAGGCGGCAGCGCTGAGCGTGGGGTGCGATGGCCGAGGAGCCCGGCCGCTTCGCTCTTCCGGCCGCGCCCGCCACCCCCCCAAATGGCTCCTCCGGAGTCCGGCCATGCTGCCCCTGCCCCCCCGCCTTGCCTGCAGGAGCCCAGCGGCGGCCCGGCAGGCGCCGCTTTTGAAAGAAATGCTGGGCTGCCCGGGGAAGCAGAAAGTTGCCGGGGAGAGGGGATCTCGCCAGCTGCTGCCCGCCCCACTGCTCCGCTCCCTCCAGCCCCCTGGAGAAGGAAGCAGCGTGGCCAGAGGAGCCTGGGGGCGGGGCGCGGAGCGGCCGGAGGAGGAGCCAAGGGGTGTGTGGCCAGAGGAGGAGCACCTTTTTTATGGTTGCTCCCCCTGCACTCAGAAGCTGGCTACGCCACTGGAAGGGATATGGACAAATTGGAAAGAGTCCAGCAGAGGGCAACAAAACTGATTAGGGGGCTGGGGCACATGACTTATGAGGAGAGGCTGAGGGAACTGGGGTTATTTAGTCTGCAGAAGAGAAGAGTGAGGGGGGATTTGATAGCAGCCTTCAGCTACCTGAAGGAGGGTTCCAAAGAGGATGGAGCTCGGCTGTTCTCAGTGGTGGCAGATGACAGAACAGGGGGCAATGGTCTGAAGTTGCAGTGGGGGAGGTCTAGGTTGGATATTAGGAAACACAATTTCACTAGGAAGGTGGTGAAGCACTGGAATGGGTTCCCTAGGGAGGTGGTGGAATCTCCATCTGTAGAGGTTTTTAAGGCCTGGCTTGATAAAGTCCTGGCTCGGATGATTTAGTTGGGGATTGGTCCTGCTTTAAGCAGGGGGTTGGACTAGATGACCTCCTGAGGTCACTTCCAACCCTAATGTTCTGTGATTCTATACCTTTAACCTCCAGATTCCAGGCACTGCAGAACACAGGAAAGGCATGTGTCAGGAGAAGCACGGCACCCAGCTTTTTCTACCACACCCAGCTGACTCTCTGAGCTCCCCTTTTACTTCCAGTTCTTGCCAATTGGGTTTTCCCCTTATTGGGCTAATCACTGTCCCACAAACATCAGCAATCCCTCTCACAATAAGCTAACTCAGGGGTTGGCAACCTTTCAGAAGTGGTGTGCCGAGTCTTCATTTATTCACTCTAATTTAAGGTTTCACGTGCCAGTAATAGTTTAATGTTTTTAGAAGGTCTCTTACTATAAGTCTATAATATATAACTAAACTATTGTTGTATGTAAAGTAAATAAGGTTTTTAAAATGTTTAAGAAGCTTCATTTAAAATTATATTAAAATGCAGAGCCCCCCGGACCGGTGGCCAGGACCCGGGCAGTGTGAGTGCCACTGAAAATCAGCTCGCGTGCCGCCTTCAGCACGCGTGCCATAGGTTGCCTACCCCTGGGTTAACTGATTCCAGTTAAGCCTGCAAACTTCTCTGTCACTCAATTATCTCAGTGATCTGGGTGCTACACTACACCCAGCCTTAACATTTTTCGTGCAATGTTTTCACGAGGGTGCCGAATGCTTTGCTGAAAGCCGATGGCCAGACATTCCAGCAGTATTGAGCACTCACAAATCCTGTTGACATCAATGAGAATTGCTAGTGCTCAGCACGTCTGAGAATCAGACCCGAAATATCCTGCATGTTTTTCTGTGCACTCAACAGCATTTTACCATGACAAACTTTCAGGTATCATTTCTGCGTGACTGTGCTGATCTACATCCTGCCGCTCCTGGTGATAGGATGTGCCTACACGGTGGTTGGCATCACTCTGTGGGCTAGCGAGATACCCGGCGATTCTTCTGACCGCTACCATGAGCAAGTGTCCGCCAAGCGAAAGGTAAGCAGCTTTCCGACCTCATGGCAGAATGATTGGGGAGTGGGTGTGCAAAGGCAATTGAACAAACTTGGGTCTATGGTTATTTACTCTCTCTCAGCCATTCTTTAAATGGAACATAACATATACACAGTGGCCAAACTTTTCAACAGAGGCCATCAACTTTGGATGTCTTTTTTTTGGGGTGCACAACTTGACACCCAGAGTCCTGATTTTTAAAAGGGTTGAGACTTTCAAGTACAGATGAAATCAATGGGAGCTGCAGTTGCTCAGCGCCTTTGAAAAATCAGGTCCAACCAGATGCCAGCTGGATACCCAAAAACTCAGGCGCAAAAACAGGAGAGGTAAATTTTTAACAATGTGGCGCTGAGTGCTCTAATACCGAATTCAAATTAAGGTGTGTATTATATTTTGGAGAGACTCAATGGCTCAGATAACTGGTAATGGGATCACGCTCGGGACAGAGCCATCATTTCAAATCCAGTCCCTGACAGCAGTGGCCAAAAGTCATTAATATAGGGCAAGGAGGAGGAGAGGAAATCATAGACTATTAGAATTGGAAGAGACCTCAGGAGGTCATCTAGTCCAACCCCCTGCTCAAAGCAAGACCAACACCAACTAAATCATCCCAGCCAAGGCTTTGTCAGGCCGGGCCTTAAAAACCTCTAAGGATGGAGATTCCACCACCTCCCTAGGTAACCCATTCCAGTGCTTCACCACCCTCCTAGTGAAATAGTGTTTCCTAATTTCCAACCTAGACCTCCCCCACTGCAACTTGAGACCATTGCTTCTTGTTCTGTCATCTGCCACCCAATATGTTTGGGTTCAATCCATTTCCTAAAAACAGGTATCCAAAACCCCCACCATTCTCACAACAAAAATAATTGGCTCCCCTGGTTGAAAATCACAATAGAAAGACCAAGGGTTGAATGAAGAAGACCACTACTTACTCCTTGAAGTGGTTCCTTCCACGGCAGAGTTGAAGCACATCTCTGCCTTGCCTATCTGTTTTCCTGTGGATAAACAGAGGACTTCTCTTCCCAGGAGGGCCACCCCACCATTCTCCCCCATAGTTGCTCACACTGACTTCAGTTCTATTAGGTATGCTTTGCTCAAAGGGTACAGTGTAAACTTCTGCTATAACCAGGTCTCACTCTCATACAGGTGGTGAAGATGATGATTGTTGTGGTGTGCACGTTTGCTGTCTGCTGGCTGCCCTACCACATCTACTTCCTCTTGCATTTTTTTAACCCCGATTGGTACCAGGAGAAGTTTATCCAGCAGGTCTACTTAGCAGTCATGTGGCTGGCCATGAGCTCCACCATGTATAACCCAATTATCTACTGCTGCCTCAATGACAGGTGAGTTATGAGCTTGGCTACTGACTGAGTGCAATAAAGGGAAAGTGTGGGGGATGGTTCGGGTACAGAAGAGGACCCTAGACATGGTGATGAGTTGCAGCTTAGCAGGGAGCTAACACATTGGGGTGGCTGTTAAAATTACTCAGAAAATTGTTTGGGTTTACCTACAGCCGGAGCGTACCAAATTAACAGCTACACCAAGGCTTCTCCCTCCCACAGTTTCTTAAATTAAGGGGCTGATTTTTCCCAAGTACTGAGCACCTACATCTTCATCAGAAGTCAATGGGAACTGCAGGTATTGAGCACCTCTGAATAATCAGGCATTACATTTTCAAAGGCTTTAGGCAGCCAAAGTCAAATAAAAACTCCAAGCTCTTTCCAGCACAGTTTTCCCTTGTCAACAGGGCTACAGCAGACACTGTAGATCAGACTCGCCAGCGTATACATTTCTTATAGCTCCTCTGGGATCCAATAGTGCAGTCTAGTGGAGAATAACGGCACTCCCCATCTTAGTTAGATGAAAATCTCTGCGAGAGCTGGGGTATATCCAATCTTTATTCAGTTAAAAAAAAGGGGGGGCATAAGCAAATCGCTTTAATGATTGTCAGCTTGTATTTTCTTAAATGAAAAAAGTTCAGCATGAAATAAGTTCTCATTTTGACAATTTGTTTTTCCTTTAAAAAGAAACACTTTCCATTTTTCTCCATGGGGGTGAAAAAGTGCTTGGCTGTTCCCCACTTTCTCTTCCTTATCCCCTACTTTTCCAGGGGCAAGAAGGAAGAAGAAAAGTTAAAGGGGGCAACCCCAACATTCAAAATGAAACATTTTCCTGTCAAACAATCTTTAGGCAAATCTTAATTCCTGAAATTTCAAAACAAAGCAATCCAGTTTTGAAATATTTTGCAAAAATACCAACAAATATCAGCAGGCTCTAATCCATGCCCAGAAAGGAGATAGCAGCAGTATACCTGGAATGAGATACAGACCCAGATGGGCAGTAAGAGGGTATTTGTAAAGGGACCCATCACCATGGCATGAGTGGCAGCCTCTGGGTTAATAGATTATACCGATCCTACCCTCCCACCATAGTTATAATCCCTGCTTTATATAGACACACATGTAAGTGCATTTAAATAAAATTGTTACTGTTCTAGCAGATACAAGATTATAAAACTGGGCCAATCCTGAAGTGTCTAGTCGGTTAAACTCCTGTGGCTCAAGTGGGTATTTGGATGGAGTAAAGTTTTCAGGATTTGATCCAATGTTAAACTTGTATATAATGTCATAGGTTCATGCAAATTTAGTATGGCACACTTCAGGCTCCCAAGAGTTTGCAATCTAAACTTGGCGAGAAACACATAAAACATTGGTAAAGCCCTTAAATCAATATTACTATGTAAATGGATGCATAAAGGCCATCAAGGGCTCTACCCTTGGAAATAAGAATTTGAAATGCGAAGAGGGACTGGGTAAATGAAAACTTGTTCTGAATGAATTAGTCGGTTATATGCCCCAATTGCAAAAGAGTTTTGCAAGCCTCTCTCTTTTACCAAGTATAATAGCAAGGCAGTGATGGTGGATTGACTATTAGCAGGGGTATATTAACAGGAGTGAGTGTCGCATGTAAGACACAGGAGAATTGTCCAGGTCTGGTCGGCATTGGTGAGATCTCAACTGGAGTACTGTGTCCAGTTCTGGGCACCGCACTTTAGGAAAAATGTGGGTGAACTGTACAGAGAGAGTCCAGACAAGAGCAACAAAAATGAACAAAGGTTCAGAAAACCTGAACTATGAGGAAAGGTTAAAAAACTGAGCATTTTAGCTTGAGAAAAGCAAACTGGGGTGGGACCAGATAACAGTCTTCAAATATGCTAAGGGCTGTTGTAAAGAGGACAGTGATCAATTGTTCTCCATGTCCACTGAAGGTAAGGCAAGAAGTAATGGGCTTAGGGTGACCAGACAGCAAGTGTGAAAAATCGGGACTGGGTGGCGGGGTTATAGGAGCCTATATAAGAAAGGCCCCAAAATCAGGATTGTCCCTATAAAAAAAAAAAATCGAGATATCTGGTCACCCTAAATGGGCTTAATCTTCAACAAGGAAGATTTGGGTTAGATATTAGGAAAAGCTTTCTAACTCAAAGGGTAGTTAAGTGCCGGAATAGGCTTCCAAGGGAAACTGTGGAATCCCCACCATTGGCCGCATTTAAGAACAGGTTGGACAAACACCTGTCCAGGATGGTCTAGGTTTACTTCAAAGTGCCTCAGTGCAGGGGGGATGGACTGGATGACCTCTCGAGGGCCCTTCCAACCCAACATTTTTAGGATTCTCTGATATCCCAATGCCCACTTTACAGAAGGGTAAACCGAGACACAGAAGGGAAGGGACTTAAAGATCACATGGTGAGTCAGCAGCAGAGCTGGGAACAGAATGAGGCAGCATGGTCTAGTGAACAGAATACTGGACGATAGGGGTATTAAGGATTGAGAGTTGGTCACACTTTTTGCATCAATGCATATGCTGGGTGACTCCTCCTATGGATTGCACTGAAAACGTTCTGTAACCAGCTCAGCACATGCTAGGCCTAACATCCCTGCACTTGGCTGTCTCCTCAGATTCCGCATTGGCTTTAAGCACGCTTTCCGGTGGTGCCCTCTCATCAATGCTAGGGAATATGAAGGGCTGGAAATGAAGTCTGCCAGGTACCTCCAGACCCAGAGCAGCATGTATAAGGTCAGCCGGATTGAGACAACTGTATCCTCCGTCACCGGCAACACTGAGGAAGACATTGAAGAGAGCAACAAAATTAAGCGCCTGTCCGTGGATATGACATCCAACGGCTCCTCCCGCAGTGACTCTAAAACCGTCTCCGAAAGCTTCAGCTTCTATTCCAACACGCTCTCCTAAGCTGCCATCCAACTGAGCAAGGGTCAGAAAATATTGCTTATACCTACGCCCCAGGTCTCCATTAACCATATATCCAGGTGTGCCTGTATTCACCTTTTCCTGATGAAGATGCTATGCCTTGGTTGCGACAGTAGCCACCTCTCAACAGTGTGTCTGTCTGACCCAGTGTAATTGCATCAATTAACATCGACAATATCTTCTCTCTCTATGGTATCTTGCAGTCGTTTGCTGGGCTGAATGCTTAACCGATGCTGTTCACTGAAAGTAGATCTTAATTTATGACACAGCATTACAGAAAAAAAAGATGGTAGGTATCAGAACCTGGCCTTCAGTGCTACTGTTCATTCTCAAGCTATGCTCCGCCATTGATCGGTGTCTGAATGCAATATAAATTTCCACCGGGGGGGCTTTTTCCCCATTTCCTTTCCCCACTATTTTTGTTGTCATATCTCCTCCCTGACTTGCCATTCACTTGTTGCTGATTAGCAAAATGGAGAAATGGTATCAAAAGAGGAAGATAGGGCTGGTGACTTATGAAACAACCAATACACCTCCACCAGCTTAGTAGACAACACTACAGCAAAGGCTGCCTCTCTTGCACATGGTATGTTAAACACAGAGGATTTCAGTTCTTTTGGTGAAGGAAAGATTGAGCTCTTGAGGTTTATTGCTACCATGCCTCTCTTTTTATTCTCCACTACTCAGCTTTCTGTCAAGGTATACTCCTCCTTCTCCCAAGGATCCTATCTGTAGTGTAGTCAGCAGAGTTTACTGGATTCAAGTTAAAATTGACCATGTGACCTGTTCAGCTTCTTTTGCTCTTACCGCAAAAAGGTTCTAGCACAACCTTTGATTTCCTCTGGGTCTCCTAGATTCAACTCTTTGCATGATCCTAACCTCATGATGCAAAGACTTCAAGATCTAGGACTACAGAACCAAGCCAGAACTTCAGGTGTTTGCTCTAGCTGGCTGGCTCTGGGGGCTTTCAGATACACCTCAACCCATTGGCCTCACTCTAAATTCCTACCCAAAGCTAATTTGACACTCTAGAGCTTGGAAATGCCTTTGTTTAAAATTCTATATGGGGTTTGTGGCGTCTATCATCATTATCTGGATAGTCCAAGAGACGCACAATACAAAATTCACTACTACGTTCTTCCCTTTTTAACCCAACCACCCCCAACACCCACCAAATTATTCTTAGTATATAAAGGGAAATACAACAAGAAACAAAATGTCTGGGTTAGCCCTAATTGTCAGGAAATAAATATAGTTTGCAAACAGGCTCTATACCATCAGCAGTGCACCCCCCCTCCCAAGCCCCTCAAAACATGCTTGGGTACTGGTCCTATACATGACCTGGGTTTTCCTTGGATGTTTCCTAGTAAGTGCTGAACAGGCCTGACTATGCTTCATTTGGGACACGAGAGCAGTAGGAGAGTGCCAAGAGACATCTGTCTCCAACACATGCAATTGGACAGTATTGATGGCAAAAGGCATCTTTTGAATGAATGAAACCTCATCAGTGTGCATGTGGGGCTATACCAGGGATAATGACAGAGGTAGCAGTAGATAGTGCATGTAGTCAGATTAGGTTTAACAATGCCAGCGGAAAGTAATTTTGTAAATAAGCATGGAATCAGGGCTTAAGAGGAAAGAATATCATGTATTATCGAATACAAATATCTGATGTAACTGAAAGCTAAAAAGGAATGTCTAACACGTTTACAAAAACAAAACCTACTAAAAAGGAAGTGATATACTTCTATTGTGGAAGATGCTTTCCAGTGTATGCCTTGCATTTCAACACCATTACTGTAGAACCTCAGAGTTATGAACTGACCAGTCAACCACACATTTCATTTGGAACTGCAAGTACGCAATCAGGCAGCAGCATAGACCAAAAAAACCCCCAACCAAACACACACACAAAAAGCAAATACAGTATAGTACTGTGTTAAATGTAAACTACTATAATAAAGGGAAATCAGTATTTTCCTTCTGCACAGTATAGTTTCAAAGCTCTATTGTGTCAATGTTCAGTTGTAAACTTTTGAAAGAACCACCATAATGTTTTGTTCAGAGTTATGAACTTTGCAGAGTTATGACCAACCTCCATTCCCGAGGTGTTCATAACTCTGAGGTTCTACTGTAGTTGCAGCTTGTAAAACTCTGATTGGTTGTAAGAGACTGAAATACATTGCAGATACCTGGGTGGGTCTAACTGTGGGGTGCCTATCCTTTGGTGAAATCCCCTGAAATGTATGAAATTAAGTCAGAGATTAAATTTGGGCGGTACTTTATTATGCAGCCTGTGAACTGACCACAGGAAGATACAGCTGTTAAATAAATCCCAATCCCAAACTGTTTTTATAGATGGTAGAAATACCTTTATTTAATTTAAATAAGGATACCAGTAGTAAGTTCACAGATTTCTCCAATGGTTATTGCTAGGTAGAACTGGCAAAAGCCAGGATATACTTTTTTAGTCTACATTCTGCTAAGTACTGCCTCTGGAAAACAGCTCTTCTGGATATCATATCAGCCTGCCATTCTTTATTGTGATGACCCTATAAGGTTATAGGGTGCCACACTTCATGTATAGACTTGCTACAGTACCACCTCCCATATACTATCAATGTCTCCTTTCATCCAAGGCTTGCGTGAGACGATCTCTCATGCTTCCTGTCTCGTGGGACAAGATCTCACACTTGTTTTCCTGCTACCGCCGCCTTATTCTTCAAATAATTTTCTAGTAGCTTGCATGATGTGGGAAAAAAGGAAGGGTCACAGATGGATTTTGGAGGAGAGGATTTTTTTTTTTTTTTTTTACATGCAGACTTCAGACCCACTGCTTGAAGCCTGACCCTATATTTACACTACTTGGTATCACGCTGTCGTACAACATTCAAGTACCCAATGCACAGCATGAGCCCGGTAAACTGAAATACCTTAGTGGGATAGTAACAACGTAGTTTATGTTGCAAGCCATGAGTTTTTGCTCTGACAAAGTTCTGTGGAATTTATCTGATTGGAGGTTTTTAAATGGATGTTTGATAATACCCTTTTTTTGCAAAATTTATCAGCGCTGCACTGCATTAAGAATGTGCTGTAAAAGCAGGAGTGCATTTTTATGCCAGTTCAGAGCGAAATGCTGGTTGACTTATTCAGACAAGCAGTCCCAAAAGAAATGTTAAATCCAAGTAAAACCAAATGATTCAAAGTAAAGCTCTACATGAGTACATACATGAGTAAGGCAAGCAAGGTTTGGCTTATACTCCCAGCGTTATATACACAAAATTTGTGCTGGACTGGTAGCTACAGGTTGACCTTAAAATAAAAAAAACAAAAAAAAAAAAACAACCACACACACCTAACCACCCTACATTCCTCCATACTTACAAGGCACACAAGGAGAACAAGAATTATTGGTTTCTTTTATCAGTGGCCTACTTATAGTAAGTTTATAACCACCACAATATGTTAAAGATGGGAGAGCCCTAAGGACATGTATAGGGTTAATGAAGTCGCCATAATTCACAGTATAAGATACTTCTTGTTCATACTGTACAACTTTACAAGCAACTCCGTTCATACTTAAGTGTTTTTACTTGAAGTAATAACGCAGTGAGAAAGTAGTAAATAACGTTACAGTTTTTGTGACGAAATTAAAAATGATGGAACACACAATCATCAAAATACGTATGCTGTAACTGTTTACAAAGAGTTTTGACTGGTTTACAAGGTTAGGTCAGGGGGTCACTCTTATTAACGTGTGTGTAAACTATACCCATAGGTGCAGGGTCAGAATATTAAAATGAGGCATCCTGCAGCATCCAACTGATCATTTGAAAAATGGTTTTATCTGTCTCTTGAAATAAAGTGGGCCAGATGCTTAAGTGCTGTAAATGGGTATAATGCCAATTACTTCAATGGAGCCTCAAGCATTTAGACCAGCTCAGGATTTGGCCCAATGACTAGGACATTTCCAAAGACTAAGCCACCAATGGTATTTATTTCTATTCAGTGGGGACTGGGTTAGTAAAAACCAAAATGTTCAGTATAAAATGGGCATAGTTAAAAGCTAAAGGGAGTCCAGAGCCAAACTTTCCCAAAAATGGAAGGTTATTTCCATTAGGGGGTTGGCCTCAGCCTGTTGTAGAGACACTATAGAATTAGGATCTGGAGTTCGCCTTTTGGTTCAGGTCCACATCTATTAGAAATAAATACGATGTACGTACATGTATGCAACAAGTTACCTAGCTCAGAGGACCCTCTTGTGCAATAAGATAGGGATATTGGCATGTAAATCTTCTACGCTGATTGAAGAGCTCATGAAAGAGACATAGGGAACCTCCTCCGCCCCCCTGCAAATACACTGTGAGTCTCAATACTATTATACCTTTCCTTTCAAATAGTGTAACTGTAGTGCAGAGTCCTTGGGCTTTATCTGTTTCAGGTTTACTTTCGCTTCTTTTATCAGAAATCCAATTCCAAAGCATGGTGATTTCTTTCCGGGCTTTCTGCAATGCTGAATAATAATATTCTGAGATAGTCACATAGGAGATCTATTCCTCCCTTGTTACCCATACATATTACTCCCACCAACATTAATGGGAGCTGCATGTTCTCTTCTGGGACAGCGAAGAGATGCACGAGTACAATAAACAGCAGTATATTTACTAATTAAGCACGCTACACACTGGAGTGTCAGGACAAATACAGCTTTTTCTAATTTATTCAAAATCTAAGGCTGTCAAGCAGACTTGACTCCAAAACACCTCAAACCACGCCAAAACATTGGGAAGGGGAGGGGATTTCTGCAAACCAAACCTAGGTTTTCAAGCAACCCCTATATTTTTGTAGAGGAACCAAACCAAAATACGGTGTCTGAACACCCCAAAACTGAAATCAGCATCTAAAATATTCTCTTTTGGGAACAGGTATAATGAGTCCCATCCCTGTAAGGGCTGGCGTATGGTATCCAGTTGTGCATCTGATGACAGACTGGTGCTGAAAATTGGTAGCACTTGTACCTTGAACCTGGTTCCCCTGTCTTGCCTGGGCCCTAAAATAGATAAGTACAATAGGCCAGATTCGTGGAGTTCAGGGGCTGGTCTTCACAGCCAGTCCTCACACACAGAGGCCCAACAAGATGGACATACAAATCACAATGCCAAAGTGAAGCAAAAAGTCACAACCTCATGATATACGGACGTCATTTCAGAGCGTCAAAACCAATGTCTGCAGAACCACTCCGGAACACGGTGCATTTGCTTTAGCTGGCTGTCTCTGGTGGCTTCAGATAGGCCAATGGACTGACCCTTAACTGGAGTTCCCACACAAAGCTGATTAGATCTTTTAGCCCCGACTGTGGGCTGTACCAACTCACTAACACATTCTTCCCTATGTATCCCCAGACACTTGCCACGTTATTGTCAGTAATCAACACACATACAGCAAGAAGAAAATTATTAGCTCTGTTTTATTTGCCACAGTCTAAAATAAGTTTGCAGAGATGGGAAATGGGGTAGCTCAAGTGATAGGTGTAACCCAAACTGCCTTCACTTGTGGTCCATGCAAGAGAAATGCACTTAGCCAGAGATCATCCTGTCCAGTGCACAGAGCTATCATGGTCTTCCAACTACCATTACCAGCCACACAATGATCCAAAACCAGCTGCTTGGCTCATCTTGAGGCATTAGAGTTTCTACCATGCTGTCCCAACAGGTCCCATTCCTGTATGGAAGAGGAGTGTCTGCAGTCTGCTACATTTATGCAACATAGGTGAAGCCACTAGCTCTTGGCAAACTGCCCACAAGGCTCTGAGCTGGGAAAGCACAGTTGCCTCTTAGCTAGAGTAATCTTGCAGGATTTTATAACCACAGTGGGCTTCATGGACCTATTCTACAAGATTCAATCTTCTTCCTGTCGTTAGAGAGAGGCCTCCATACTCAAATCTTTTAATGTCATGTTCATGATTTCCCCGCCCCACACCCTATATAAAGAGTGTCACAGTCCAAGACTCAAAAGATTTATCACCTTGTCAGTCCATTCACAAAATCCACAGGCCAGTATTTTAAACTATCTGAAATGGTTTGCACACAGATGGCTGAATCACAGTAAAACCTCTAGATTGAGCTTCATGATGCCCTGGAGAAGGGGGTTATAAATCTGAACACAACAGCTGGAGAAAGGTAAAAGATCATACCTGGCTTTCCCTGAGAGACTGGGGTTTTGTTTTGTTTTTTTGCCTTCCTCTGAAGTGTGGGGCATGGGTCACTTGCTGGTTTGAACTAGAGTAAATGGTGCATTCTCTGTAATTTGAAGTCTTTAAATCAAGATTTGAGGACTTCAGTAACTCAGCCAGAGGTTATGGGCCTATTACAGGAGTGGGTGGGTGTTGTTCTGTGGCCTGCAATGGGTAAGAGGTCAGACTAGATGATCATGATACACTATCGCCTTTAAGGCCAGAATGAAACTGAGTCTAAGCTTTCAGCCCTGGACAAAGTGATTCTAATTCTGTGCAATATGATACATTAAGAAAAAAAAAAAAATCACAGTGCGATGTACCAATGGCTTGTGATGTTCAATTCATGGTCCAGCTAATGATTACAGTATTGTATGACGTGCATTCTGTGGTAATGTCTATGTAAAACAAAAAAAATGTTGATTTTGTTTACTGTTAAGTCAAAACATATTTTCATAAATAAATGTTTATTTCGTGAGGCTGTGTTGCAAACCGGCTGCTGGATAAACAGTGATTTTAGCTGCGTGGGGGTTGTTGGCAATGCCAGTCAAGAACTGGAAAGGTGGGTGGGTGAGAGGTATTCTCTCTGGGTTTGAACGAAGGGGATACACAAGAGCAAAAGGAGATGCTGCAGAACTCACAGAGTCCCAAGGAGTAATGACACATCTGTCATTACTTACTGTAACCGATGAACAGCTAGGGGAAGGGAATCAGGGTAACCACCATATGAGAGCAGATCAACATTCCATTAAGTGCAACACATCTAACATTTTTAAATGGAATGTACTTACCAGCTCCTTTCTTTACATGAAGAGCTTACGTAGGACAACTGGGAAGACCCTTCTGGCAGTAGTATCCTGTAACAACACAATTATTTTCAATTATGTAGCACCAACAAGCTTAGACGTATAAGACCTGACAGAGCATATAAGCAAGTGCCTGAGACCAATAGGACAACTCACGTGCTTAAAGTTACACATGAGCTTAAGGGCTTTGCCGGATTGGGGACTTACACAAACGAAAGAGTAACACTGCTAAGATGCAATATAAATACAGGACCAAATCCAGCCCTAGTGCGAGTAGGGACAATTCCCATAGACTTCAACAACAGTTGCGTCTATTTATGCCGGGGCTGAATCTGGTCCTTCGCGTCGCAGGTGATTCCATTAAAATGTTAATACCGTGATGCTAATCAGCTCTCAGGTTTCATGGGGGAAGGCATCACTGAACTCACTGCATCACTCAAGCCTGCTTAAGCTTCTGTAGCCTTCTCAAGCACATCGGACATGCTCCTGGCAATCTATCCCGGCTTGGCATGAATATATCGTCCTCCTGCTAGTATGGTCACTTCTGTGCTTGTATCATGATACGTATTCTTACAGTTACTTCTAAAAATGGGACCACAACCAGGGCTGGCCCTAAACCAAATGGCACCCCAGGCAAAGAGGGTCTTTGGCGCCCCCCCCCCCATTTGTTAAACTTTAAAATACCTTATTTTTTATTGCATTTGTAGCCCATTTCACAACTTTGATGCATGATTTATCCCAGTCACATAAGATAAATTTGCACACTAGGATCTGTAAATCTGTATTTACAGAAAGTCTCAGAAAGTCTGGAAGGTTCCACAAGAGTCTACAAAGGCCCGAAACATTCTAGGAGGTTAGTGAAGAATGAATCCACACATGGAATACCTGAAATATTTGACTTCAAACATTCTATTTTCCCATTGACCACTAACAACAAAAACAGCTCCCTGAGCCTGGCATCCCCCAAACCCGGCACCCCAGGGTCACTTGCCTCTAAATCAGGCCTTGACCACAACAGTCAGTGCAGTCCTGCATATTTAAGTGGTTTTCTGTAGATGTACCACTCATGATTATTCCCATTAAGGGGGAAAACATCCCCATCCTCATACCTAAAGACAGCATAGACTGTATTGCAATCATTAGCTGACTATTCCAATCACACACAGCCCCTTTTAATTATCTCCAGCAGATTGTAATTTACAATTTTTAATTGAACTAGTGCTGTAAAGGCAAACTTGATTGGCATCTCCACTGAAGTCCCAGCCACACACATGCTCATATACCAAGCCTTCGGCAGATCCCTTTTCATTACAGGTCACTTCATGGGGGGAGGGGAGGCAGATCCCTAATGTATTTTTGCCATGGAACAGCTTTGGGCTGGCCGTGCTATGAGAGAACATCACAGCTGAGGGGAGTTTACAGCTCCTGGGTGCATGTTCTTTGTTAGCTGCATGTCAGGTGGGGAAAAAGGGACTGTAGGAATGATTCTCCACCTTATGTGATTGGAGCTCGCTTTGAGTGAGGGAAAGTGAGTGCAGGAAGCCAGAGGCAGATCCCTGCTCAGCTGTCACCCAGCCCCAGTGCAAGTTAGCGCCACCCAGAAGCAGCTCTAACTTACATCGCTTGCATAAAGAACCTATGCTGCCGGAGGCTATGGGGTAGTGGAGCTCCAACTCGCCTGCAATATGTCACACTCCCAATCCCCTTACAGCAGAGCGGTCTTGAAGAGCTTTACATTCTCCACTGTCTATCTATCTACAGTCATTAAGGACACTTTGCATCACTTTCAGAATGCTTGGTGCAAAGCAGCCATGCTGGGCCATAGAATCCAGCCCTACGTGCTCTGACAGAACATCTTGCTTTTTTGTTTTTTATCTTCTCACTGGCGATACCTCTACCCAGTGGTCATGCTCAAATGCTGGAAGAATTCCTCCTTAAGAGGCCAGCCTAGGTTTCTCTCATCCCACGCTGGCCTCAAAGCCTGACCATACAATTTATCAACTGTACATTCCTTTGGGTTGGGCTAAACTAAGCCTGGAGGCTCTGGCTCTCAGCAAAAGGCTCCTGAACTAGAGCATCTGTCCCTGTAATGCAAGATTGTTCCCTAGCATGAGCTGATCAACCACAAATAACGCCCTGTGGGTCACTGAACAAGAGTCAACGCTTTCCAGCTGAAGCCATATGGGTATCAAAATATTCACTGCTCTCACAATCTTACCATTCCTATCTTGCTGGCAAAGGGTATGATGCATCTCCCTCTAGCGGCTGGTTCATTAGAGGATAACAGCCTATTATGGCTACCAGTTAAGGGACTTATTCCTTTAGTTCAAGAGATAGAGAGCTGTACACTGAGAATCCCTCCCTATCCATGCCCTAGGCAGTGGATTATTAAATTTACACACTAGATGAACCATCTCCAAATCAATTCATCAATGGTGACAACACTTGAATGATAGGGAGCTGATGGGGGTAGGTTCTGCAGCAATTTATTCCCACTTGCCCTGGGCCAGACACACTTTCCATACAGCATCGCCTGCTTCTCAAGTGATACTCCACAGGCATGTCCCAGATCTCTTTCTTGGATCATTGTTTACTCAGGTTATGGCTACACTGCAGAGCTTACTCTGGCCCAGCTGTACCGATGTAGCTGCACTGCTGTAGTGCTGCTACTGTAGACGGTCTCCGCCGACGGATGAGAGCTCTCTCATTGACTTAATTACTCCAGCCTCTGCAAGAGGTGGTAGCTATATTGGTGGGAGAAGCATCTTGCTAATATAGCTCTGTTCACACCGCCGCTTAGGTCAGTGCAACTTGGGATGTGAATAAGCCACCCCCTTGAGCAACGTAATTTATACCGACTTAAGCTGTAGTGTGTATGTAACCTTAGTCTCCCCTTGGTACCTTCTCTTTATTATTCTCTTCTCTATACATCCCAGATTTTGCACCTATAACCTCGCCTACTCACTGTTGGGATATGCTACACAGCGGGTCACAGGCATGTCAGCCCAGGGACAGGTGCAATATAAGTTTTCATACCCAGAAGGCTCTAAAGTCTGATTCTCCAGTGCCTTGCACGTTTATACAAACCTGAATGGGAGTACTGGACACCCACACTGGACTGCTGCAAATGACTGTACACTGCGCAGAGCAATGGAGGAAAAAAAACGGCCCTGGAATTGAATCATAAGGCAGGGGAACGCTAGTTCCCAGTTATTTTTGGAGCACGCTGAATAATGCAGAAGCCTCAGGGGTATCATAAATTGACCTGGCTCCAGCCCACGTTGGCAGTGTTCTAGAGTATGTACCATATTAGAGGATTCCTTTTGCAAAGCAGACATTTGCAGGGCAATAAATAATGCATTTGCTGACTACTTATCACTCCACCAAATGACTTAATAGATAGCGTTACTGAACTGCACAGTCAGCCATCTGGGGTGTTCCTAAGTTTTGCTTTCAACTGTGCTATGAAGCCCTAAACTTCTCAAAGCCTTGTTTTGCTTGCCTGATCCCAAGGCAATATGTTGTTAACCCTTTCCTGCACTGACTGGGTGCCAGATAGAAGCACCTCTCCCCATTTCAACAGAGACTCCATAGGCACGTTGAACAGGGACTGTGCTCCAATGGATTTCTGCAGAGCCCTGCGAGAGAGCCCCCCTCGGGGTAGAAAAGCAATTAAGCAATTCCTCCCCAGGGCTGTCTTCAAGAGGAAGGGACAGAGCCGTTGAAGACTGACCTAGTCAAGAAAATGTTATGACCAATGATAGCAAAGGCTGCTGACAGAATTAAAATGGTTAGCCATTAAAGACAGAAGAGTCTCTCCTGAAAATCTTTACTCCAATTGATCCTTTTTGCATCAGTTCCTCCTTAATAATCCTACCTGAAGTCTACTGGCTGAGATCGGTTTCTGAAAGACAGACTGAATGAGTCAGATTTCCTCTGGGGGCAGGTTACCTCATCATTACCCGCTTTTTGCGCTGTCCACTGATACAGATAGGATTGGAGTATTATGGAATGCCCCATCTGTTGTGTTTCCTGGCATACACCGTAGAGAGCCAACTCTCTTGGATGGTTTAGACACAACAAATCCTGCATCTTGGCAGGTGGTTAGACTAGATGACCCTTGTGGTCCCTTCAAAACCTATGGTTCTATGATTCTATGCTAGATAAAAACAAAATACTCTTGATGGAAGGTTGCAATGTAACATGACTTTGTTTCGTAGAATTCAGAACAATACGACACAAGTACCCACAATCAGAGAGGGAGAAAACAGGCTGCTCTCTAAACTCATCCCACCTTACTTAAGGCTGGCTCTCTGCAGAACTGACTGCTGAGGACACAGATCCTCCATTTCCCTCCAGAGCTCCCTAGCTTGGAAGCAAGGCCAGGAAGACCCGCAGAAATTTAAAGTGACAGATCTCACAGTTTTAATACCCCCACATGATCCAGTCTGGCAATCCCTACATTCTGATCAGCAAGATGTGAAGTGATCCAGAGACCATCACCTTACTCTGCCTGTCCCTATGCCCTCTTCATTTCTCTCCTGCCCCTTGTTAGAAGTTTAAAAATATCTCTCCTGCCTCTTCAGGGACATGGAGAGTCTGGGCTTTTTAAAAGTGTCTTTCATTCCATATAACAGATTCCCTCTGTAGTTAACAGCACCGTTCTGCTTCTGGGAGATCACCAACCATTCAGAGCAAAACATTAAATATTTCATAGAAGACGAGAGGGAAGGATTTTGTATCAAACCCATCTCAGAAAGGTTCTTATTGGAGCAGAACTTGCTGGGGGGGGTCTGAATTTAATTGATCACTACTTCATTTTAAAGGATGATTGAGAAAGAAGAAATTTGAATGACAGCTCTTAACTCAACAGTCCAGCCCCCAGCCAACTCATTCAGATTAAGGAGGAGCAAACCCAGAGACTTCAGCCTTTGAGGGGGGAGATGAGATTTTCACCCCTGATATGGCTCCTATACATCACTCTAACAGTGGAACGAGAACATAAGAACGGCCATACTGGGTCAGACCAAAAGGTTCATCTAGCCCAGTATCCTGTCTTCCAATGCCAGGTGCCCCAGAGGGATGAACAGAACAGGGAATCATCAAGTGATCCAGCCCCTGTCCCCCATTCCCAACTTCTGGCAGACAAAGGCTAGGGACTCCCCTCAAAGAATTCTAGTAAATTGGGGAGGCATGATTTCCCTTTACAAAACCATGTTGAGTCTTCCCCATCAAACTATGTTCATCTATGTGTCTGACAATTTTTGTTCTTTACTATAATTTCAACCAGTTTGCCCAGTACTGAAGTCAGGTTTACCGGCCTGTAATTGCCAGGGTCACCTCTGGAGCCCTTTTTAAAAATTGGCGTCACATTAGCTCAAACTCCTGTTGGCTTCAGTGGGGAATTTTTGCAGGCAGAACAATTATAGGATCAGGGCCTATGTCTCGAGCAAACACTAAGGCTATATCTACACTGGAGCTGGAGGGATAAAATCCAGTTCATGTAGACGCACCCACACTAGCTTGATCAGAGCTAGGGTGCTAAAAAGATAAGTGTAGCCTCAGCTGAGTGAGTGGTGAGGGGCTAGCCACCCTGAGTACGTTCCTATGGTCTCGGACAAGATTGTATTCATGGTGGTTAGTCCTGCTGCCGCTCACACCACCCCAGCTACGTTTCGCATGCTTGCTCAACCAGAGCTAACACAGGGGTGGAAATTACCCCTCCAACTCCACTGTAAATGCACAGTAAATAAGTGCCATGTTTAGAGCTTCGCGGAAACCAGAATTGCTGTTCTGTGAGTTAATTCCTTCATTTTGATCCTCATTTTCATTCTGAATTGGAACAAAGCCAAAGAGTTTCAAAATTTCCTGCAAAATTAAACCTATGAGAAAAAAATTCACTTTAGGACAATCAAAATGTTCCTTTTTTAAAAAAAATTTATTACTTATCAAATACATTTTGGAACAAAATGGCACTTCAATGTGAAAAATCAAAATGAAATGTTTTGACATTATCCACACGCTGTGCTTGGATTATTTTTTCTACAATGAAATTTCATTGAAATTGGCAAATTCTCACAGAAAGTTTAGATGTTGATGAAAGGGAATTTTCCCTACAGAAAAAACATTTAATTGGAAATTTTTCGACCAGCTCCAGGCATGCTGTATAGTTTATGTTTATATGCCAATAGGTATTTCCAGAGAAAGTGCTTGTCTATATTGGGGATTAACCGCCATTTTAGCCAGTGAAGGCCATCCACCAATGCAAAACTCTAGTGCAGACAAGGTAAACGGCAATTTGCACTGCTACAGCTAACCTCTCTTTCAAACAAGGATTCTCTGCACCTGTGTGAGCTCTGCCTGCTAGACATTTGCAGAATGGCAACAACCTTGTTCCCTGACTCCAGGTACCATCAGTGTCAAAGAACGCTGAGCAACTGTACTTGAACTGTGGGTTGCTTTTGTTTCCTGGGAGCTGACTGGCTAGTCTTGGGATAGAAAGAACAAGAAACCCCAGGCCCATGGTGTTGTGGCGGACTCTCAGGACCAGAGTCTGAGGGACCCAGGCCTGAGCTGCATTCACACTGCAAAGTTATGGAGTTTGGACCCGACCCTCAGTATGACTCGGGTTCCAACCTGCTCCCTTGCTGGCCTGAGTCAGACAGAATTGTGTGTAGACAGAAGAGGGGGTGGATCTTGAGCCTGAGTTTGAGCTTAGGCTTCTGCTGCAGTGTAGACAGACGCAAAGAGGCCCGATTTGCAAAAGAGCTCAGCAGCACCTAGCAGCTATTATTACAAACACGTGAGTAGGAGTATGGACCTAGAAGTCTGAAACACAATTCTGGTTCGATGCTGAACGGAAGCTGCATTATGCACAGATATTTCTTTCCCTACATGGTTTCCCTTAAAAGTGAAGTCCAAGAATGGCATGTCTCTTCAAAATTCACTGTTTTAGATCCAGGATAAAATATATACCTCAAACGATTGTATTTAAATCAATGTCTCACCATGTCTATCCCAGTTTTTAAACACATACTCCTACGTTGAGTAGAATGTCTGGGTTGTGCTTATTGGAAAGAATGATCAATTAAGCCTCCCCTGCAAAACTGATATGATTTTGCATCCTATGAGCTCATTGGAATTCACACTACATCAGCTCTGCCTGGTTTGAAGTCTATGGAGGAAGAAAGTTGCATTCTCAATGAAATAATTATATTCAGGAGCGCAGTTATTGTGCCATTCAGAAAATATTAGAGTTTGTCTAGTACTTAAGAACGTAGGATTTGCAGAACCGATCTCTTGGTTGTGTAGCCTGATTATCCCAAAGAGCTTCCTCACAGCAAAATACATTCAAGCGATGGCATAGTCTCCCAATGGAATGGGATTGGAAACCCCATCACTTTGGGCATTAAGTACAGAACAAACAAAGCACTAGAAAATGTATTATAGGAAACTACCCCTTAGCCAGAGAGATGGTCCCTCCACCCCACATCTCTACAGCTAGTATAGGCCTTGCTTAAATCGGGCTCCTTGAAACGGAATGTTGAATGTCCTCAAGTCTGAACATGCTTAGCTCGGGTTGAGGCCACTCAGCACCTCACAGGATTCGCTCCTTAGTGCATGAGATGTGACGAGATCGCTCAGAACCCAGGGTAGTGTGACTGGCACAGGTCTCAGAAACTCCTAAGTGAGAGGACGCATGGTCCAGTGGATAAGGTAAGGACAATGGGACCTAGAGTCAGGAGAGCTCTGCCAGTTTGCTTGGAAAAGTCTCTGCTCCTCCAGCTACAAAAATCGGGATAATGACACATCCTTCTTGTTGAGGGGTGTTTTGAGATCTCCTAGCTGAAAAGCACGAAATAAATTGCACAGGGTGTCCTAGTAAACAGAGCACAGGGCTGGGACTCAGGATACCTAAATTCTATTCCCAGCTCTGTCACTATCCCTCTGGGTGACCTTGAACCAAGTTGCCGTGCCTCAGTTTCCCCATCTGTAAAATGGAGGTAATGAGACTGACCTTCCTAGTAAAGTGCTTTGAGATCTGTTGATGTAAAAGCTAAGGATTATTATTATTGTTATTACATTTTAGGAAGTAGAATGTCTCTGACTTTTAACCGCGTGATCTCATATTATGAGTATTCGCAAGGCTTGAAGAGCCACACATTGGAGGGATAAATAATTGCTAAACCACTCTGTCTGTGTCTGTGTCTGTGTGTGAGAGAGAGAGAGAGAGATTAAGATTGATATAGTGAGTTGCATATAATCCCTTAAGAATGCCGAGAAGTTATATAAATACAGGTATCAGAGGGGTAGCCGTGTTAGTCTGAATCTGTAAAAAGCAACAGAGGGTCCTGTTAGTCTCAAAGGTGCCACAGGACCCTCTGTTGATAAATACAGGGAAGCTGTCAACCTGTTTGCTTCTCTTATCTAATCTGTCTCCTAGACTGCGAACCCCCTAGCAGGGGCTATCTGTATTATTTGTTTCTACAGCACCTACTACAATGGTCCTCATTGGGCCCCTTTGCCTCTACTGCAATAGAAATAATAAATCCTAATTGCTAGGTATTTTTAATATGCCCAGCACCATGGTTTCTCAGTATGGGACATCCCACCCCTCAAACCAGCTGGCTGTAGCAAGAACAGACTCCAGGAGAGGGTAGCGCATCAGTGCTCCATGGAATCTCTGCAGACAGAGAGCAAACATCAGAAGGCTCTTCTCTCCATGCAGATTCTGCTCAGCTCTGAAAGGATGAATTGTTTGCTTCCTCCGGACCAGAAAGGCAACATGTGTTTCCTTTTGCAAGCCTGCCAGGGGGAAGGGATTCTCACTCTGGCTAATGAAGCTCCTGCAACAAGCACGTTCATTTGGCAAGAGGTCACCGGTGTTGAGAGAGAACGAAGGGGGTAGTCTTCTACGCTGGAAACAATTTCAACTTCTTTGCTGCTGCCAGGACTGGCATGCCATGCCACAGGTGTTTTTAAACAACTGCAGAGCTGAATGCATCATTAGCTAGAGGTTGTAGCAGGGGCGTAGCCACGGGTGGGCTTGAGTGGGCTGCGGCCCATCTGCTTAGCATTAAGGCCCACCCAAATTTGAGCAGGGGTGTAGTGCTGCCACAGCAGCCCAGAGCGTCACTCGGGCACCTGAAATCCAGGATGGAGCTCTGCGCCTGCCCTTCAGAAAGCTACGCTCCGGCAGCTCTGCCTGGCCATTTTCTGAGCCGCCCCATGTGCGTGCCCAGCTCGGCAGGTGAAGCCCTGTGCCGGGGGCACCAGGGCTAGGAAGAGGGCGAGGCGTCGGTGGAGAGGCTGAGCTAGCAGTGTCTGTCATTGCCTGTCCACCTGAAAAAGTCGGGGCCCACCCAAATTTCCACTCCTAGCTACGCCGCTGGTTTGTAGCCGGATATACATCCGGTATGGTTAGTCAGGTTTTGTTAGTGGAGATTAACAAGCCAGAGGTCCTGGTTTTCCAGGGAGTGATTTCTTCCAATTTGCCCTGCTAATAGATTGCGACTTTTCTTCACAGATAAGGACCATACCAGGCTTTCTCCCCTCCCGATTAATAATAATGTATGGAGATATACCCATCTCATAGAGCTAGAAGGGACCCTGAAGGGTCATCATGTCCACCCCCTGCCTTCACTAGCAGGACCAAGTTCTGATTTTGCCCCAGAACCCTAGGTGGCCCCCTCAAGGATTAGATCAGTGCAAAGCACACTCTGTGTAAAGTGCTAAAACAAGACCTAGGCAGCACCTGAGTTCTATTGTGAAGGCCTACCTGGGCCAGTGAATTTCACCTGCCACCCCATGGTGCACATCTTCAAAACCCGTAAAGAACTTTAGTTACTGCAGTATGTTGCTGTCCTCTTAAGGCCCAATCCCACAAAATGCCAAGCACCCTCAATTGCTATTGAAGTGAGATTTCAGCATGCTCAGCATCTCCACAAGGCACTCACCGGATCGGGCCTTACACCTGTCCTGGAACAGAGATGGTCAAAAAACATGCAAGGCAATCTCTTCTTCTAGGAGACTCCACCCCACACCAAAGCTTAATTCCCAAGGAACAACTCTGCCTTATGAATGGACTTCCAACAGAGGCTAAGGGAGAGAGCAAACTCTCTTGCTGCTATCCAGCTTCCTTCCCCAAGAAGCATTGCCTTCGTATAGGACTTTGTATAACCCAAAACTTTCAAACACTACCACCACCGAATGTCTTCCCAAAACTGAACATTTGCTCGCATGCTAAAAAAAAAAAAAAAAAAAGAACTTGGCAGCTTTGTAACAGTGACACCTAGTGAATACCTGCTCTAATATTTACTAGTCACTTTCCAGTATTTCCCTGCTGTGTATAAAGCTGTACACACACAGAAACAGTCCCTGCCCTTCAAAAATTACAGTCAAAGAATATTTGCTTTAGCATCATTGAAAGCCCCATGTGTTTTACCACTAAAGTATAACTTCACAGCATGAAACAGTTTTATGTAGAGTTTGAAAAGGGACAAGTCAAAAATGTTTTACAAGACTGACTTGCTATGCATTACAAATTCATTCTCTCTATTAACAACCAATAGGCCACTTTATTCAAATGTAACCGAGCAGAGTTGAGCATTCAGAGTCTTGACAAGTCTGGATTTGTCACTGGCTTCTAGAATAAAATGGGCACCACTGAACGTTAAAGCCCACATATACATTTAAGAAGATATTAAATACTGCAATGCTTATTTTATAGATGTCAGGAAGAAGAATCAGTCTTCAAAGGGTGAGTAACTTGTGTTAGATTTAGAACACAAATTCACAGCTGGTGTGAATCCATGCAGCTCTGATGCCCAGTTCAAGCTATGTGAATATGCCAATTTGCACCAGTTGAGAACCGAGCTAATAGCTTCATAAATCAGATGTGCAGGCACAGAAACCGGAGCTGTCATATTACCTATAACTCTGGGTTTATTATTCACAACACAGCAAAATCCCTTTCAGGCACAGATCATGTTTTTGTTGTGTGTGGACAGCTGTCTACACAATAGGTGCCTTTGATAACAAGTAGTAAATATCAGAAAAGTTTAGGGATATGCAAAACACTTCCGTTAGCAAGGGGAGATTAATTTTATACGCTAGTTTCAGAGTCTAATTTTGGTCTGTTAAATTTGGGCCACATTTTCAAAATGACCTTTACCCAACCTCTGAATTTGTGTGCTCTGAACTGGATCTGTAGCAAATGCGTGTGCTCTCAAAAGTATCTGATGTTACCTGTGAATAACACAAATGGAACAGAGGAATTTTGGGTCAGCTCTAATTGAAGAGAAATTGACAAGAGCCAGGAGCATGGGACGGGGATGAGTAGAGAATTATTTTAACTCCTGAACATTACAATGTGTTTTACAAATATTAGCTAAGACTAAGGATGCACCTGGCATTGGCCACTGTCGGAAGACAGGACACTGGGCTAGATGGACCTTTGGTCTGACCCAGTTTGCAGAGATTCAGATGCTGAGAGCCCCAGCTGCAGTCCCTAGGATCTGATGGCGCTCAGCACCTCGGGGGGTAGGGGGAGAATAAATCAGGCCCTGGGGGTTAATTGGGCTCCCAAGAACTTGAGGCATCCCAAAATAGGGGACGCTTTTGAAAATTGTTGGCCTAAGAGAATTGCTCAAGGCTACACAGCAGGTCAGTGGCAGAGACGGGCAGAGAATTCAGGCAACCAATACCCTGTGCTTTCAAACCATTAGATCACAGGCAAGGTACCAGAAGGGAAGAGCTTCTGAAATCTAATCTAAGATACTGTAAGGTTAAATCTAAATGCAAGAATTATTGGCCTGAACAGAAAATCCAGGTTCTTCCTTTAGAAAAATGAACTGCCAAAATACCAATTCACTTCTATGAGGGCATTTTGGTCCTAAAGTACAGTTGTATAAAAACAAATAGACTTTGGGTTTACTATTATGTGGACTCAACCCTGATCTTTGAATGATTTTACATTGTGTGAAACTAAATGTTGGCATGCGGAAACGGCAGAGAACAAATAGACACAGATGGGTTGTTGGCTGACAGCTTATGAGAAACTCCTGAGAGAATTGTTTTGTGCAAAGGAAAAAGGGTTTTGTTTTTGTTTTTTTGGTTGTTACATTTCCGACAGAGAGACCACAAAAGAAAATCATATTTCAATTGCTGAAAAGTAATTTATATCCAAGGGAAGATTAAAGACGTTGCCAAAATCCGTAAAAGAGTGATTTAAAGAAGCAACAAAACAAATTAACTTGGTGTTCGAACTAAACCATCAATCATATCTAGGAACTGTCAAAAACAAGAGTAACACAATTTTGACTGAATCCAAACTGCATGGTAAATTTTAACAGAGAAAAATGCATAGGGATTATTTTCTACATGCTTGGAGAACTACCTCCAATTTAGCAAGTTACTGTACAGCCACTTATTCGCCTTGAAATTTCATCTTCCTTATTTCCAAGCAGAGTCCACTTCTACTAATTATAAAAATTCATACCCACCTACCATCAGTTCACTTGCAAAGTTACTACCGAGCTCCAGAAAACATGATTGATCCCAGTAGAGAATCACTAGCAAGCAGTGGGCTGCTTCTATTTTGGTCCCCAGATCCCATTGTGTTTGTGGGTACTTACACTGTTTATTGGTACCTGCATTGTTATGTGCCCTTTCTGTGGATGGAAGCTGACCAAAATGATACCAGCTTCCTGCCAACCTGATTCACAAGGGCGTGGGGTTCCTCCAGACTCATTTAAAAAAAAAAATTGCTGCCCTGATCCTGCTATGGGCCAGATTAGTCATTGCCTTATGGTGTGTCTTGGTCTTAACCTCTCCCAGGGTATCATCCTCTTTATGCCAGGCACAGAGCTGAATCCATCAGCTCTGTCTTGCTTCTGCAGCAGTCCTAGAATTGGCCAGGGGCAGATGGAGACATGGCCAAGGGTGACCTGTGTCCTAAAGGCCACTGCACCATGGCCACAAGTAAGAGCAGCCCATGGAACTGCCCTACCCTGCACTGAGAGCTGACCCAGCCCCCAGTAACTCCTTAATAGGGAGACCCAACCACCTGCCCTCTGCCCCCATATTAACACAGGGATAGAGCTGCTGCTATGGGATCACAAGTCTAGTATCCTGCCTCCAGCACGGGCCAATATCAGATGCTTTTAAAGGAAGGGGGAAAACTAATGCATCTAAATCAATTACACAATGCTAGACATGTTGCTGTGCCTGGGTGGAGAATTCCTCCCTGGCACCTCCAATGACCAGCTATGCAAGAGCTAGTTTACATTATTTTATCCTGCACGCTGCAAATGGCGTGGGTCATAAAATTATCCAGTCCTTTCAAATCAAGCAAAACACAGCCAATGTGTTGGAGTCTCGTTCTTCACTTTGATTCCACAGTCTGAGGTTGAGATTTTGCAGGACGACTAGGGAGTTAAGTCACAAGACTGCATGAACTAGATCCAAGCTGTTGAGCACCAAGTAATGGTATTCCAACAAATTATTAAAATGTATAAACTAGAGAAACAAGAAAACACAGGGGCCAAATCTTAAGTTCTCTCTCAAATGTCCATTCAGGGATGTGATTCCCACTATTTCAGACTCATGAGGTTCTTTGCCAGGCCTTAGGAGATGCCATGATTAAAAACAAAATAATTACAATGACTAACTGGCTGTTTTATTATTAAAGGGAGGAAATTAAACACAAACAATAAACCATGTTTATTTTAGTTACAAATTCTTTTGTATGTCTGTCTGCAGACAGCCATGAGGAATTACACCTTTGAGAGTGGCCCTGCTTCTGGTAGCTCTAGATAGGACCAAAGTATAGAATTCTGAAGTCTCAGATTATCTCTAAATTGTAGAGCCTTTTAGCTCTTTCTTGTATTTAATCCAATGTCTGAGATATTCCTTGAGTTTTATTAGAACTTCAACTCATGAACCACGTTTCAAACAAGTCTCTTAGCTTTGAAATAGACTTTTTAAATTTAGGTGATTCTTAAAGAGTCTATAGCTTAAATAGTCCTCCATAAAGGCATTGATTTGTCTTAACAACCACCTCTCCAAGCATTATCTTTCTGAGTTTGGTAGGGAAGTTGCTTAAACGCTGCTAGGTAACTAATTAATTTCCCAATCAATACCTTGTACTCAAATGGCTTCTTATATTAGCAGTCGGCAATAGTATATATGTGCATACAACATACTACTGTTTATATAACAATGGCATCAGGCCATTATTGTAAGGCTTGCATTTAAATACAAAAAACATTTGCAAATAAACATCTCAAGGAAGCTTATGCTATTTTTAAGGATTTAAGAAATAAAAGTTTTCTACAAATGGTGTCCCAACTATGCATGTAACTTTAAGGGAAATATGAATTCATTTTTAATAAGAATATTTTGAAAATTCTGTGTGTCAATTTAAAACTGAAGTTTTTCTTTATGAAGCCGGAGAAAGGAGGCACTTAGCTTTTGTGGCCTTGACATGCCAGATGCTATACATCCCTTCCCTTCAAGATCTTAGAAAAAGGAGGAGAATCTTCACATTTCATAACAAAGGGGGAGGTGGCTAGTTCTTTGAGAAGACACTCCTGTTGGGGGTTTGCCTTTTAACCAAAGGGTTCCCAAGATTACAAAATCGACAGTAGCTTCACAATTAAAAGCTCCCACCAAAGTGTGACCCTAAGAGCATCCTTATGCCAGAGGGCAAAGGACTCGCTCACTGGTATCGGATAGTGAGTGTCAGTTGGGTCAGTGGACCCCAATTCACTTATGCAATAATATGGATCTAATAGGGGTTACATACAGTATCACTGGAAAAAACCACCATCACCACATTGATCATTAATATTCTTGTGTGGTGTATGTATGGTAAATGCCAAAAGGTTTGTACAAATATGAGACAAAAATGTGGTTGAATCAGACAAGTCTGGAGAGCACATAAACAGCCGCCCCTCCCACCAAAACAAAGGCTGAATCTTCCATCCAGGTGCCATCACATACAACTGACAATCACAGCCAAGTGGCCATTCACAGAATATCACAGGGTTGAAAGGGACCTCAGGAGGTCATCTAGTCCAACCTCCTGCTGAGAGCAGGACCAATTCCCCTACAGATTTTTGCCCCAGATTCCTAAATAGCCCCCTCAAGGATTGAACTCACAAGTCTGGGTTTAGCAGGCCAATGCTCAAACCACTGAGCTATCCCTCCCCACGTTCATAGACTCATAGAATATCAGGGTTGGAAGGGACCTCAGGAGGTCATGTAGTCCAACCCCCTACTCAAAGCAGGACCAATCCCCAACTAAATCATCCCAGCCAGGGCTTTGTCAAGCCTGACCTTAAAAACCACTAAGGAAGGAGATTCCACCACCTCCCTAGGTAACCCATTCCAGTGCTTCACCACCCTCCTAGTGAAAATTCCTCCCCTCCCCCCCGATATCCAACCTAAACCTCTCCCACTGCAAACTGAGACCATTACTTCTTGTTCTGTCATCTCGTACCACCCTCTTTGACACCCCCTTTCAGGTAGTTGAAAGCAGCTATCAAATCCCCCCTCACTCTTCTCTTCTGCAGACTAAATAATCCCAGTTCCCTCAGCCTCTCCTCATAACTCATGTGCTCCAGCCCCCTAATCATTTTTGTTACCCTCCGCTGGACTCTTTCCAATTTTTCCACATCCTTCTTGTAGTGTGGGGCCCAAAACTGGACACAGCGCTCCAGATGAGGCCTCACCAATGCCGAATAGAGGGGAATGATCACATCTCTCGATCTGCTGGAGGCTGCAGGGACAGACTAATTTGCCTGGTAGAAAGCACCAGCGGGGAAGAAGCCAGCATGACTCCCTGGCACCTTTCCTCACAGCTGTTGTATATTATTAATCGCCAAGCCCCAAGTATTTCTTCCAATTTAATGAAGGTGCAGAAAAATTTATTCCAACCCAACATAAGATTTTTTTTTTTAACTAACCATTTTTGCATCAAACATTGAGGTTTACCGCCTACAACTCCCACTGGAAATTAATGGAAGTTGTGTAGCTAAATCCCCTAGCTGGGTTAGAAAATGTCAGCCTGACAACATTGCACGATGTTCCGCAGTTATGTGACTTATTTTGCTCTGCGTGAAAAGCGGCTTCAAATCTCTAGGAGCTGGCTTTCTGCAGCATCAACTGCCATTCTGCAAAGCAGACCTGCTGTAGAGGCTCCTTGTTGATGGTTATTACAGAATTCTCTTCAGTTCTGCTTTATAAATTAGCTCTGTAAAAGGTTAGCAGCCATCAAGAACCCCTTCATTCACTTTTCATAGTGTACCTTCCAATTCTGCTCTGGTTGTCTACAGAACAACATTTCTCACACTGAATCAGTATTGTTCTTTCCATACTATTTTCTGCCTGAGGCTTTTGTGAACTCTGCATAGGGGCTTGAAGTTCCCATCCTTCCATGAGTTTTCTTCTTGTCCCCAGTGATACTGTATTTCCCTGAACAATACTGTCAGTTCACAGCCTCATCAGAGAGGCCTTTCTCCAAGCAGTTGCATAAAATATATGTAATTTCTCCCTCCTTATTCCCCCTCATCCCTCTTTCAATCTTCCTGGGCTTGAAGCTTTGCCAAAACCAGCCGACCTTCAAAGCGGACGTAAGATCTTCATTAACTCTAGAATAACAGGGTTTCTGAAGTCATGGATCACTTATTCCCACTCGGGGAGATAGCCCTGCAAGCACAATGGTGAGGAACAGAAGAGACACCTGCATGAAACATGGAGGGAAGAGCACAGGTTGCAAGAGGAAAGAGTTTGGAAGATGCACCAGGAAGTCAGTCTGTGTGCAAATGGCTGGAAAATTAACTGCAGTTGCAGAACCTCTGTAAATAGTTCTCTAAATAAAGAGTCAATTTAGTTTTACAAGCCTGGAGCCCTCTCGTGTTATTATCCAGCATATGGTGCATGAAACAAAAACAGAGTGAGGGGACATTTGCTGAAGACCCCGGAGATCTTAAAACTGCCCGGGGGGATTATTGTAAACAAAGAATAAGTTTTCAATGCCTTCTCTGTGCTGGGATTTTAGCCACTGGCATAAATAATGCAATCACAGCCACACTAGTGTCTAAAATTCCAATGTAGACAACATTGGTGGGACATCAGCGGGGGTAGGGTCTGGCTCCCCTGTGTGGGAACACAATGAGGAGCAGAAAGCCCTCTCCATCACATCAGGTAGCCAGAATACTATGATAGAGTATGTTCCCCAGCTGTGTTTGCCTCACTGTGTCCTCTCCAGGGACAACATAATGACACTGCCCCAGCACCTCCCTAAATCACTAGTGGCATTAAAAGCCAGACTCCCTCCCGCCCATGTTCATAGATTCAAAGAAGGGACCAATGGAATAATCTAATCTGATCTCCAGTATAAAACAGACCAGAGAACTTCCCCAAAACAATTCCTGCTAGGATGGGTTTCTAACATGTTTTTCTGCTCCGATTCAGTCTTGATTTAAAAATTGCCAGTGATGGAGAGAATCCTTCACGACCTTATGTAAATTGTTCCAATGCTTAATTACTCTCACTTGTAAAACTGTAAACGTTATGATGTCTTATGTCTGCAGCCTTGGAGAGACTTTTTCAGCACAGCCATTTTTAGGCTAAATTAGGCTGCATTTTCCCCATCAGGGCCTCCCCATGTTCAGGTATGTATGGGCTTATCAATTTAATCAGTCAAGAGTAGTTTGGCAAAGCTTTGGCACCTTCATAGCCAGGGGCAGATTCTTAGTCAAGCCACACACGTAAACGCAGCACAATTAGAGGTGACAAAGCTGCCTAATTGGACTCAAGCTTAACCTTCCTGGGATGTGCCTTTACTTCACAAGTCCCTTTTCAAAAAACAAACCAGCAACCACCACAAAGGATTGGGTAGAAAAGAAATTGAAAACATGCCAAAGAAAGCAGAGATGCTAATTATAAAATGCTAATTCAAAGAGCTAAATGGACTGTGGATGGTGAGAAGGGGAGAGAAAGAATATAAATTGCTGAAGGCAGGAATGTATTATTATTACAGTAGCATCCAGCAGTCTCAACTGAGATTGAGGCTCCATCATGCCCGGTGCTGTACGTACAGTCTCACACCAGACAAAGGAAGGTGTATTAGACCTGTTTTTACAGATGGTATACTACGCAGGAGCAGCAGAAGTTTCCTGAAAGTGGGGGGGCCACAGGTACCCAAACTGTGGCACCACCCCCCCCCACCTGCCACTTCCCCCAAGACACTGCACCACCTCTTCCCCCAAGACCCCACCCTCGCTCGCTTCTCTCTGCCCCCTCTTGCCTGTCGTTTGCCCTTACGCCCAGTAAGAATGGAAGGGCATAGCCCTCCCATTTATAAAAGTGGGGGGGCCCCTGGTCCCCTGTCCGACACCCCTGGTTGTGAGGCACAGGGAACCAGGCAAGGGCTAG
This sequence comes from Trachemys scripta elegans, assembly GCF_013100865.1. Classification (NCBI taxonomy): domain Eukaryota; kingdom Metazoa; phylum Chordata; order Testudines; family Emydidae; genus Trachemys; species Trachemys scripta. The sequence goes on from NC_048299.1 coordinate 144,553,991, forward strand.
GATTTGATTTTCATAATTGCTCATCATTGGCCTAATGGCTCCCTGTTAAGTTGGCAGTAGAACTCCCATTAGCATGAGTGGGAGCCGAATTCAGTCAGTGCAGAGCACTTTTGAAAACCCAAAGGGTATGTCAGTCTGTGGCTGCGTAGACAGTGCATGAAGTTGTGGCTTGGGCTGAGCCACTAGTTCTGAAACCCACCCTAGGCTTCAGAGCCCAAATTACAACTTCAAAGCACTATCTATGCAGCTCTCATTAGTGTGGTAACATGAGCCCAAGTCTGCTGACCCAAGCTGGGAGGCCTGCTGCCCCAGGCTGTGTAAACCTATCCTAGGTGACTTCACTAAGGTCACAGAGGCTTTGTATGCACTGGACTTCAGATGTGATGTTGCCATGGGTTAACAAACATATGCTAACTAACATGCTAAAAAAAAAAAAAAAAAAAAAAAACACTAATAGAGAAGACAAGTAAATCTACAGCAGCAAACACCTTTCATAAACTTGAAAAGATTTGGAAAAAAGTACCCTGACTGGCACTGACAATTTTTTTAATACTGACATCCTGTCTGTCCTCCTTTGTGGATCAGAGACATGGAAATCTGAAACAAAAAATTGATAAGATCAACTCATTCCAGAGTCAATGCCTGCGAAAGGTCTGCAGAGTCCATTGGAAAGAGTTTCTTGTAACATCAGAAACTGTAAGCAGACCAAACCAATCTAAAGCGTTCAATAGGGTAAAACAACGATGATGGACATATTTGGGACACACTAAGGATGCCACCAACATGACTTCCAGGGCAAGTGCTAAAACAGACACCACCTGGAAAGAGAGAAAAGGCGACCTCGACTTACTGTACACCCAAAACTTAGGTGGCCCTAGGCTATGTCGCTCATGGGCATGAAAAATTCCCACCCTGAGAGAGGTAGTTAAGCTGACCTGACTCCTAGCACTATGTAGGTCAGGTCAACTGAAGACCTAGTTACCTCCTCTCAGAGAGGCGGATTTACTACAACAATTGAAGAATCCCTCCCATCGCTGTAGTGTTTGCACATTGCACAGAGGCTGAGACCAGAATTGAACCCCAAGTCTCAGACCATGACTCAACCTCATGGCCGTCTTCTTTCCCAACAAACTTTGTTAAGTGATTTCCTAGCCCCATTCACTTTTCATTTATTAGAATGAAAACTTTTAGTTCCCACAAATTCAGGGCACTACTTGGAGGAACTAACTGGAAAGCTACCTGTTTTTAAACACAATCTGAAGCAGAAATGTAGCCCCTTAATAAGGCCCCGACAAGCTGTAGTTTTGAAGATAATGATGACACACTGGTCAGGTTAGAAAGCTTAGCAGAAAAAGCTTTGATCTCTGTATCTGTAAAATGAAATCTCTCTCATCTTTTCGAGTGACAAGTTTAACTATCTGGAAAAGATCCAAATATAGCTTTAATTGAACCCACAGGTGAAGGCGAAGAAACAGCACTGACAAAATTATACAGTAAGATGAGATATTAAAGAGGCAGCATTCGTCTTTCTGATGCTTTTGTTAGGGCTGGATCAGCACTTCCAAAACAATCTCCCATTTGCTGAGATTCCTATCAGCAGCATCTGGCTGGTTGCATTCTCAGTGGCTCACCTTTGAGCAGGTGTAACAGATCCCACTCTGTGATCCATAGAGGAGATGAATTCTTACAGGCCCCAACTAGGGAGTCTTGGCTTTGTAGCTCAAGTAGCAGCTTATGCTTTCAGTTCTGGAGATCGCCAGTTCAATCCCCAGTGTATCAGTGAAAATGGCGGCAACCACATAAGTGGGAGCTGAAACAATTTATATCCTCTATGGATTGGCACAGACAAGGACCTGTAACATAGGCTCACCAGTGGTTTATACATGGACAAGGTTTATGCATCTAAGACAAGATTTAAAAACAAAAACAAAACGTGCCTGCATGCCCAACTTGGTATTTCCCTTTAAAGGGACCCGATTTTGAGCAAGTACTGGGCACCCCCCACCACCATCTCTGGAAAATCAGGTTCCTCACAGAGGTCTCAGGTCAAGCACCCAAAAATTAGAGCTTACTGGGCACTCTTCAAAATCTTGACCCTGTATCTTGGCATCAACCTATGCAGGAATGAGCTTGTTCACATCTGCACAATAGGCCCTGTTCCAGAATGGCTGTTCCGTGACCTACCTTACACCGTTGTTCACAGCGGCAGTGGAGACAGGACCCAACCGTATCCCTCAAACTTGGTTAAAAACCTTGGACAGTCCAAACCTTTAGCCCAGTCATGATTAAGACTCTATCTACCACTACAAAAGGCTTTCCATTAGTCAAATGAAACAAGGCCTTACACTCAACTCAATGGCCTTTCTGTCTAACGCAACAACTTTCCAGTGATCACTTCAACAGCTTCTGGGAACATCCCAGGCCTCAGTGAGCAGAGCCCTATTGACTTTGGTGAAAACTGGAAAGCCAGAAAAGTCTAATTTCCACTGGTGTAAGTCAGAGGAAAATCAGGCTCAGAAGGCCTGTTTGGGGCTGCAGGCAGAGGACTCTCCCTGACAGCCCCCTGCTACTGCCTTTATAGATCACAGCTTAATATGCTACTCTCACTTACTAGTATACAGCTCAGCCTACATAAACAATGACTTGCGTGACCCTCTATTCGTATCTCAGGACAACTGTGTTGCAATCTGCCTCTATTATACTTGTATGGCTGATGTATCCGTGGTATGAACAGACTTGAATTTACATTTACACAGCAACTGCCATCCAGACGATTTCCAAGTGCTTTACAAATTAATTTTGCTATCTAACAATCATCCCTCCCCTTCTCCCCCCACTGAAATGCAAACCCCTAGCGGTAAAACCAGCAGCTCTTTCACAGTGCACAAGCACCATCACCCAAGAATTTTGGATGGCAAGCAAAGAATACTGTATTCACTTGAAACTCCATGGGAGAATTTAGATAGGGCAGAATGAAACTGCCTGAAATTGTGGGGTCTATTACTTTGGTCTGATTTCGGTTGTTGGGTTGAGTGCACAGATGCTGGGCAGCATGGGTGGCCTAGGATATACAAGTCAGACTACTTGATAGCCGATTCCTTCTTCCCTTAAATCTCTCTGACTAGGGTTTTGGGGAAAGTACCATGAAATCTGAGATTATCACAAATGGTCAGGACCCTGTCTTTTGATCTGATCTGACAATGGAGACAGAGTTCTCCGGCCAATCTCGTGCCTTTTTGAGTCAAATCTGTGCTCCGTACTGAACAATACACACAAATTAAGGACTCCCTGCTCCAAAGAGCTTACTAATAATAGACACAAGAGGATGGGACACACTGGGAAATGCAGGAGGGGAAAACTCATTTCTCACAGCTCTGGTTATTGGGTCAAAATGTGAATTCGGCCCATTCTGCATAAGTATCTCACCCGAGCAGCATGGGCTGAGGCTACAGAATTAAAGTCACTTTGAATTTCCTGGGCCCAAATCACCACGGTGTTATTTCCATCTTACACTGGGCAAACTCCATTAATCCACTGTGAAACTGGAGTCCAGTAGTGGTGAGGGATTCCTTCTGCTTTTTATTGGCCTGAGTAATATTTAAACAATTTGATATTATAGGAAGGTCATTCAGGCTCAGGAGAGAAATTAGTGCAAGTATTGTTTTATTTCTCTGAAAAGATCAGCACTTGAATTTTTTGAGCTTTCCCAAAACCTCAGAAAGACCCAAAGGGTCCGGCATGCATTTTTCATCTAACTCTCTTTCAACACTGCTGCCACGTTGATTTTTTCATTAAACCATCTGTACAGCCGTCCTTCCCTTTCCTTTGAAATTCTTTTGACTCCCCCTACCCAGGATCAAAGGCTCACTTCTGACAGGATTCAAAGCTTGCCTGTGCTCTGTCTACATTACAAAACCTTGTTCAAACTCAATGTCCCACATCACTTTATATGAGAGAGGTGGACCCCAAACTTAACTCTGAATCTGAAGGTGGGTCATATGTTGCCAAAGCTGGGTGATATCTGGATCTGGCATTTTTGGCCTAGCCTCATCTCTAGGAGAACTGGCATTAAAACAACTACTTTCTCCCTGAAAATAATTTTGTCAGCTTCACAAGATAGGGTCAGTTTTTACTTGTATTCAGTGCTGTCAATAGTCATAACTGAGTATGGTAGAATGATCAGGAGAGAATCCTACAACCCTGGAGCTGCTCAGAAGATTCTATTGCCCCCTCCTCTCTCCCATGTCACATATGCCCAATGGAAAGCTTTGGCAAAAAATTAAAAAAATTGTTTTTGTCAACTTTTTCAGCAGAAAATGTCTCAGTTTTGGTTGTTTTTTTTGTTTGTTTGTTTTTGTTTTTTTAAAGGAAAATTTTCATGGATAGGACTTTCCACAAAAATTTTTCATTTTGGTCAAAAATCCAATTTTCCAGCCAAAAAGTATAATGGAGAATAATGTCAGAGCCACCTCTTCTTTGGAAGATACAGGTGCTCAGAATAGGTTTACAAACATTAGACTGGATTCTTCTGAGCACCTGTGGCAAGGTGTTGGATGCCCTCATGTGCCTAATGAATTCAAACCCAATTCCGCTTCATAGGAAGCGCTTGGCACCTTGCAGGACGGAACCCACGGTCACATCGCTGTGTCATGAACAAGCATTAACAAATGGGGAAATTGAGGCACAGAATAGGGAACTTGTTCCCCCCCAGAGCATGCAGGGAATTAGCAGCAGAGCCAGAAATACAAGCCAGGGGGGCGGGGAGCAGGAAGGGTCTTACTGCTTATTCTAAGCCCAAGATGACACAAAGTTAAAGGAAGAAAAGGAAATCCAGTCCAGTTGCAATCCCATATGCATGTGCAAATGTTGAATCCCCAAGTTGGTCTCCGGTTTGCCAATGCCTGGGCTAGTTTCAGCTCCCTCCGACAGGCAGGGCCAAAACTCAGAACATCCGATTTTTATTTATCTATCTTTAAAGAAGAAGAGCACAGAGCAAACTCTTAATAGAAAAGAGAGGATATTTAATTACAGCCAGAGTTGACAGCAGAGGCATTACCCGACTGCCTATTGCCATAGGGAGAATTTAGGTCTGACGGCTTTCATCTGCTTGCTCAACAGTGTGCGGAGGAGCATGTCTTCACTCAATAAATGGAAAGAGAACTTGGCTTTATTATATACACTGTCAATCAGCACGTGTGCGCGCGTGCAGAGAGCTCGGTATTTGAAGCCAAACATTCAGGCGGGCGGGGTGAGAAGTTCAGGAAAGCAGCTGTCTGATTTATAAGAAAATACCTATGTCATAAAATATGTAAGAGTATCCAAGACATATTCAAGTTCTGATGGAAACAAAATAAACAGAAGTTGCAAATTGGTACCATACTTCTCTCCCCCTGGTTATTTGTAGAATCATGACTTGCCCTTGGCGTTCTACCAGTCAGGGCAGAAAATGTTTTCTACACCCTTGGGAAGTTTGTGCCTAGGGTGAAACCACCCTTTACGCCTGTCCCTAAAACCATCCCTAGAGGCAACAACTGGGTCAGGCCCCACTGAATTAGGTGCAGGATACACATATAGCAAGAGAGAGTCCCTTGAAAATTAAGCCAAGGTTTTTAGACACGACTAGTGATTTTGGGGGCCTCCCGTTTTGAGACTCCAACTTGAAATATCTTAAAGGAGCCCAGTTGTCCAAGTGCCAAGCACCCATTCTGAAAAATCAAGCATCTTTAAGGTCTCTCAAGATAGGCGGCACCCCTCTCCCCCCAAAAAGTAACTGGACGCTTCTCAAATCTTGGCCAAATTTGTATTTAAACAGAAAAATGCATTAACATTTGGCACTCCAGTCAGGCTGAGATGCATCCCCAGGCAGAGGGCCAATACAAAGCCTAAGGACCATTTAAGACCTAAAAACAGAAATTAAAAATTCCCTCTAAATGAATATCTGGGCCAGATTATCCAGTGTTCTGACCCTGCATCAGACAGGAAGAAGCAAAAGGGTCAGTCTTCATGTCTCATTGCATTTCCCTAATCCAGGAGTTGGAATGGCTCCCAACGTAAATTACAGCCATCCTTAGGGATGTCTGGGCCACACCCCTTTTCTCCTAGGAAGTCACCCGATGCGAGGGGCTGGAAGGGGGAGTGGCATGGGCCACCATTGGTGGCACCAGAGGAGTCCACCACTCTGGAGGAATCTTGGAGGATAGATCTACTGAGCTGTCAGGTGCTTCATGCTGAGAACGGGGCTCTCTCTTTAGGTTCTATAGAGATCCTACTAGTTAGGCAATGAGCATAAGTTAAATGTATTATTTATGGAGATCATAGAATATCAGGGTTGGCAGTGACCTCAGGAGGTCATCTAGTCCAGCCCCGTTCAAAGCAGGACCAATCCCCAACTAAATCATCCCAGCCAGGGCTTTGTCAAGCCTGACCTTAAAAACCCCTAAGGAAGGAGATTCCACCACTTCCCTAGGGAACCCATTCCAGTGCTTCACCACCCTCCTAGTGAAAAAGTTTTTCCTAATATCCAACCTAGACTTCCCCCACTGCAACTTGAGACCATTATGCCTTGTTCTGTCATCTGCTACCACTGAGAACAGTCTAGATCCATCCTCTTTGGAACCCTCTTCAGGTAGTTGAAAGCAGCTATCAAATCCTCCCTCACTCTTCTCCTCTGCTAACTAAACAATCCCAAATGTAATAATGGATGAAGAACTGACGCCAAGAAAATACACCAATCCCCATTGAACGATGTACTCGTTTTCTGGAGTTGGGGAGCAAGGACATTCTTAACTCTTTGCATTCATCATCATGCCACTTGGTGTCTAGTAGTGACACCACTGCACCAAAAACTCTTCTAGTACATATTGGCGTTCCAATGGCAGACGGCATGTCGCAGAGTGGCCAAGGCTGGGGTGTGCATGTCTTTTGGCAATGGATTGTTTTCATGGTTTAATCTGAAGTCTGTAGCTACACATTCCTAAAACCTTAGTTGAACATTCAACTCACACACCCTGCCTATAGGGAACAAGTCATTTTTCTAAATCTTTAACCCAGCATAAGTCACCAAACCCATTTAAGAGTCTTTAGTACGTGCACTGCTACCAGATTAATAAGGAACACTCTATGGAATGATTTGTATGTTGGATAGTTATTTGGCTGTGCAAAATTATGAATTCAAAATCAGCAAAGAAATGAAGTTTCCTTGGATTGGATTCAACAGCACCAATATTGCCTTCTCCTAACCCCTGCCCTTTGGTTAGGGAAGAAAACTAGTATAACATTCTAGTTCAGACAAACATCCCTTTGATCACTGGAAGGATGGGCCAGGAACAAAAGACTGAAGCTATCATTTCCTCTTTTCACAGAACCTTGACGCACACAAATAGTAAGTGAATCATTAACAAGAACAAGAACATAACACACAGGTCATTCCCACCTCTGGGGTTTCCCAGTGCATCCTGTCTACTCAGGCGTTGAAAACTCAAGGCTAAATTTTCAAGGATAACTCGCTTTGGCCTTTGTGAGCATGCAGTATCTTTTGCAACATCACTTGCATGGGTACAACTGAATTAACTCATGCAAATTTGATTTACCCCAATTGTGCAGATAAATGCCTTATAATTGGATTATCTGCTGCACTCTATTTCCAAAGAAAATTCGGCAAAGGAGCCAGTTTCGTTTGCCCAAATCGGAGGCCAGTTTTATGCTGGCTGCAGCCTCAGAGTAGTTTAGATCAACCCAGAAGCTGCCCTGCACTATGCCAATTGGCTGTGGCCTCCCAAAGGGAGATGACTCTGGCTTTTAACGTCTGTTGTCAGCGCAATATGTAAAATGCATGTAAAGTTGCACGGGAACAAATCATCATAGCATCATAAAATGGAGGGCTGGAACAGACCTTAAGAGGTCATCTAGTCCCTTCTCATCCATGCTGAAGCAGGATGAAATATACCTAAGCCACTCGTGACAGATATTTGTCTAACCTGTTCTTAACCTCCAATGATGGGGATTCCACAAGCTCTGTAAGTAACCTGTTCCCGTGCTTAATGATCCTTAGAGTTAGAAGGTTTTTCCTAATGCCTAACCTGTATCTCCCTTGCTGCAGACTAAGCTGATTACTTCTTGTTCTGCCCTCGGTGCACATGGAAAACAATTGATCACCATCATTGTTATAAGAACTTTTTACTCATGAAGATGTACATCCTCCCTCAGCCTTTTCTCCGAGACTAAACATGCCCAGTTCTTTCAGCCCCTCATCATAGGTCATATGTTCCAAACCTCTTATGTTTATTGCTGTCCTCTGGATTCTCTATTTTGTCCCTAGCTTTCTTAAAGTGTGGAGCCCCAGACTGGAAACAGGACACCACCTGTAGCCTCTCCAAGACCCAGTAGAGTGGAACAATTACCGATAAATATAGATCAGAGGTATTTTTAGTGCCAGGCCTGGAGGGGGGGAAAAAAGAAGGGAGCTTGGCTCAGTCAGGGGCTGACTGGCGAAGAGGCAGGAGCGCTCTGTATGCCTGCCAGAAGGCATAGACTAGCAACCTGCCTGCCAGCGCAGCCACTGAAGGCAAGTAAGTCTTTCCCGGCCAAGGGATCCTACAGAGAAGCCCCTACTGCGGGGCAACTGGACTAGTGGGGCCACGCCCCAAACTAAAAGGATTTGCATAGAGAGCAGGCCAGGAAAACAGGCATTGAACCTCCCCCTTCACGGCTGGGAGGAAGATCCATCTCCCCTGTTTAGGGGTTGAGCAATACAGGACCGTGGGCCAGGTCCTGAGGAAGAAGGAGGGGTGAGGTCACCCTACAACCTCCCTAACCAATGATCTAGCCACTAGCCTGCCTGGTCCTATCACAATCCACATCACACATCCCATCCCCGCTCCCTTGTCCAGAGCCTTCATTTTGCACTAGTGTGGGTACAATAAGGAAAAAAAGTAATCGAGTTTGTAGGAGTTATCTTATCTGAGCTACAATTATCTTTCCTGTTGAAAACGTGAAGGAAAAATTATAGGGGAATGACTGATTCCCTCCCTCAAAGTTTTATTCTATTTTAAATATCAAATGTGGGATTGTTTTGTTAGAAGAGAAAGATAAAGCTTTGTTTAAAAGGGAAGATTTCAGTCCGAAAGATTATTTGGTGTATTGAGAAATGAGGAGGGCAGCGGTGCAGGGGAAGCAAAGTTCTCATGGTTTTCTAAAACCATTTGCTTGTTAAATGATTATCTGGACAAAATAAAGAAAATGAAACCCATTTATGGCAGAAAAATTAATTTGTTCCACTTCCATTGTTTGTATTAGGAGCCTTAGCACATGTGACACCGAAAACTAAGCTCAGCTATTTTCTACAGAATAAACTGTAGGGAACAATCCCGTTTTAGTTTAGAAGACGATGGGCTACATGGTAACAGTAGGTAATTTACAACAGTGGTACTTTACAACACAGTAACTTACTCTTTCTAGGTTCTTACACAGCACCCCTCATCATTATGAGCATTTAGGTTAAGATTTTAAAACCCCAAAAAACTGATCTTGAAGTTTGGCTCCTAAATCCATATCCACCCTTGAAATGACTGGTCTGAGGGTCAGAACAAGGCTGAGCACCCAGCAGTTCTCCAGGACAGCAATTTACAGCTATTGATTTGACAGGATCATAGAATCAGAAGGGACCTCAGGAGGTCATCTAGTCCAACCCCCTGCTCAAAGCAGGACCAATCCCCAGACAGATTTTTACCCCAGTTCCCTAAATGGTCCCCTCAAGGATTGAACTCACAACCCTGGGTTTAGCAGGCCAATGCTCAAACCACTGAGCTATCCCTGGATAGTGCTGCCAGCTGTAGCAACCCTGGCACGCCGCTGCTCTGGCACCCCAGAGCATATTGTTCCACTAGCATGAACCAGTGAAGCGACAGCAGCCTCACTTCCCCTAACAACTTGAGATCCACAGCAAAGCACTGAGGGGCACTGTCAAAGGAGCCTCTCAACCACATGGAGAGCCAAGGTGGAGCTGCAGTGCCCCACCCACCTAAGATTTCCACTCCCCCCCGCCCCACTTCTCACAGAGCGAAGAGGAAAAATTCACCCCTCTACCTCACTTGAGCCTTATTTTGGAAAACTTATGCGGTGCATGGTCTTGTTCTGGCCCCTACATACCAAGGTGAATGTCAGCGAAGGGCATGGAGAGGATGAACTGTTGTGGTTAATGTCTGCAAGGAGATACCAAGTATCTGCCCACCTTCTCAATCTGAAGGGGATTCTGCTGGAATACTTTGCTGCTTGTTAATTTTAAATATTCCAGCATCCCCCATCAAAGCCAGAGGGGAGTTAAGAATCCAGTTTGCAAGAAATGGCAAGAATCGAGTTTGCTCTCTGCTTTCCAGTCAGCTTCCCCCCCCAGCCCAGCTTTTCCCTTTTCCTACTGGGACCCTGCTCAGTCTTCCTCCAACACAGATGAATCTTGCAGCTTGTTTAGCATTTACACAGGAGTTTCCTAAACTTGTCTCTATAGCTCTCTCTTTTGGTCCCTGGTAGAGGGGTTTCAAAACGTATATGCACAGAACATTTGCCTGTAAGATTTGACAAAAAGAAGCCCTTCACAGATAGATAAATAACCAAGTCTAATAATTAGTGATCTGCATTTTTAGAGTACTTCGCATCACAGCTATTCCATACAGGATTACAACGACATGCTTCTGGAAGGGAATCAGTTCTCTATCCCATTCGGAGGAGACCAGAAGTTTTTGATCTTGGGGTGTATACCTGGGTTTCTCTTTCAGTTTGGTTACTGGAGGGGGTGCTTTGGAGGAAAAAAGATGGAGCCATGTGCAATGGAGGCACTACCTGACCCAGGAAGAAAAGTTTGCAACAACCAGGTCTGGTTGAAGAGTTTTGAACAAAAAAACATTTTCCCTGCTTGAAAACAGATTTTCATCAAAATGGAACTTTTCCGGGGGATGGGGGAGGGGGAGAGGAAGGAGGAAGAGAGAGAAGTCTGAGCAGAATTTTCCACAGGGAAAATCTGTCATGTTTCTCCTCAGGAACATCAAACGATTTAAATCAAAAAATGTTGAAATGAAATGTTTTCACACTTCCAAATCGAAAAGTTCCCCCACTTTTCTTTTCGCAACAAGTTTAGATATTTAGGACTTTTTGCCCCCGTCTGTGATGGAAATTCAGTAGCAGAGTCGAGTTTTCTCACTTCTCATTCGAGGAATAACGTCTGCTCTCCTCTGATAAGCAAAGGCTGGCTGTGAGTGGCCAGTCTGTTTACTGTGAGGGCCAAAAAAGCATTTTATCCCACGTTAAACCCAATTCCAAATAGGGGCATCTCAGCACAGCCTTAGTGCCTAACTGCCCAGCCTGGAACCCCAAAAAGGTTAGTGTGACAGGGCATAAGGGCAGTCCCTAGTCAGAACCTAAGGAGTTAATGCATCGGCCAATTAACTGACTTACTAGAAGGACCAGGGGAATATAAGGGGCTGCCTTGGGAAGGAGGGGGTGGGGAGAAACAGCTGAGTGTGAGCTAGATGCCCACCTGCAGATGTGTAGGACAGTGGACATTGTTGGTTGTAGTTGCTGATTTTGTTTTGCTAACACTGTTTTGTGCTGTTTGGACTTTCTGTAAGTTCCCATGAAGATAGGAAGAAGGAACCACAATTGACTGAAGGCTGCCTAACTTATCTTGGGCTGGGAAAGCAGCATGCCAGCCCACAGTTTACTCACTTTTAAAAAACACAACTGGATTAGATGACCTCCGGAGGTCCCTCCCAGCCATAAATTTCTATGATTTAGGCAGGTTTCTTTGCTGAGAATGCCTCATTTAAAATTCTAACGACTTATGAGAAAATAAGTTTAGGCTTGGAACGGAAGAATATTCCTTTTTGCTTTTGTCCCTCTCCTTCATCTTGGCATGTACATTGATTGATTAATTACGCCATGTGCAATTAATGGGCTAAATCAAACGTGAGAATGGGCAATTTCAATGCTTTGAAAACTCAGAGAAGGTCCTTGCTAAAATATAAAATCAAATAAAATACCCCTGCTTTATGATACTTATCCCTTATTAAGAGTGCTCATTAGGGTCTGATTTATCTGGGAACTACTAGATTGAGCTGGGAAGACATTTTCAAAAGCAGCATGTGGGGAAGTTACAGGCACACATGTGCAATTATTGTAAATCAGACCTCATTATTTCTAATGGAGCCAGTTGATAACGTGTCCCTAAATAACAGCAAAAACAACTAAGCATTGCTCTGTGTGCACATGACACATTTTCATAAACACAGCTGATGAGTTGATCAAGCCAGGAGTTCTACTCACGTGGCTCTAGGTGGGTAAATTCTTGTGGGTTCTACTGATAATCAGAAGGTTCGCTACAGCATGATCAGATGCAAGCCCAACCTGCAAAGGCTTGACCTGGACCCAAAATTTCCTAACATTCAAGGATAGTCTTGAATCAGGATCTTGGCTCGGATTATCTCTTCTGAGAGAGTAGCAAACCATATGTTTTGGCAGCCCCATCACCTTCAAATCAGGGTCTCTCTTCACTGTAGAGTTAGCCTAGGCCAGTGGTTCCCAAACTTGTTCCGCCGCTTGTTCAGGGAAAGCCCCTGGCGGGCCGGGCCGGTTTGTTTGCCCGCTGCATCCACAGGTTCGGCCGATCGCAGCTCCCAGTGGCTGCAGTTTGCCACTCCAGGCCCATGGGGACAGCGGGAAGAGAGATGTACTGGCCGCCGGTTCCAGCAGCTCCCATTGGCCTGGAGCAGCGAACCGCAGCCATTGGGAGCCGCGATCGGCTGAACCTGCAGATGCAGCAGGTAAACAAACTGGCCCGGCCCGTGGGGGCTTTCCCTGCACAAGTAATGGAACAAGTTTGGGAACTACTGGCCTAGCTCTTACCTGGGTGTTGTCTCTAATCCTGCTCCAGTCCACACACAACCCTCTCACTGAAGTTCGGTGGTGCTTTCAACCAGGGCTAGCTGGCCCATTTGGGATTTCAGCTCAAGCCAGAAGGAGGCTTTCACTTGGGCTGGTAACCCACCTGCTTTGTGGTGAGGGCGCAGGCCAAATGACCAGCGCTGATAATCCTCCAGTGCCTTTCCCCAATCCCTCTGTGTGCCCAGGATAGACGGAGACATTCTACCATTTGCCAGGAAAGAATCAGAGCAGCTCAGCTGACTGCAGCAGGTGACATGTCCCCAGATGTCCTTGCGACACACACACAGGTGAGTGTAGCACAATCAAAGACGCAGTAACTCAGGTAAGGCTTTACTGTGCAGCTGCTCCCACCTGGGCTAACCTATCCTGGGTGCTGATCACCCACACTAGCTACAGTGAAGACGTACCCTTAGATTCTATTAGGATTTGCATGCGGAGAAGGACACGGTTCATCCAGGACTTGGATAGAAGACCATCAAGGAATACCGAGATGCTTCAAGAAGTGGAATTGGTGATTGAGTAAGGCTTAAATGGGGACATAGACTGTGGGCTGACCCCATGCCAAGAGTGAATTGGGCCCCTGATGCTTCTGGATCATCAGAAGTTAGAAAGGGGAGATGTTTTAAAAAGGTCACATCTCCTTTGGGAATTTGCCCCGGTACTGGATACAAAGTGCTAAAAGGTTCTATTTGTAGCTCCATGGCAGGGAAACAACATGATCTAGTGACCAGGGAGTCTGGAGTGGGACTCAAGACATCTGGTTCAGCTGCTGACCTGCTGTGTGATGCTGGGAAAGTCACTCCCCCCCACTTGGTTCCAACCTCTGCCCGTCTGGTTTAACAAGGTCATAAGCTCTGCAGGGCAAGGACTGGCTCTTGCTACGTGTATGTCTAACACCTTGCACAATGAGGCTGCAGTCTTGGAATACAGATAACAGTCTACAGAGGAATGGTGATTCACATTATTCAAGAGGTTTAATTACACAGAAAAGCAATATTCTCTGTTAATTCATCATGATTTTAGAGCTCCGAGTCAGCTTTATCTTCAGTTCTGTTTTCATGACTATGAAAAGTTATGTTCTCAGACCGATGGTGTTTTGTGTAATAGAAGATCCTACGGTATCATTAGGAGATGTTACTGCATCCTATTTCTGTGGGGAAAGGGCCAGGGGGATAGTGACTTCATTACAGCCAAGCACAACCTTTGATAGCACAGAGTGGTCCTACTTTGATAAGAGCCCGAAGCTACCCAAGCTTTCGCATCGCTACTGTGTCTAACAGCAACCGAGTCCCTGGCTGAAAAGGGAAAGATAATGGAATTTATTAGGAGGAAAGTGAAAGGAAACCTAACCCATCATTACACATAGAGGTCATTTAAACTGTTCAGTTCATATTCAACTCTCGCTTGCCTAGGTCTGCGGCAAAAGAATTAACGAGCTGAGTATTTCAGCAGGAGTTGGGATGAATTGAAATGGGAAGTTGTTTCTATGAGAGAGAGAGAGAGAGGAGAGAGAGAGAGATTGCAATGTACTTGAAACAGGAAAAAGTCTTAAGTAAACTAAAACCAGTTTAGAGAGTGCAATGGAGACAGGCATGGTGGGAGGGGATTAAACCACACAGACAGACGTGGGGTATGTGTGTGTGTGGGGGGTTTACTGTCATCCTCTCAGCAGAGCTTAATGTGCATAATGCTACGGCAGCCCTGCTTTCAGTCCGGCACTCCCCCTCTTCCCATGCTAGAGCCATCTTTTACTGCTGCCTCCTTCCAATTCCCCAAGCAGTAACTTCTAGCCACTAGAGGGGGACCTCACGTGTACGGCGCATGCACTGCAGAGGATGCCACTTTACAGAGCAAATGGCATCCTTCATTCAGTATGATCTCACACCTATGGAGGATGCCATGTTGCTCTACAAAATGACATCTTCCATGCCGTTTAGGGAGAAATAAGTCATTAAAATAGGGTCATGTCAGTGAAAGGTTTGGGAACTGTTGCAGTAGAGGCTCATGCGTTTGCATTCAGAAGTCCCCTGCCCAATCCCCAGACACAGCTCAATCAGGGGAGATGTTACAAACTCAAAACCCATCTCTTTTATGCTTCCTATAATGATCTGTTGCCCAGTCACCCACATAATCACTTACAGTTTGGAATCTCGCATGCCTCTCTCTCTTTGGGTCAGAGAGATGGGAAAGTGACAGTGCTCTCCTTAACCTCTATCCACAGCTCCAAGCAGCTGGATGTTTCTGTTAAATGGTCATTAGTGAAATACTTAATGTGGATATTTAAATGTGTGTCGTTAGGCTTCAGAGTCAACACTCCATTGAGATGAATGGGGCAATCCATATATTTCAGGGCTTTTGGTATGGGATCATTAGTACAGCACAGGAAAGACAGGTGCTGCATTTGGACCGACAGCAGAATTCTCCAGCTGACATCACTTTTGTCGTGAACAGAGACTAAAATATTCCATCTGGTCATTGACTGGATTCATCCCATTAGGTGTAGGAGATACCATTTGTACTATTGCAGCCACCCTTGGTTCTGCTCCACTAAAGAGGGGCAGCTTTAAACTCCAGCAGTCAATGCAGCACTTCTCACGTGAACTAAAAATTGCCCAAAAGAATCAATACCACTGCCTAGCTCTTACAGAACCTGATTCCGGGGCCATTAATTGATTGTTTTTCATCCATAGATCTCAAAAGCACATTTCCAATGATGAGACAAGTATCACTACCCCCATTTCTAAAAAGGGGGAAACGGAGGCACAGAAGTGACTTGCCCAAGGTCACCCAGTGGCAGAACTGGAATAGAATCCAGATCTCTCAAATCCCGGTCCAGTGCCCATATTCATTACCTTAGACCCTTTTTGTACATAAGCTAAAATGACAAAGGATTTATCATCGCCGCCTTCTTCATTGCTTTGAAAGGTCTGCTTCACTCATGTGTCTAAGAGATTTAACATTCATTTGTCCCCTTTAACAACTGCTGCCCTTGCCTTTCTGAATGGGTGAATTAAAATTGGAATTGGTAGAAGCAGCTAAATTTGGATGAATGTACATGCAAGCTAGGCAGACTTTGTAGTCAGCCTCCCATTAAACCAGATTGTGACAGTTGATTTATATCCTTGATTTAGTCCTAAGTGGCACACAGGATCTGGCACAAGAGATGAATGTAGCTGAACCACTTGATAATAGCGACCATAATTTAATTACATTTAACAGCCTTCTAGGAGGAAAATGCCACCACAGTAGTATTTAACACAGGGGTTTCCGCACAGTAGCACTTAACTTCAGAAAGGGGAACTATACAAAAAAGGGGAAGCTAGTTAAATGAAAACTAAAAAAGTACTGTAACAAGGGTGAACTGTCTGCAAACTGCATGGAGACTATTTACAACCACCATAAGAGGCTCAAATGAAATGTATATGCCAAATCATATACACACCCCCCCCCCTCTACCCTGTTACAATGCCACCCAATATAACACGAATTCGGATATAACGTGGTAAAGCAGCACTCCAGGGGGGAGGAGGCTGCGTGCTCCGGCAGATCAAATCAAGTTCGATATACCACGGTTTCACGGTTTCACCTATAACGCGATAAAAATTTTTGGCTCCCGAGGACAGCGTTATATCGAGGTAGAGGTTTAATAGATAGATAGATAGAGGACCAGGGGAAAAAAAAAAAAAAAAAAGTACTACCCTGGCTAAACAGCTGATTAAAAGAGGTGGTTAGAAGCATTACCCATTCAACACAACACAAGAACCAGGAGTTACCTGATGAAATTAATAGGCAGCAGGTTTAAAACAAACATAAAAGAAAGTACTTCTTCACACAACACAGAGTCAACTTGTGGAACTCAATAGCGGGGGACGTTGTGAAGGCCAAAAGTATAACTGGGTTGAAAAAAGAATTAGATAACTTCATGGCGGACAGGTCCATCAATGGCTATTAGTCAAGATGGTCAGGGATGCAACTCTGTGCTCTGGCTGTTCATAAACCTTCAATTGCCAGAAGCTGGGACTAGAGGACAGGGGATGATCACTCAAAATTGCTCTGTTCTGTTCATTCCCTCTGAAAAATCTGGCACTGGCCATTGTTGGAAGACAGGATACTGGGCTAGATGGACCCCTGCTTTGGCCCAGTATGGCCATTCTTATGTTGGATTTGCTTTTTATTAATGCTACATAAGAGTTTGCAGCCATACAGTGCAAAGCTGCACCCAATCCCATCAATTGTCTATATCTGGGACAGTGCAAGTGAGTTCAGCTCCTTGTTTTGCACAAAGTGACATTAGACCTTAATTGTTGAATAGATCATTGGATTAGTATGTTGCCCTGCTGCCTTGTTATATAATCTAGAGGTGTTGCACAAAAGCTTATGAGCCATTCAGTGAAACATGGCCTGAAATCCTACATTTCTTATCCTCCCATGCCCAGACCTTTTCATACTAAGTAGAATGGGTAAATTCAGTGCAATCATTCCAAAATTTATTTCTCTAGGGTTGTTTAGTAAAAGATATAGATTAGGGCCATATGGTCAGGATGGGAATGTCAACATGGCAGGGTGATGCACACTAGGCGGGGTAATGCACACTAACGCCCACCAACATGTTGCACATTAAATTGATCCACATTGACCTTGCTGGTGCACACTAAATGTGTGCTTTAACATAGTATTGTTTCAAACACTATGCATCTGTGAGCAGGGGATCCCAGCCCCAGAATCGCAGCAGGCTGGAGTGATTCTTCTGCAGCATTGTCCTCTTTCTTCCAGAGACATAGGGAAGTCCTTCCATGGAGTTTGAGATCTGTGCATGGGGAGGGACAAGTCTCCTCCTCCCTCACCAACACCATGGAACTTGCATGGATAACTAACAATCAGCATTACAGTCACTCAGAGAGCTCAGGATGTAGCTTTGCAGTTGGAGATTTTAAGGCTAGAAGGGACGTTAGATCATGCAGTCTGACCTCCAGCATATCAAGCCCTTAAATATGTCCCAAATTGCTTTACAAACACAAGACTCCCGTGAGAGATGTTATGATGGGTAAGTAAGTATTAGCCTCATTTTACAAATGAGCACACCGAGACCCAGAGAGGTGAAGGGACTCGCCCATGGTTGCCCCAGTGAGACAGTGGCAGAGTTGGAATAGAACCAAGGTTTTCTCACTTCTAACCACTGGACAACACTGTCTCACAGGTTACACCTGTGCACAGGTTGCACCTGAAGGAAGTGGGCACAGAAAACACCTGATGTCTCCGTACAGCATGCAATTCATTATTGGGTGCTGGGATTGTTAGAACATGTGGTTGGAGAGGGAATAGGATCGGAAGATAGCTAGGGAAACAGAGACAGACTTGTATATGAAGAGCCTTCTCTGACCCGTCTCCTCCATTAGCCATTGCAGGTTGTGTTTTCATATGCTCCCAAGTGAGCTAGGAGGAGGAGACTGATTGACTTTCAATGGGATGTGTGCTCCTAAACCACTCTGGACATGTCTACACTTCATCTGGGAGCGATCCGGCCAGCCTGGGTCTGCAGACTCATGCCCCTGGGACTTGCGCTAGCCGTGTAAATATTGCTTTGACGTGAGGTCCGACTCTCACGCAACCCCTCCCTCAGGCTTGAGGGTCTGAGTCTTAATATCTACACCGTTATTTCTAGCGCACTACCCCGAGCCCTGCTGGAACCCAGGGTGGGAGGCTTGTTCCCAGATGCAGTGTGGACCGACCCTTAGGTGCCTTTGAAACCCCTCACCCTAACTAATAAGGCAAGGCTCTATTGCTCACTTTTATTATAGCCATACACCTGCTAGTTTTGACTGAGCTCGCATGCTAAAAATAGCAGCAACAGGAGCAAGCCACCCTCGTATGTACCTAGAGTCTCAAAGTATTGTACTTGCGTGGCTTGGGCTAGGCCATCCCACTGCCTCTGTGGCTACACGGCTATTTTTAGTGCTCTAGCACAGTGTTCCACCCCTTCCCCCAAGGCCCCACCTCTACCCCTTCCCACGCCCTCCCTCTCCCTCCCAGTGCCTCCTGCATGCCGCTGTTCCGCAGCATGCAGGAGGCACTGGGAGGGAGGAGTTGATCAGTGGGACCAGCGGCCTTGGACATAAGGGTACTCCAGGGGGTCCATGAGTTATGGACCCCGTTTGAGAAACCCTGCTCTAGCACAATCCAGGACACTTACATCTGTCTACCCATGCTGGAAATTACACCTCTGGCTGCAGTGTGGATGTATCCAAAGACAACAGGAAGAAAATTGGGCAGCACTTTATGAAACAAAAAATGAAATGAATCCAAGCAATCTAAAGTAACAGCTAAACAGCTCTGTGATGGTGAAAGGCAGCACTCCAGGAGCTGGAAGCTTAATAAAAAAAATAAAATAAAATTGCTGGACAAAAAGGTGGGAACTCCCACTAATGGTCTGCCTGCATTGAGAAGCAGACGAGGACGCTGTGTGCACTGGGCAATTGAAGCTGAAAAAGATTGTTCCTCTCATGAGGACGTAGCTTAGCATGGCAGAAGCAGCATGCTTGGGCAGTACGGGTGGAACATTTTCACAGGAGGTAAGTGCACTTGTTTCAGCACAATCCCGGACCCAGTTCTCCTGTGCAGATCTTTTGAGAGCTATTGATAAATGTGGAAATTAAAAATGATGTCTCTCGTCAAATGCAGCCTCCCTCCGGCACCGTTTCTGTAACCCTGCCATTTGGGGATTTATTACTTTCACACAATACGGGTGCTGCGATAAACTTGTTGCTGCTTGTCAGAGCCGACCATGTGCTTCCTGGGGCTTCCTTATGAATCAATAGTTTCAACCCTGACTGTAATCAGAACCCAGGGGAAATGGCTGTTAGATTGTTAATGCTTGTGTTTAAAATTCTGATAATTGATTTGTTTTTCCTCCTACTCCCAGGATAGTCTCTAAAGATCAGTAGAAATAAAGACACCTCCTACAAAGTAACACCAAAGAGAAAAAGAATGGTTTAAAACAAACAAACAAACAAAAAAACACTAGTGCACCAGCCTTACCAGCCTGTCATGCCAAATCATCAACCCAGCTCCAGATCGGTTATGCAACCTCAGTTGAGCTAAAAAGACCTCCTTGTTCAAAGTACTGTACCAACAAATGCCACAAAGACCGTCCCTGCCTCCCAGAGCTCCTGATCTAGGATAGAAATCAGGCAGAAGGTGAATAAAATATACTTGCCCAACCTTATGAGGAGTGGGATCATGGAAAAAGCCCTAATTCCCACATTTCCCCCATGCAAATGGGCAAGGAGAACTTTGTAAGAGGTGTCTCACACACTGATGGCATTCAACAGGGCTGTGTGCTTGGTGCAGAGAAAACCTGTGACAACCCTTTGCTGGCTGTATGTGCCAGCTGGATTTTGTGAACGAGGAGGAGCCCCTGAATCAGGCAAGCAGCCGGATAGAAAATTAAAGCAAGCGTAACCCACTGGTGAGCACGTGCGACAGGTCCCCCTCTGTGCCAATCCTCAGATCTGAGGATGTTACAGCTCTCAGCTACCAAGCTTTGGCTCATTAGTTCAAGCTGTAGTAGCTCATGCTTTTTGCTCTAGAGGTCCCTGGTGCAATCCCCAGTGCATTGGCCAAGAGGGCAGCCGCCCCAGAAGAACCAGGAGAAGAGTTTTGCTGGGGGTATAGTTCCGAGCACGCTAAGGGTCTATCTACATAGCAACTGGAAGGTGGCATACCGGAGCTAGCTTTGAGTGTGCAAGCTCACTAAAAGAGACAGCGTAGCTGCCTGGGCTAGTCCCCTGAATACAATCCTGCTTGGGATCCTGGGTACAGACTCAGTTAACCCTCAGGATGCTACCGCAGCTACACTGGGATGAATGAAAATTAGGGTCTACCCATTCCTAGCTAGTCAGGCAACTGAATGAATATAAATACCTGCTGTAAAAGAGACGTCTCCAAAAGATGACTCGGCATCATTCCATCACATCGAGATTCCCAGGCATCCCGGAGTGTGGATAGGACAGGAGTCATGGCTCTGCCCACTTGCTAGCAGCGAGAAATGGCTTGTGAGCAGCTTGCCTTGTTCTCCTCCCGAGGTCTGGAGTCTCAAACTGAGCAGGGCTGAATAGGAACCTTCCCCCTCCGCTTCCCCTTGTGACAGACCCAGACCAGTGGGGTACAGAAGTCTGGTAGAGGGCAAATATACTGGTCACTGGATGAGTAGTTTTCTGTTCCCTGAATGACCAGAGCAGGGGCTGTACTAGAGTAATCAGGAACCTGCTAGAACCAGTTAAGGCAGGCAGGCTAATTAGGACACCTGGAGCCAATTAAGAAGAAGCTGCTAGAATCAATTAAGGCAGGCTAATCAGGGCACCTGGGTTTTAGAAGGAGCTCACTTCAGTTTGTGGTGCGAGTGTGAGGAGCTAGGAGCAAGAGGTGCAAGGAGCTGAGAGTGAGAGGGTATGCTGCTGGAGGACTGAGGAGCACAAGTGTTATCAGACACTAGGAGGAAGGTCCTGTGGTGAGAATAAGGAAGGTATTTGGAGGAGGCCATGGGGAAGGAACCCAGGGAGTTGTAGCTGTCATGCAGCTGTTACAGGAGGCACTATAGACAGCTGCAGTTCACAGGGCCCTGGGCTGGAACCCGGAGTAGAGGGTGGGCCTGGGTTCCCCCCAAACCTCCCAATTGACCTGGACTGTGGGTTCTTCCAGAGGGGAAGGTCTATGGGCTGTTCCCCAACCCACATGGTGAATCTTTGAGGCAAAAAAATCCACCAATAAGTGCAGGACCCACCAAGATAGAGGAACTTTGTCAGCAATGCAGGGTGTGACAATCTGGCCCAGGTCATAGAATCATAGAATATCAGAGTTGGAAGGGACCTCAAGAGGTCATCTAGTCCAACCCCCTGCTCAAAGCAGGACCAATTCCCAGCTAAATCATCCCAGCCAGGGCTTTGTCAAGCCGGGCCTTAAAAACCTCCAAGGAAGGAGACTCCACCACCTCCCTAGGTAACGCATTCCAGTGTTTCACCACCCTCCTAGTGAAATAGTTTTTCCTGATATCCAACCTGGACCTCCCCCACTGCAACTTGAGACCATTGCTCCTTGTTCTGTCATCTGCCACCACTGAGAACAGCCGAGCTCCATCCTCTTTGGAACCCCCCTTCAGGTAGTTGAAGGCTGCTATCAAATCCCCCCTCATTCTTCTCTTCTGGAGACTAAACAATCCCAGTTCTCTCAGCCTCTCCTCATAAGTCATGTGCTCCAGACCCCTAATCATTTTTGTTGCCCTCCGCTGGACTCTTTCCAATTTTTCCACATCCTTCTTGTAGTGTGGGGCCCAAAACTGGACACAGTATTCCAGATGAGGCCTCACCAATGTCGAATAAAGGGGAACGATCACGTTCCTCGATCTGCTGGCAATACCCCTACTTATACAGCCCAAAATGCCGTTAGCCTTCTTGGCAACAAGAGCACACTGTTGACTCATATCCAGCTTCTCGTCCACTGTGACCCCTAGGTCCTTTTCAGCAGAACTGCTACCTAGCCATTCGGTCCCTAGTCTGTAGCAGTGCATGGGATTCTTCCGTCCTAAGTGCAGGACTCTGCATTTGTCCTTGTTGAACCTCATCAGGTTTTTTTCTGCCCAATCCTCTAATTTGTCTAGGTCCCTCTGTATCCGATCCCTACCCTCTAGTGTATCTACCACGCCTCCTAGTTTAGTGTCATCTGCAAACTTGCTGAGAGTGCAGTCCACACCATCCTCCAGATCATTAATAAAGATATTAAACAAAACCGGCCCCAGGACCGACCCTTGGGGCACTCCACTTGAAACCGGCTGCCAACTAGACATGGAGCCATTGATCACTACCCGTTGAGCCCGACGATCTAGCCAGCTTTCTATCCACCTTACAGTCCATTCATCCAGCCCATACTTCTTTAACTTGGTGGCAAGAATACTGTGGGAGACCGTATCAAAAGCTTTGCTAAAGTCAAGAAATAACACATCCACTGCTTTCCCCTCATCCACAGAGCCAGTTATCTCATCATAGAAGGCAATTAGGTTAGTCAGGCACGACTTCCCCTTCGTGAATCCATGCTGACTGTTCCTGATCACTTTCCTCTCCTCTAAATGTTTCATAATTGATTCCTTGAGGACCTGCTCCATGATTTTTCCAGGGACTGAGGTGAGGCTGACTGGCCTGTAGTTCCCCGGATCCTCCTTCTTCCCTTTTTTAAAGATGGGCACTACATTAGCCTTTTTCCAGTCATCTGGGACCTCCCCCGATCGCCATGAGTTTTCAAAAATAATGGCTAATGGCTCTGCAATCTCACCCGCCAACTCTTTTAGCACCCTCAGATGCAGCGCATCCGGCCCCATGGACTTGTGCACGTCCAGTTTTTCTAAATAGTCCTGAACCACTTCTTTCTCCACAGAGGGTTGGTCACCTTCTCCCCATGCTGTACTGCCCAGTGCAGCAATCTGGGAGCTGACCTTGTGCGTGAAGACAGAGGCAAAAAAATCATTGAGTACATTAGCTTTTTCCACATCCTCTGTCACTAGGTTGCCTCCCTCATTCAGTAAGGGGCCCACACTTTCCTTGATTTTCTTCTTGTTGCTAACATACCTGAAGAAACCCTTCTTGTTACTCTTAACATCTCTTGCTAACTGCAACTCCAAGTGTGATTTGGCCTTCCTGATTTCACTCCTGCACGCCTGAGCAATATTTTTATACTCCTCCCTGGTCATTTGTCCAATCTTCCACTTCTTATAAGCCTCTTTTTTGCATTTAAGATCAGCAAGGATTTCACTGTTTAGCCAAGCTGGTCGCCTGCCATATTTACTATTCTTTCTACACATCGGGATGGTTTGTTCCTGCAACCTCAATAAGGATTCTTTAAAATACAGCCAGCTCTCCTGGACCCCTTTGCCCTTCATGTTATTCTCCCAGGGGATCCTGCCCATCTGTTCCCTGAGGGAGTCAAAGTCTGCTTTTCTGAAGTCCAGGGTCCGTATTCTGCTGCTCTCCTTTCTTCCTTGTGTCAGGATCCTGAACTCGACCATCTCATGGTCACTGCCTCCCAGGTTCACATCCACTTTTGCTTCCCCTACTAGTTCTTCCCTGTTTGTGAGCAGCAGGTCAAGAAAAGCTTTGCCCCTAGTTGGTTCCTCCAGCACTTGCACCAGGAAATTGTCCCCTACACTTTCCAAAAATTTCCTGGATTGCCTGTGCACCGCTGTATTGCTCTCCCAGCAGATATCAGGGTGATTAAAGTCTCCCATGAGAACCAGGGCCTGTGATCTAGCAATTTCTGCTAGTTGCCAGAAGAATGCCTCGTCCACCTCATCCCCCTGGTCTGGTGGTCTATAGCAGACTCCAACCACAACATCACCCTTGTTGCTCCCACTTCTCAACTTTATCCAGAGACTCTCAGGTTTTTCTGCAGTATCATACCGGAGCTCTGAGCAGTCATACTCCTCTCTTACATACAACGCAACTCCCCCACCTTTTCTGCCCTGCCTGTCCTTCCTGAACAGTTTATATCCATCCATGACAGTACTCCAGTCATGTGAGTTGTCCCACCAAGTCTCTGTTATTCCAATCACATCATAGTTCCCTGACTGTGCCAGGACTTCCAGTTCTCCCTGCTTGTTTCCCAGGCTTCTTGCATTTGTGTATAGGCACTTAAGATAACTCAATGATCGTCCCTCTTTCTCAGCATGAGACAGGAGTCCTCCCCTCTTGCGCTCTCCTGCTTGTGCTTCCTCCCAGGATCCCGTTTCCCCACTTACCTCAGGGCTTTGGTCTCCTTCCCCCGGTGAACCTAGTTTAAAGCCCTCCTCACTAGGTTAGCCAGCCTGCTGGCGAAGATGCTCTTCCCTCTCTTCGTTAGGTGGAGCCCATCTCTGCCTAGCACTCCTTCTTCTTGGAACACCATCCCATGGTCGAAGAATCCAAAGCCTTCTCTCCGACACCACCTGCGTAGCCATTCGTTGACTTCCACGATTCGACGGTCTCTACCCCGGCCTTTTCCTTGCACAGGGAGGATGGACGAGAACACCACTTGCGCCTCAAACTCCTTTATCCTTCTTCCCAGAGCCACGTAGTCTGCAGTGATCCGCTCAAGGTCATTCTTGGCAGTATCATTGGTGCCCACGTGGAGAAGCAGGAAGGGGTAGCGATCCGAGGGCTTGATGAGTCTCGGCAGTCTCTCCGTCACATCGTGTATCCTAGCTCCTGGCAAGCAGCAGACCTCTCGGTTTTCCCGGTCAGGGCGGCAGATAGATGACTCAGTCCCCCTGAGGAGGGAGTCCCCGACCACCACCACCCTCCTCCTCCTCTTGGGAGTGGTGGTCGTGGAATCCCCATCCCTAGGACAGTGCATCTTTTGCCTTCCAATCGGTGGAGTCTCCTTCTGCTCCCTTCCCTCAGATGGGCCATCTAGTCCACTCTCCGCATTAGCACCTGTAGAGAGAACATGGAAACGATTCCTCACCTGTATGGTGATTCCTCAGCAATCAGATCAGCCCAAATCCCTGGATTTTGGCACATCTTTGGTGCTTGGCGATAACCACCAACTTGCTCAGCATTCTTCTGTCGTGCAAGCAAATACCGGTGTTGAAACACAGAGCCATGAGCTCTAAAGTTCATCTTTTCTGATTGAAGTGCTAGTGGCGTGGACAGATCAACATTAAATAGCTGGTCCAAGGGGAGAGATAGCTCAGTGGTTTGAGCATTGGCCTGCTAAACCCAGGGTTGTGAGTTCAATCCTTGAGGGGGCCACTTGGGGATCTGGGGCAAAATCAGTACTTGGTCCTGCTAGTGAAGGCAGGGGGCTGGACTCAATGACCTTTCAAGGTCCCTTCCAGTTCTAGGAGATAGGATATCTCCATTAATTTCAAGGCTTCTTTTATAAGCTATTGTAATTTTTCTGCTTGGTCGGTTTGTCTGGCCAGAACGTTAGCAGCATAAAACATGGCTTCCCTGGAGTAACTGGTATCCATTTAAATGACAGACCCCAACTGGTCATTACAGCTATCGGTCCCTTAAGCATCATCTGCATGGATTGTTTGCTGATCCTCTGCATCTGAGATAGGGCCTGTTATTTTACACCAAGGAAGCGGGATATGCACAGCACTCCATTCTCAAGGGCATATGAGTACTGCCTTTGATGACGGTATCTGATGTGCCGGAGGACACTCAAGGAGCACTTTAGCGAGCTGGTGTGGCGTAATGTACAACAGCTTTGAGCAGGCGAGCACAGCCACATTGCACTCAGAATTATGCGGAGCACCCACACGGCTCCCTATTGAAATAAATGCCAGCTCCTGGAGCGGCAGGCCACTCAGGATCACATGCTCCATTCTGCAAGGTGCCGAGAACCTGCTGACTTTATTGGGAGCTGCTGAGGTGGGTGGATACCTGTGCACTACTTCCATGTAAAAACCAGAGAGGGCAAGAATGAAGAGCAAAAGCGATAGAGAGGCTAGTGGAAGGCAGAATAAATTGAGCCTTATTTCTCTCCTGCCTGCAACACCTTATGAGAGGGAGAACAGGTTCGTTTGCAAGATTTCAGGCACTTCTGCTCTGCTCAAGAGGGCCATGCAATGGTTTCCCCAATACACAAGGGAAAGGAAAATAGAAAACCAATAGACACCACAGTAAGGTCTCCATGACAGAGCAAGCATGCAGTGTGCTCATCTTGTGTGCAACGTGCCGCATCCAACAGGACCACAAAATGGCAGCTGTGCCTGTCAGGCGCCTAGATATTTAAAGGTGCAGTACACAGAAAACAAAATCATTCCTAGCAACCTACACGACCCATAAGGCCATATGGGTTGGTGTTCCGGTTCTGCCATGTCCTGTCCTATCTAGGATTCCGGAGTTAACACATCTTAACACTCCCTAACCCTTAACAAATATTTTATTCGGGCTGCGAGTCAGACGAGTCCTTCCTTCCCAACAGATTAATCCATCTTGAATTAATGTAATGGACCCTTTAATACAGCAGCATGCACCTGCACTGGCCACCATCCCAGTTCCCTGGCAGTGAGAGGCCATGCTACCAGGCTGACCTGTTGGCCGTAGCAGCCTTGAGGTGGGGCTATGGAGAAGAACCAGACAGCCCGAGACAGCATCATCTTTCCTGAAGGAGCTGGGAGTCAGGGTGGACACCCGCTCCTGCCCTGAAGGGCTTAAAACAGCCCTGGGAAAAGGCTGTTGCAGGGGGAAGCAGCTACTAGGCTGATTGGGAAGTGGCTGCAGCTGGGCCATGCCCCAATCAGGCCTCAGCTGGCCCTATATAAGAGGCTGGGAGCCAGGAGCTCAAAAGTCTCTCTCTGTTTGTAGAGGGAGAAGGGCCTGGCTGTAGGAAGCTGAGACAGAGTACCTGAGTGGAGCAGGGCTGGGGACAGGCTGGGGAGCTCCAGCCAGGAAAGCCCCATGCTGTGGCCTAGCAGAAGGCCAAGGGGTACTAAGGGTTGCAGAGGGCAGCCCAGTGGTAGGCCAAGACAGCAGGTCCAAACCCAACCTTGCCAGTGATGAGTAGGCTGATACTGCAGTCCACCCCAGGGCGTGAGGCTAGACAATGACTGGCAGTAGCCTTATACTGAGGCAAGGTGGAAATAGTGGGTGGGGGGTTCCCTGGGGAGGGGAGACCCTAAGACTGAAGGGTTACTGCCAGGGGGCAGCACCCCAGGTAAAAAGGCACCGGGGTCCAGGGCAGGACACGGGGGCCAGAGGACAGGCAGACCACCGGCCTGCAGAGGGCGCTCCAGAGCTGGAACAAGCTAATTCCCAGAAGTCACCAGCAGGAAGCGCTGCAGGGGTGAGTCCGCTCCTCTACACAGGCCCATATGCATTGCTTGCTCCGACTCCGCTGGAACAGCTGCTCATATTGGCCACAAATACAGCACTACATATCTTCTACCCAGCCCTGATCTGCCTACTCTCTACCCTCTCCTCCAGACAACACAGTTAGGAAAGGCCTCCACAAGGACCAGGTGAAATGGATAGGGTAGCTGCTGACGCATCCCCAGAATACAGGATTTACAGAACGACATGGGCATGCCTGACTAGCATAACCGCCTCACTCCCCCTAGGCATGATCTCACAAGCACCCTGTGTGAAGTCACACTGGGGACAGAGAGGTGGGGTAAGGCAATGCATTCTGAAAAATGGTATCCGCTGTGCATCCATGGGGATCTTGGACAAAACCACATCTGGTTTTCTATCAGTAGGTCAGAAAAAACGGGACTGATTGGTTTAAAAGGGACAAATGGCCTGCCTGATCATGGAGATGGTTGGGTCCCTCTGCTGCAAGGAAGTGGGGAGCCCACTGAGCAGAGTGTCCCTCCATGTGTGGATGTAGAAGGGCCAATCCCTAGTCTTCAGAGATCCGTAAGGGAGTTCTGGCTAAGTGAGAACCACAGTGGTTTGGCCTACACTGCAGTGGAAGCAAGTTCCTTTAACATACTGCACCACCCGTACTCCAATTCTGGTTCTAGCCAGTCTCCGCATCAAGTGACTTTCTTCTATGAAAAATTAACTCCGCTCCAAGAGGGTTTTGCCCTGTAGTTACAGATGGATGGGCTCCCTTTGGGATCTGACTGGCTTTTAGGAAAGACATTGCCTTGGAGATGTATCTCACGTAGAAAGATGTTAATGTCAATACTCCAAGGCAAATTAGTTCAGGAAGTTGTGCTCCTTTATTGACATTGGTACATCTTTTCGCAGCTTACACAGAAGGCAGACAGGTTGGCAGGATATTAAATCACGCCGTCATCCTAATTATCTGCATTGGGAAAGACGCTAGCTCAGCTTAATTAACATAGATAGATTCCAAAGCGCTTGCATGAAGTAAAGTAACTAAAAATATCAGCAGTATGTGAAAATTAAGGAGAGTTAATTAGCTTTAGCAATGCACCACTGTGACTCTACAAGAGTTTCCATAGCATTTAAAAAAGTCTGTTATGATCAATTATAGCTTTGTAAACTAAATTAAAAATAGGATGGATTTTTCATAGGATTCGTTTTTCAGGTTAGATGTTCTGAAGTTGTATTGTACATAAAAACTGACATATTGGGTCAATGGGCCATCTAGCCCAGTACCTTGTTGGACAGTGGCCAGTACAGACCTTATAGATTCTAGGACTGGAAGGGACCTCGAGAGGTCATTGAGTCCAGTCCCCTGCCCTCTTGGCAGGGCCAAATACTGTCTAGACCATCCCTGATAGACATTTATCTAACCTACTCTTCAATATCTATAGAGATGGAGATTCCACAACCTCCCTAGGCAATTTATTCCAGTGTTTAGCCACCCTGATGGGGAGTGTACAGAAAAAGGCAATTTAGGAGTGCTACACTCCTGTTTTCCACTCCCAGCTTCTGGAAATCCAAGGTTTAGGATGACCCCCAGCATGGGGTTGCATCCCTGACTATCTTGGCTAATAGCCATTGAAGGACCTGTCCTCCATGAACATATCCAGTTCTTTTTTAATCCAGTTATACTTTTGGTCATCACTACAGCCTACGGCAACAAGTTCCATAGGTTAACGGTCCATCATGTGAAAGTTCTGCCCTCTTGTTTGTGTTAAACTGGCTGCCTATTAATTTCTTCAGGTGACCCCTGGTTTAAACAGCACTTCTCTGTTCACTTTTTCCCCCACCATTCATGATTGTATAGACCTCTATCATACCCCCCCTTTAATTGTCTTTTCTAAGCTGACCAACCCTGATCTTTTCAGTGTCTCCTTGTATGGAAGCCATTCCAAACCCTTGGTCATCTTTGTTGCCCTTCTCTGAACCTTTTCCAGTTCCACTGACCTTTTTGGAGATGGGGCAACCAGAACTGGACACTGTATTCGAGGCGTGGGTGCACCATGGATTTCTATAGTGGCATTACAATAATTTTCTTTTTCTACCCTTTTCCTAATTGTTCCTAACATTCTGTTAGGACATGTCTACATTTGCAACACTACAGTAGTGCATCTGCACCGCTATAGCACTTCAGCATAGACACTACCCGATTGGATGGGTTCTCTCATTGGCGTAGGAAATCCAACCTCCCCAAGAGGCGGTAGCCAGGTCAACAGAAGACTTCTTCCATCTACCTAGCCCTGCCTACTTGGAGAGTCTTAATCACACCACTTGGGTGTGGATTTTTCACACCCTTGAGTGACAGTTAAGCTGACCTAATTTTCTAGCATAGACCAGGCCTTAGTCTTTTTTTACTATAGCTGCTCACAGAACATTTTCAGAGGACTATCCAGATGACTCCAAGATCTCTTTAAGTGGTAATAGCTCATTTAGAACCCATCATTTAGCACATGGGTTTTTGTTCTACTATCAAAACGACAGACTTCGCCAACTCTTTAATGACCAATGTAGTGACAGTATGGAAGATTACAGATACGACTTTCCAGCAGTCTGACCTGTTTAGACAAACCACAGTTAGTTTTTATTACTGAAGAAAATGGGTTGACTGTTTCCTAATGAAAAGTTTGAAAAACATCAACTGCAGAAGACAGCTTGAGAACAAACTCGTTAAGTAAATACAAGTGTGAGAGGATAGCTGCAGTTTACGCTCCTTTTTTGTTGTTTGAGTTTAGGGGAGCTACGCACTTAACTCAAAAGGTCTTCTTTCTGCATGGGTAATGCTTTTCTCTAAGCAGAGAAATTAACAGCAATGGAGTTTATTAGGAGTGGGAGTGTGGTGGGTGGGAATAATTATTGCTAAGTAGAATGGTTAAAATGTGAGAATTGCTGTTTCGTAAGTCAAACATTATTAATTCAATCTCTTTAATAGAAAGGAAATTTAAGACATTAAGGGATTTGTGATGGAGATAGAGCAGAGCTTGCAATTGCAAATAAAACTCAAAAAAAGGGGATGACATTTATCCATATAGAGGACTTAAAATCCTCCACGTGACTGTGTAAGATGTAGCTGAGACTGCTTCTATATCTGGTGTGCACCACTAGGACGGAGGAGAATTCAGGGTGACTGATTTCCCCTTTTAGGGGTATCCAAGAGAAATAGGAAGGGGTTACAGAATCCTGTAGACTCTGACCCACCAACCCTGCCTGAACAGTGGGGAAGAGGCAGGGGCCACTTTCCCATAAGGGGTGCTTTGGGAAAAGTCCAAAAAAAATGAAAGCTGTAGGATGCCACGAACGCTAGTCTAAAAACCTGTCTAATTGAAATGGCCAGATACCATTCCTTCTTGTGGTGTATTTTGCATTAGAGCTTGTATTTCACAATTACTTTATTTTCATTTAAACGTTACATACCACAGCAACGCAAGAGCCTGCTGTGAGCAGCAGCCTGCCCGTCTGTTCTGCCACCAGCCATCCAGAGCTGCCTGGAGTTTCTGCTGCCACTCATTGCGTCCTTCTCCAAACCACAACAGCTGGGGGAGGGATAGCTCAGTGGTTTGAGCATTGGCCTGCTAACCCCAGGGTTGTTAGCTCAATCCTTAAGGAAGCCATTTAGAGATGGGGGGGGGAATAGCTGTCAGGGACAGTACTTGATCCTGCTGTGAAGGCAGGGGACTAGACTATGACCTTTAAAGGTCCCTTCCAGTTCTATGAGAGAGGTATTTCTCCATATTAAATTAAATACTCGCATTGATTCCAGAGGTGTTTGGAGCAGTGTGTGTATAAAGAGATTTTCAGAGGTGCCAAGCACCTATGCTCTCCATTCCCTTCTGTGGGTGCTTCACACTCACAAAGCTCAGGACTATGTGCACAAGTTCGTTCATTTTAAAAACTGCTGGTGGAGTCACTGGCTTGTGCCGTTACAGACTCTGACAAGATATTTTAGGATGCATCTACACTGCAGCTAGGACTGCATTTCCCAACCTAGATATACACTCACTAGCTCTGCACAAGCTAGCATGCTAAAAGTAACAGGTTGGACATTGTGGCTTGGGCTAACTACCTAAGCACAGAGCCAGGGGCTCAGGCAGACTTGTCGGCTAACCCGAATTGCAACGTCCACGCTGCTATTTTTAGCAGAACTAGCACATCTGCCGGCCCGGGCTGGGAGGTGCGCTCCCCAGCTACAGCTATGTAGGAGCTGGATTTTATAATGTACTATGAGAATTAATGTATTCAGGGCCGGCACCAGCTGAGCAAGCTGGTGCTTGGGGCGGCAGACTGCTTGAGGTGGCATTCTGCCCAATCCTAGGGCGGCACGGCAGCTTTTTTTTGTTCTTGTTCCGCTCCAGCCGCCCTGTAGGGGGCGGCAGTGCGGAGAACCAGAGTGCCCTGCAGGGCAGTCCTCTTCCTTCCCTCCCTGCCAACCGGAGCAGAGCCCTCGCGGCGGCGCAGTGGGAAGGGCCGCGTGGCAGCGCCCCTGCTGTGGCCCTGGCCGCCCCCTTCTCTCTCTCTCTCTCTCTCTCTCCCGCCCCCTCCCCCCAGCCGGTCCCCCTGCACCTGCGCTCCGGCTGCGCCGCAGGTTGTTGGTTTTTTTTGCGCTTGGGGCAGCCAAAAAGCCAGAGCCGGTCCTGAATGTATGATTTGATTTCATCCTGTCAGCCGCCCCTTTTTGAATAGCAGAAAGGAATGACAGACCAGAACAATCCTTATGAGTGATTCTGGTCACCCTTTTGTTTTAGAATAAGTTATAAAGCTACTATGGTTTCCTATATGTATTACAAATTAGGAAGTAAGAGACAGGATTCTCTATTGTATCCATGTTAAGATTAGAGGACTGTTGAGGGCCTGAAGCCCCAATGTGAATTGTTTTAGTTATAAGATTTAGCAAGGCTTGATTTACAATGTATTCTGCTGAATATACAATACTGCTGTCTGTATACCTTCAAAGGCTTCTGTAAGAGATTTTTGTGTGAATGAGGAATGCATGCATCAGGAAAAGATAAGGTGTGAAAGCCATCACAAATGTCCAGATGGTCAAGAAGAAGTGAAAGACTTGGAAAGACCAGGAAACCATCAGAAAACATCCATTGTATCCAATGTTTAACATGTTAGCAGCATTGACGACCTCAGCGGTGAGGCAGGCACCCCCGAAGGCGAGACAACAAATAAAAGATAACTATGGGAAGCCCAACAATAACCATCAAATGATACCACCACTTAAGGACTAATGATTACAGGATGATATTGCAAAATGCATGGACTCGAATGGAAATTTACAACTATAAAGCTGGGGTGTTTTGCCATAGAACTCTGAGTTCAGTCCTGCAAAGCCTCGGAGCATCGGATTGCAACCGACAGAACCCAGCTCCACACTTGTGCTCAATCTAACTGGCCATTAGATTGACTCGAGCTACAACAGACTGGTAACTATGAACATCACTGGCAGGACTGTGTGTGTGTGTGTGTCTGTCTAAAAAGTGTATGCTAACTTTGTAGTCTCAATAAATGCTGTGTATTTAACTTCCTCTATAAAGATCCCGTGTGCTTTGTATGAGCATAACAGCTACGTCTATACCCCTAGCATCCGAGCACTGCTGAGTCTGAAGAAGTGCTCAATTGGTTTTGGTCACTGCTGTATAGAAAGGATGTAGAGAAACTGAGAAGGATCCAGAGGCAAGCGACAAAGATAACCAATGGAATGCAAACCATATGAGCAAAGGGTGAAGGAACTGGGTATGTTTAGATTGTAAAAAAGGAGATTAAGGGGGGAACGAGAGTCTTCAAATACTTGAAAAGCTGCCATAGAAACAAAGATGGATAAAAATTGTTCTCTTGCGCCACAGAGGGCAGGACAACAGGGAATGGGCTCAAGATACAGCATAGAAGATTTAGATGGATCTCGGATAAGACCTCCTAGCTGCAAGAACAGACGGACTAGGGAAGTTGTGGAACCTTTCACTGGAGGTTTTCCAAAGGAGGCTGGGTCCAAATGAGGCACAAGAGCATCCCATTCTGCATCACTCAGCTGAGAAAGAGCCAGTCCAAATTCTATTACATATAAAAGCAAAGCAGAAGAGCAGAGAGTGGAGCCCAGACAGTGGATGACTTGTTCCTGGCAAGCCCAGGGAAAGCAAATCTTATATTTGGTTTAAAGTCGCTCAGTCTTATTTTTGAGAATAATTGAGGGCATGCTCACTGGGTGGCCTTTAGTGGCTTGGTTAGTTGGAACGGCTCCAGCTGCAAAAAAATAACTTTGAGATCATTCAGCTGGCACATCAGCAGCAGGGAGGCTTTGCCAGAAGAAAGGAGGAAAAAAAAATCCATAATTTACATCATCCTCCTGCTCCAATTGAATTGAAAAGTAGCTCTGCCTTTGACAGCCGCTGAATTGGGATCAAGACCTTGAAATCTATTTCAAACGGATGCTATTTGAGCAGGATTTTTACTTAAAATAATCTAGTGAGTTCGCAGGTGTACATGTATTGTTTTCAGTAACAAACACCCTATGCCTAATTCTCCACAGTTTATTATTTGTGTTGCACTGGTTCCTAGTGGCCTGGAGGGCGGTGTACTAGGTGTTATACAAAGAGAACAAGACGAAAGGCCTAGATCCTCAAAGGTTGTTAGCCACCTGACTTATTTGATTTCAGTGGGAGTTAGGTGCCTGAACACATTGAAGGATCTGGGCCCAAGCTTTTTGGGGATAAGACAATCTAAGACAAGATACAAGCAGATGGAGGCTAGTGGAGAGTCCTCAAGGTAGCAATGAGAGGATGAACAGTGGTTGTAACACACCAGTTGCCTGGCTAGTGTGCTCCTGGTTTGTCAGTGAAACGCCAGTGATGTCAGTGTTCAAGGGCGTGACCCTGCTCTACGCCACCAATTAAAGTGCCATTGTAACACAGGCAGGCAGACCTGTGCTAACGTTAATCTAGCTAAGGTGGTTAACAATAGTGTAGAAGGGGAGGCATGGCATTCAGCATGGGCTACCACCTCAGTACCTGCCCACTGGGGACCAGGGATACGTACTCAGGTTGCTAGCCCATGTATTCATCACATCTTCCACTAGTACTACTACTACTACCACCCATGTTAGCTAGGCTAAAGTTAGCACAGGTAATTATAGAGCAGGTGGGCATACACCTTGATTTGTGGTGAAGTCCTACCTTAAGCGTTGACCAATATATGCTGCCTAGCATATAAACATACACCTCATTATGATGCAATATCAGTACCATATATTTTAGCATGCCTTAAGCACAAATAGCATTGAGCACAAATATTATAGCAGTTATAGAGCCTAATTCAGCCTATACCTTTACTATAATCCCCTTCACTTATGCTCAGTATACCATGACAACTAGTATTAGCTGAAATAATGTTTTGGCTTAAGTAGTTAAGAAAGCTGTCAGGATCAGGACATATGAGTATGTTACCGTAGCAACAGGTAGGAAGTTATTCTCATAGGCCTGTACTAGAATATGCTAAAGGAAGAGGACAAGATATGATTATTCTACCCTGGTAAATCCCAGAAGGTACCTTCATGGACCACTACCTGGAATGTGTGTATCCAAAACCAAGATAAGGAAAGGAACAGAACAACAAGTTAAGGAACTGGGACAAACGATGGATTGAATTTTAGTGACGTGCAAAGAAATGTGTAAGTTGTAAAATCATCCTATAAATACTACTGGCTGATATGTGTAACTATGGAAGCACATCTTCTGTGTAAAAGTGAGCCTAACTCTGCATGAGACAGCTTCCTGGAAACTGGTATTGTGTACAACCTTTTCAAAGTACTGCAGTATTATTGGCTCAGAGTAATAAACCTGATTGACATTGGTTATTTCATCCCTTGAGTATATTTCCATCATGAACCGAAGCATGGTCAAGCAACTGAATACACAATTTGTCCACACTAAGGCTCATGAGAGATAGTGGAGAATCAGGTCCTCTTTGCACTTTTAGAGTGCTTCCTAGTGAGCTTTTCATAGCACTTGGATTCACACTGGCTCAGTGGTGGTTCAGTATTAGATCCAGTAAACTGAAGCATGGGGGAGAGAACATTCTCTCTGTTTAGAAAGAGCAGCCCCATATATTCAAAGGGGATGTCTATCAAAAAGAGGTTCAAAACGTCTGACTGGCCTGTAGGACACGTGATGGATCATTCAAAATTGCCCTGTTCTGTTCATTCCCTCTGAAGCACCTGGCATTGGTCACTGGTCAGAAGACAGGACACTGGGCTAGAGGGACCAGTACAGCCATTCTTATCCTGCAATCGTGAAGTACGACTGCAGCTTGAGTAGGCGTACCCGGGCTAACTTTGATCTAGCTCACTTGGGTCCCAGAGCAATGAAGCAGCAGTAATGCACGCTTCAGTGGGGTCTGTACAAGCCCACCTGGAAAACTGGCGAATTACATGCAGGGCTAGCCCATGACGGCAGCAACAGGCTGTAAAGCGGGAAGCTTTAAATAAGATGCTGCTGCAGACAAGGCCAAAGAGGAGAGCAAGCCCCTGTATTCCACTGGCACAGGTGTATGTGGGGGAAGGGGGCCACAGAGGTTGTGAAGCAAGGTAGAGAAATGGAGCTTAGTACTCCCTGAAACCTGCAGAAGGGCTTCTAGAACTCAGCTGTTTATTTTCAGCCTCAAACAGAGCGCTCCTGTTGCAGCCCGCACCCGCACGGATGCAGCATTCCCTCCTCTTTCTTTTGTTCCTGTGAAAGTGAGTGGGCAGCTGCTGAAGAATTCGAGAAGCATGTGGGACGGGCCAGGGCACAGGCGATGCCCACAGCTTCTGTATCTGTGCTGTGAAATTGCCTAAGAGTCTACTTCTGTTTTCAAGAGAAAACTGATCAGAGCTGCACCAAATGCAGTGGGACACGAGGCTGCCCCCAGAGTCCCAAGTGCAGCAAAAGGGAGATTGCCCCTGTAACCCCAGGTATTAGGTCACACCTTCTTGCTATTACAGCTGGGTTCGTTCCCTGAAAGCCAGTGGCAGGGTTGAAACCTTGCCGAAGCACAGAGGGAGTTGGAGATTTGGTTCAGCCCTTTGCAAAAGATAGAGTGGTGGCCATCTGTAAATTTCAGGTCCACCCCACCACTGTGTCCCGCTCCAATACCCACACAGTTTGAGAAGGATGCGGGTGGTGTTGGTGGCTGGCTGATGGAGAACAGGCCTGTTAGTAGGCCTGTATTGTCAAAGGGGCTGTGACTGATCCTCTTAAGCGCTGGGAGATGTTAAGAGAATTTGTAGCATATCATTCTTTGGCCTGGCCGACCGGGGGAATTTATCCCAATGCAGCTGCACCAATGCAAGCCTGGAGGATAGACAGCCTAAGCCGTGATTCACACTGGCAGATCTTACCGGGGAATCAAGGTTCAATAGAAGCTGCAGTTTGCACTACTCTTAACTGTACTGCTGCAAGCCCCTAGTGTAGACAAGTTGGGGGTCTGAGTATCGACAGCTGGAATTGGGGCAGGATTCCAGCATACATAAGGCTTTAGACAATAGTTATTCCCCAGCAGCAGTAGTCTCTCCTTAGTAATCCTAAAAATCAAGGACCTACGCTGTACTGCTGTGCACCTTGTATAGTCTGACACATACCAGAGATAATAGTAAGATGCTGTGATGCTCGTGGAGTCATGTACGTGAGAATCTTAGCTTCCTTTTTAAGTGATTTTTGAGAAGAAAAGCTTGAAAACAAACTTAAAAGACAAAACCCAGAAGTCAAACCAAAGAACCCAAGCTGTATATTTTTAAATGTCATGATTTTAAGCCAATCTCATTAAAATGTTAAATACTTGAGCCTGGCCATAGTGAAAATACTGCTATGGCAGCATTTTACAACCACATTGTACACCAATGCCCTGTAGCAATCTGCATGGAACTTGGCAAAAGGAGCACAGATAACAGGAGGGACCTATTTGGGAGAGGCAACAGGAAGTCAGTCTGTGTGCACATGGCTAGAATGTTAACTGCAATTGCAGCATCTCTGTAAATAGTTCTCTTAATAAAGAGCCAGCTTAGTTTCAGAAACAGATTCCTCATATTACCCAGCATACACGGGTACCCAAAACAGGGCCGACAAGTATTGTGGTTTGTTAAAGCCACATGCATCCGTGGAGTTACTCTAGATTTACACTGGAGCAACAGCAGAAATTAACCACAACGCTTCAGTCCTACTATCATTTCTTCCTATGTTGATCATAATGAATGGAAAGTTCAATTCTATTATCAAAGCAGAACTGCTGATTAAAATAATGTATTTCCAGAACATTAGGGAAGATATCACTGTAATAACTGGGTGTCTAACAACAAATTAAATCTTCCATAATAATTCAATTTGATAAATTGTTTAAGCTATCAGTGTACATCAACAGTAGGCTAGTGTGGAAACTAAACTGTTATTTTAATTAAGTACTAGATTCCAGTGATGCAAGTTTGACACTATTTCCCTGTAAATAATTACTTGATTTATGCATTGATTATGCCCATGCCTATGTCTTATGCAAATAAGGTTCAACCACCACAATTGGTGCATTAATCTTCTGGCATTTATACTTGGGTCAAGCTAATTGTTTGACCATATAAACACAATACACCACAGACATAGGAAATTGGATAGCACAGGAATTTGGGAATGGGTCACCCATTCTAATCTAACCCAGGTTTTAGTGAGTGAAGTGTGTTGCCCACCACCAATTGTTGGCCTACTCCTGCTCTCTTTAAAGTCAACAGCAAACCATGGTGGCATTGCACAAGGCAGTTTATGTAGAATATGTTGGTGGGTTCTAGTCCCGTTACTGCTGTGCAGTCAGCAAGTCAAGACTGGGCCCAGGACTCACAAGAATAGAACCTAAGTCTTTCATGAGCTTGGTCACGTCTGTCTGTCTTGCCTATTTAGATTGTAAAGGAATGGAGCTCTCGGTACATACAGCACAGAGCACAGCAGGGCCCAGATCATTTGAAGCCTCTAGATGCTACTGTAATACCAATAAGTGCCCATTTCACCAAACCCTAAATTAGCCGCAAATGGGGCCTCAGCAGTCTAAGCATTCAGGACAAAGAATTAACTGATCAGGGAAGTGATCCACAACAAACCCTTTGTCAGAGGGGCTGGACGGGCACAACAGCATACACTTTCATTGCCACTCGGTACAGTGGGGACTGCAATTC
Organism: Trachemys scripta elegans; assembly: GCF_013100865.1. Lineage (NCBI taxonomy): Eukaryota > Metazoa > Chordata > Testudines > Emydidae > Trachemys > Trachemys scripta. Next base: position 144,592,964 of record NC_048299.1, read on the forward strand.
ACCTCAGTGCAGGTCATGAAGGCTAGGCCCTACCGCCACCTCACGGGCACTTAATCCCTGGACTGGGGGCAGGTGCTGAAAGGCCTTGCAGTGACCCTCAGCCACTGTGGTGCTCTTATTTGGGTTTTGTTTTTTCTGCTGAAGTGGTCTTGGAATTAGACAAGCTGAGAAGCAGGGTCTGCACACTTGTTTTTAAAGACGCAAGAGTGTCAGGCTCCAACATGCTGGAATAGACTGAAATCTAGTCCAATATTTCTCTGTTTACATCTCAGGACTCCTGGCTCCCAGTCCTCACTCAATCAAATCACTAAGTCCAGACTTCCTTCTCAGACCTAGGAATACAACCCTGGCGTCCTGCTCCCCAGTTCTTTACTCTCAACACTCCCTGGATAAAAATCAAATTCTACCTGATTTGCTAGGATACAGTCCTATGTTCCTATGGGGCAATTCTGCGAGGGGTGGGCAGGGGGGAACCTTCCTTAGGTCCCTAGTTTCCACCAAACAATGCTGCCCAGCCAAATAAAAATCTCCAGTGTGCTGCATCTTGGAGTCCGCATCCCACAGCACAGACAGATTAGATCTGTATAAGATGTACTGCCTATCTTCAGATGCCTGCACCAGTCTTGCAACATCCTTAATTAAACCCTTAATGAGGTGACCTAAAACTCTGATGGAAGGATTGTGCAAGGCCATTCTTTTGTATATAACAGACAAGATAACCCCGTAGGCTTTTGGAAGAAAAATACCCTGCAGTAACCCTGACAAACTTGGGAGACCAAAAAAAAAAAAAAAACACAACAAACCACCCTCACTCCATAAATTTTCTAGTTGCTGGGAAGGTGGCTATGAAGATGTCACTCTTTGACCTTGGATAGCAAGGTTCCACTCCACTGCTGGCAATAATATCAAGCACTCTGCCAGAGAGTGCTCCATGTTTCAGAGTGGAAGGAATTAAAGAACACCAGCTTTGAAAAAAATAAATAAAATCCTTATGAAAGGCTAGAATTTAGCAATTGAAACATTTGTCTCAGATCAACGTAGGCCCCTTGCGGTGGCTAAATGGTCACGTGTAATATACTCACTATCATTTTAAACAGGTATTGGAGGAGAGGTCTACCACATAAGGCACTGAAGCAAGATTCAAGAGATCCAGATTCTATTCCCATCTCTACCACCCACTTCCCACTAAGCCTCCCCGAGACTCAAGTTTCCCCAGCTGTAAAATGCAGATAGCAATACTGCCACTCTCCTTCGCTATGCCTGCTGTCTATTTAGCCTGTACGCTCTGCGATACCAGGGACTGTCTCATTGTGTGCACATTCAATAAGGAGAGGGGTAGTGTTATCTACTGGAGAGAGCACTGGATGGGAACTCTGAGGACCCAAGTTCTATTCCCAACTCTGCCACTGGCCTGTTGGGAGACCTTGCACAAGTCACGTTCCCTCTCTGTGCCTCAGTTTCCCCATCTATAAAATGGGGATATGAGTCTATATAAGAACTAGGTATTAATTATTATTACAACACAGAGGGTTCTCGATTGTGCCCGGGGCTTTTAGGTACTACTATAATACAAGCATACTGTAGTGCTAGGAAATTCAGGAGAGCGAAGCTCGCTTGGGTGATCCCTAGTACTTGGTCATTTTGGGTCAGGTCAGCCATACCCCCAAGAATAGCCTGTCTCATGATATCTGGGAACTTCAGCTTCCAGCTGAAAGCAGAAAAGGGAGGCCGTTTTCAGTGCAGTTTGACAAGATGTTTTCTAACCTCAAGAGGTTCTGTTTGTATTTCTCTCCAATTAGATACCAAGGCAAACAGCTCACTGTGGCTCTAATTAGCCCAAATAAAGGACAAATGAAAAGTGAATTACCCACCTCCTGTACATTTGTGGTGGGGCTTTTTCCCACTCCATTCATTTTATTTTCATTGTTTTTAAATGGTGGAAAACCTTACTTGTAACTAAGCTGGGGAAAACCATCTCTATGCAGCTTAATATTCTGACCTGAATAGATTTAGGACAGTTTGCAACATGAGTCTTATTGTTATACTCCTGGTAATCAGATTTTGTATATCAGATTGCTAATGGCTGCCAACAAGCACCGTCTTTGATCTATACACAATCACAGACTGCCTTAGAAATAGGATGGACATGCTAGCTGCCTTTCATTTAGGCTGAATGGAAGAATCAATTACGCTCCTCTATGGAATACGATCGCTAGAAAAAAATGCATCCGAAGAAGTGAGGTTTTTACTCACGAAAGCTTATGCCCAAATAAATCTGTTAGTCTTTAAGGTGCCACCAGACTCCTTGTTGTTTTTGTAGAAAAAATAAGAAATCACCACCCAAAGCATGACACAGGAGTGCCAGCAGCTCAGGGAGGATAAAAGGGGTTTCCCTGGGACTGCAAACACGAGGGCTGGGGAATCCTTTGGTTGGAGCTGTGCGTGCCCCTGTAGGTGAAAGTTTCCATAAAACTAGGAAAAAGCGAGGAGTCATGAGTGCAGCCCTAGAGGGAGCAGACACGGAGCTTTTTGGGGCACAGGACTGGCTGGAAAACAGGCTTGGATTTCTGGACAGGTCACAGGGCAACAACATGAACCATATGAACCAGGGGAAATAAGAGTAAACATTCTTGGTATACTTCAGAAAATCTGAGCAACAGTGACCTGTGGGTCAACTCCCAATGGAAAGAGGGTCTTGTGGTTAAGACACTGGACTGGGACTCGTGGAGATTCAGGTTGAATTCATTCCTGGACATGAAACAAGCTTGGGGAGGGGAAATCACTGAATCTCTAATGTTGGTATAATGCTCTTCTCCTACACAGAGTCTGGGTTGTGTATTGTGTTCTCTTTAGGGCAAGGACTGACTCTTGCTATGCCTTTACACAGCACCTTGCATAGTGGGGCCCTGATCTTAAATCAGAGCCTCTAGGTGCTATCGGAACCAACCAGTATTGATGAATCTAGGGAGGCTCAGGTGGAACACATCTGTCCCTCCAGCTCCACTCCACCTACAGACCTGGATCCCCACAAGAGAGCCTTCTGTGGAGTTGAGAGGGGATCATGTTGGGGAGGAATCTTCTCCCCAAACAGATCCAGACTTCTTGTGCATTCCACTTGTGGAACAGGTGGTAGGACCAACCCTGTAGTGCTTTCCAAAATGGAGGACTTTTGGTTCTGCAGCTTCACCCCACATACATATGCAGCATAAGGGATCTGGCATGGCGGGATGGTTAGACGTGGCACTCCTTGTGGCATCCCTTTCCATGGACATTCAAAACCCTCTTCCCAAAAAGAAGAGAGAAACTGATCCCACTCCCTCCCTCCCCCACCCCTTCACACCACAGGCAGGTTTTCTCCAAGATGTCTATCTTGGAAACTCACACAGCAAGCAGTAATTCTCCACACTCATTAGGACTGTACTCCATTGTTTGAATAGATTAGTCCAAGTGAGAGGAACGTTGTTAATTTAATTAAAGACATTCTATAGTGTACTATCAACAGTAATTCCCCCCACTGGCTAATTAAAGTGCTGCCCTGAAGGACTGTCTGAATGAAGGGCAAATTCATTGTTTCTTCGCCAAGGAGATGGTGGCTTAATGGTGGGGTCCAAGAGTGGGATGCTTAACCAAAAAGTAGTTATTAAAATATTATCCATAGCCGTTATGTTACCCGGCATGCACACAGAGAAATTAGATACAAACCATGAATACTCTGACTAGAAGAGTGCAAAGTAACAACTATTTCTTAGAATCCAGAACACCACACAAGAACTCAAAACCAGAGAGAGAAAACAGGCTACTCCCTAAAAAGCGAGACAACTTAGCAAGCTTAAAGCAAGGTGGGGTCTTTCCAGATTGACTGACCAGGACAGTGCCCAAAGAGCCCCCTAGTCTGCAAGCATAACTAGGAACCCCACCCCCACCCTAACACACACAAAAACTTAAAGTGGTCGCTTGTAATTCCAACATAGTCCTCAATATACCAACTCAGCTGGTTGAAAAACTGCTTGCCATAGGCTAGTTCCTAGCAGAAAGGTGTGCCCATCACACTATGCTAATAATTCCTTGTTAGGACTCTGAGCAGAGTGGCCAAGGATTGCACTAAAGTGCTATCTACTCCTTTCCATGATGGAAAGACCCCTCCTTGGAGTCAGAGCTATACTGCAGAAATAGCGTATGAATGCATGCACTGGGGAGGCAAGAAGCTCACAAGGTTGCCACTGATGTACCTGTTCTGTGGTAGGGAGAGGTCTGAAGGCTTCAGTTCTATCAAGCTTCTCCCTTTCATCATTATTAAGCAGACCCACAGTAATAGGCAAACATTTGCTGTAAAGAAGGGATGTTGGGCAGTTCTAGTCACCCTCATCAGAACAAAAAGGTTATTTAGTGAAAATGAAAGAAAGACAGCACAGTTATAAGAGTAATTTTCCCATCCAATGCAAGATTAGCCTGTGGAATTCACTGCCAAAAAGACACAGAGGCAAAGAATTCAGGAAGATAAACTGTGTCTATGAATAAAAACATCCTGAGTTTTGACAGTTGGGTGTTTTATTTTTTTTTTAAGTTCAGAAAAAATACAGATTTTCATGTTTCAGGGCAGGAGACAGTCACTAGTGAGGGTCAAAAGGAAGCTTTCCCTGGGAAAGGGTTATTCCCTCATTGCCGGCTACAGGGTTTTTTACAGCTTCCTCTAAAAGGGAGGCAGCACTGGCCCTTGTTGAGACAGGATACTGGATTATATGAACCCCCGTCTGATCTGTTCTGAAAATTCTTAAACTACAAACCACAACAACATTTGTAGACTGGTAGTACCAGAAGCAAGTTTTGCTATTCGTGCCACTAGCTAGTGCTAAAAAACAATGGGGGGTGGGAGGGAAGAAACAAAAACAGACAAACAAAAATAACACCTTTTCCCAGATGCAAAGTCTCTAAAAATACCAATGCAACATCAATCAATCATTCTCGGAAACTCCTTTGGCTTTACATTTCAATCCCATTGAGGGGCTCTTCTCAATAGTAACACACCCAAAATCGCATATTAGAGTTTCAAATCATCTTCCATTTGACTTGCAGAATAAATCACCCTGTATATTCCACGTAGGCATCTCTTGTTATTTGCATCTTTCACCTCCCCATCCTGCTGTACGGTTTTTAATTACTAAACATCCCACAACATGTCAGGTTTATGTAACAAGTTACACAACAAACATTACGTTGTGATATTGATTCACTTGCTTATGTTTTATTGTCCTTGTCATCTATTGCAAAAAAACAATAGTCTGTTCTGTCGGCTCAGAACTAGCCAAGAGGCTAGTTCTCCCTGACCTGACAGCTGCCGTGGGGGGGGGGGGGGGGGGGAGCATGAGTCAGCCTGCAGAGTTGTATATCAGATCAGGGCCTAAAGTGGTAATTCCCCCCCCCCCTTCTCTCCATGTGGTGCAGACCTGTCCCAGACCATCTCCTTTTGCCTCACAGTAGCATTAGCAGAACAGGAAGTGAACAAAGATCTCCTATGCCGCACATTTGCCTATGATATGAGCCCACTGAAGTCAAGAATCTAACCCGAGCAATCCATGATAGGACAATCAACATCTGATCTAGCAGTAAAGGATTGTGGGTCATTCTGCATATGCCACTGTGACGTTACGAGTGTAATATAATATTTCATTGGAAGGGGACAGGGCCAGAAAGAGTTAATTAACTCAGACTGACCTGACCCATGAATGACCTCAAAGGACTGGTTAGGAAGATATGTAAATGAATAGAGCTTTGAAATGTAAGTCTGCATTGTTAGAGATCTCATGGGTAGATGTTTGCTCAGGTCTTGTGATGTAAGCAAACAAGTCGTGTCTATTGCTATAACTTTAATTCAAAGATCAAAAAAGAAATATTAACATTTGTGATGATACTTGAGTGAAATAGTATTATTGTCTATGTGTCTCTTTGAAGGTTGTGGTAACCTGTAACTGAACTGTTTAATGGATAAAATTACCCTGTGCTAATTGCAAGGATGTTTGGAAGGAGAATTAAGCCCATTGTTTTCTCAGGCTGAAAAGCTGATGGAAACGTATAAGAATCCTGGGACATGATCCTGCTGCATCTCAGATCTGCTTTGGGTTTCAAGAGGGGGAAATCTTAAGCCATAAGGATTGAGATCCCCAGTCATTGACTGGAGTCACCCTGAATATGGACATTGGACTATAACCTATGGACTATATCTAAAAGGACTTTTGGCAACTACAAGATCACCTCTGCTATGTATCTGAACCTCAAGAATTGAATTCAAGTCTGTATGTATATTGATCTTTTAACCAACACTTTTTTAAAAAATAAATTTTAGCTTAGTTAATAAGAATTGACTATAGTGTGTATTTTGGGTAAGATCTAAGTTATAATTGGACCTGGGTATGTGGCTGATCCTTTGGGATTGGAAAAACCTTTTCTTTTATATGATGATATAAGATTTTCAGTAATCATCTTCATATCTGATGTGTGTGTGTCTGGATGGAGGCCTGAGGCTGGGTACTTTTAGGGAACTGCGTTGTTTGGACTTCTGAGTAACCTGTAAGGTACTACAGAAGCTGTTTTGTGCTGGCTTGGTAAATCTAAGTATTGGAATATCCACCAGCTTTTGGGGTTTGTCTGCCCCGTTTTGTTTGCAGTTCACCCTGATTGAGTGACCTCAGTGGGCTCCCACAGGCAGCACCGTCACAGCCACCAAATCTCATTGGATTTGAATGGGACTAGGGGCTGCACAACACCTCACAGGATTGGGCCCATGGTGGGGCCACAGCTACTTGGTCAATAAAACAAATAAATGAGACAGTTTCCAAATAGGTTTCCCTGTCCATTTCCCCCCTGCCCCTTGGACAGCCCATCCAGTAGCTCATACCCATTGCCTTGGTATTTCCTTCTCTAGCTCATTTTAGAGATGCGCCCCAACTGGCATCCCAGATGTGAATGCCAACACCCACCAACCCTTTTCCTAGCCTTGGCTCCAGATACGAACTGTACAACTGGTCTCTCACTGTATTGATGAGAAACAACAAAACCAGGAATCTGACACACACCCAAACAAGCTTTGGAATTAGATCTGAACTTTGCAACCAGGGCTTCTCTTTCTAGAACGGACCATGCACACCGCCAAATTTGGGAAAGGGGGAGGAAGACTTGGGGCGTAGGAGGAAGAGCAGAGTTTTCACTTGGATCAGAATCTGGGAGAGGGAGTTTTATCTTAGCAAAACCCAGACCCGGGTAGTTCCATATAAACTAGATCCAGGGAGAATTTGGATCAAAGTTCTATTTATCTGAACCCCACAAGTTCAGAGGGAAGGAGCTGGCTGAACCAACAACTTCAGCGAGGGGTATTCTCTCCACAATCCTATATTTTGTGGTCCTCTTTTAGTTGTCAGTATCTTTCTGTGGGAAATCAGTCACTTTCCCTACTTTAGTACTACTTGTTACAATATATTAACGCAGAACCCTGTTCTGCCCCTATTGAAGTCATTGGCAGAGCTCCCACTGAGTTCAATAGCAAAAAGGATTGGGAGCATTGGCAAAGCTATCCCAGGAAATTTAATATTTTATGCAAACGGGTTAGTTAGCAAAGGTTAATCATCATACTGCAAATAATTTTCGCTGCCCTGGAGAGCAAAAGTTCAGAACAGGTTTGCTGTAACCGAGCATTAAAAATGAGTTCGCAAAACTCGTTAACAATCTTTGCTAATTATGGCTCGGTTAATGCCGATGATTGGAAAAAATGTCACAGCAAATTGAATTCTCTCTGCCAAAGTAATTATGGACATGGCAGAAAAATGAGACTGAAAATGCAGTGAGGAGCGCAGAGGAATGAGCAACTATTTTCATATTTTAGCACTGTACTCAACAAACTAACCCTTGTAGGTTCAGGGACAGAATAGGCCCACTGCTCCTCCTGCATGTCATAAGAAGAGACTAAAAGGGGGCTGCCAGGAGTGGGATGGGCTCCGCCAGGTTAGAAATTTTCCCAAGACACACCATATGATGAGCAAGTCAAAGCATGTCCATACCGGATTGATCGCAGCCTGGGTTAATAATGACCGTGCCAACCGTCTCCCACCATGGCGGAGGCAACAAGTATACTACTGGTGTAACCCCAACGAAGAGGATCCGTGGAAGAGATAACATCACCATAGCCACATGGAATGTAAGGACGTTGAGACAAATAGGGAGGTTGAAAGAACTCACATACGACATGGAACAATACACCTGGCACCTCCTAGGAATCTCTGATGTCAGATGGATGAACTTTGGAGAGGCACTAATGGAAGAAGGCCATGTACTCTATTACAGTGGAGAGGACAAACATGTCAACAGCGTAGGATTTCTTGTGCATAAAGATATCAAGAATTCAATAGTAGGATGCCACCCAATATCCATCAGTCTAAAGGCAGCTCCGTTTAATATCACGGTGGTACAGGTCTACGCCCCCTACAACAAACTAGGACGATGAGCAAATTGAAGATTTTTACAATCAGCTCCAAGACATCATCGATAAGGTACACAAGAAAGATATCCTGACTGTACAAGGAGAATGGAATGCTGAAGTGGGTACTGACGCACAGGCAGATTAGCGAGATTATTGTGGCCCTTTCTGTAATGCGGTCACCAATGAGAGAGGATTGAGACTTTTGGAGCTTGCCAGCTATAACAATCTGGTTCTTTCAATCACATTAGGAGCACATAAAGCATACAGACGATCAACGTGGCATGCACCTGATGGTTTACATCAGTCAGATCGACATCATGGTGCAAAACAGATTTAGTTCTGGGATCAACAGAGCTAAAACAAGGAGCTTCCCTGGTGCTGATATTGCAAGTGATCACGACCTTGTGATGCTAAACTTTTGGCTGCTGCTAAGGAAAAATCATTAGGCCAGAATTCATCAAGCAATGATTGGCAGAAAATTTGCTCCAGTACTTGCTCTAGAGCAGGGGTCGGCAACGTTCGGCATGCGGCTCGCCAGGATAAGCACCCTAGCAGGCTGGGCCAGTTTATTTACCTGCTGACGCGGCAAGTTCGTCCGACTGTGGCCCCCACTGGCCGCGGTTCACCGTCCCAGGCCAATGGGGGCGGCGGGAAGTCACAGCCAGCACATCCCTCGGCCTGTGCCGTTTCCCGCCGTCCCCATTGGCCCAGAACGGCGAACCGTGGCCAGTGGGTCCGCGATCGGCCGAACCTGCCGCGTCAGCAGGGGCATAGACCTGTACCACTGTGCTTACCCTGGCAAGCTGAACGTTGCCGACCCCTACTCTAGAGGAAAACAGAAAACAAGGACCAACAATTTCAACATGGTAATGAATGAGGCAGCAATGGACATCCTTGGGAAACACCGTAAGAAGACAAAACCATGGGTCACAAATGAAATACTACAAATGTGTGACATTATAAGAGAACTCAAGAGAGACAAGAACAGCACTGAGGGAGCTGATAAATACAGAGCGATTGGCAGAAAGATCAAGAAAGGAATGAAGGTGGCCAAGGAGATATGGATTGAAAAACAATGCTCTAAAATTGAAGAGAGTGTATTAATAATAAAAATAGCAAATGAGCCTTCCAGATTGTAAAAGATCTAACAAAGGAAAAAAAAGTGGACTAAAGCTAACGCAATTCAAGACAAAGAAGGGAACAGTCTTACAGAAGAAAGGGACATCATCAATAGGTGGCCAAATTACTACTTTGATCTATATAATCACCAGACAAATGGAGATCTTAGTGTCCTAGACAGCCCACATTCAGAGGAGAATTACTTTCCAATACTGTGTGAAGAAGTGGACACAGCTGTGAAATCACTCAAGAACAGAAAGGCTACAGGTATTGACAACATCCCAGTTGAACTGATTAAATTCAGAGGAAAAATAGTAATAGATGTATTCACCAAGATCTGCAATAAGATCTGGCAGACCGGTGAGTGGCCCCCCACGGGGATACAGTCACTAATCATCACTTTGCCAAAGAAAGGCAATCTGCAATTGTGTCAAAATTACTGGACTATAAGCCTAATTAGTCACCCTAGCAAAGTGATGCTGAAAATCCTATTGAACAGATTGAAGCCACAGGTGGAGAATATCATCGCTGAAGAACAGGCTGGCTTTCAAGCTGGAAGATTTTCAACCTTCGTGTTCTATGTGAGAAGTACTTACAACACCAGTAGGACATCTACCATGTCGTTGTTGACTTCAAGAAGGCGTTTGACAGAGTATGGCATGAAGCTCTCTGGGCAACCATGAAGCAGTACAATGTGGCCATAAGCTTATTCTTACCATTAGACAAGATGGCCAGCAATGCAGTTCTCCTCAATGGCACAATAGGAGAGTGGTTTCGTACCAAGGTTGGAGTCCAGCAAGGCTGTCTTCTTTCGCCCACACTGTTCAATATCTATTTGGATTGCATAATGACTGATGCCCTAGAAGATCACATATGCACAGTCAGCACTGGGGGGCGAACAATCTCAAATCTTTGGCTCGCTGAAGACATTGACAGCCTGGCAGGTAGCGAAGATGAACATGTCAATCTTGTGAAACGATTGGATGAAACCTCCGCAAAATATGGCATGGAAATCACAGCAGAGAAATCCAAGCTGATGACAAACAAACGTGATGGATTGGTGGATTGCTCGTCAGTGATGGTGCCCCAACAGCCAATGCGGATATGGGAGTGATGATGATGACGATGACGACGACAACTCAACAACTGTTTCTGGAGTGACCTGGTGGCACAGATCTATTGAGATGGGTGCAGAACTGTAAGGAATGTCCCCAAATTCCTTGGCAGGAGCTGAGAGGTTGTTACTGAAAGGATGGAGGTCTGACAGCTAGGAATTCAATCCAATCCCAATCCAATGACTTAACCATTCTTCTTCCCTCTTGGTTTCCCAATTCCTAGCTAATAAAACACTGAAAGACCACCCCTCTTTTCACTTTGTGGAAGTAGAGCAAGGCCTGACAGGGATTGGAAGGGGATTTCAATACAAACAAACAGTCTCTTCTGTGAGCATCAGGCTAGCTGTAACCCTAATAACACGAGATTTGTAGAAGCGAGGATTGTGTGAGGCGAGTGGGAAAGAACTGTGTGAGAAGTTGTTGCAACCTTGTGTAGATAATATGGAATGTAGACTAGAGTCTAAATAAGTGAGAAAAATAAGATAAGATATCAGGATGACCTATGTATAAACAAAATGCAGCTGTTGCTTATTATTGTATGTAACAAAATGTATAAATGCTTACTGTAATTGTTTACCTGTAGAGAGACCTGCCTAGGATGGGGAAACCCTGTGTCCTAGTGCACTCTCTCCCTCCATGCAATTGCTAGAGATAATAAAGTATCTGACTTTGCTGCACCCAACCAAAAGAGTGAGAACTGTGTTTTTCTCCGACAACTTGTTATTCAGTACATTTCTCAGTAACCTTAGTTATAGCTTGGACAACTTTGCGGTAGACTTTGCTTGTTGAAAAGACTTGACCAGCAACAATGCCATGCTTTGCTAGTTGTCATATCTAGGTGATAGAATGAGTCACCTGCATCAGCCAGTGGAAACCATTTGACCTTTCCCCAACAGCTCAGCTCTTGCTAATAGGGTGGCACAGGTGAGGCAAAACACTACTAGCCTGTTCCAGACAGGCATACTCATGAGATTCCTAGTGCTCCTAGCTTCTGCTCAAGCTGGAAAGAAAGCAAGAAAAAAAAAAGTGGGATGGTCCAGTGCTTAGAGTGCTAGCCTAGGACACAGGGTCAGTTCTCTGCTCTGCCACAGACTTCCTGCGTGACCTTGGGCACGTCATCTAGTTGCTTTGTGCCTCAGTCATCCATGCAATAGGGATAACGGCACATCCCTACCTCACAGAGGTGTTGTGGGAAAAAAGCGTTAAAGATTGTGAAGTGCTCCAGTACTATGGTAAGGGGGGTCAGATAAGTACCTAATAGATAGCTAGGATTATGGAATTTACCTCCTCGTTGGACCAGAAAGAGGCACAGACTCCCTCCCCCAAAAAAACAACAAAAACTCCAAGTTGCAGTTTGAGTTTTGGGTGAGAGAAAATTCAAGTTGTTTCTTATTATCTCCAGCCCAGTTTGCTGGTCTCTTGCCATGTCTGGATGGTTTATCACTAGCCACGTTCTAGAGTTTCACCTTTGCCAAATTGCTTCCTGTTATTTGGCAGATTTAATTGAAATTTCATAGATGAATATTGACTTCACCCATTCAATAGAGTTTCCCTGTCTATTTCAAATACAGACACCTGGATTATAATTTAGTTGCAAAGCTGCCGAGGCAGAAGGTTGATCTGAGATCTAACACTGGAATTCCCTGAAGTCAGTCTCTGGATCAAAGGGACTAAGCCAATTAGCAGATCAAGGGTACAAAAATCAGTAAAAATAAAGGGCTGATCGCATCTGGCGGAGAGACAGGAAGAGCCTTGGAAAACCGAGACCACATTCAATAGAAGGAATTTGTAAGGCAGCAGCTGTGCTGAATGTGGCACCTCCATTAATTATAGCTGTGTCTGTGATTATTAGAGACAACAGGGGCTTTCTCAGCTGATGCTCATCAGCAAGGAGCTATCAGGCCACCTGTTTTACACTGTCTGAAGGGATAAAAGTGGGCCTGTGTAAATTACTGAGCTGTTAGATAGCTTTGCGACTCAAACTCAAAAGATGCTCAAGGAATGATCAATTTTCTCTTACTGGTATTGGCTAAATCACTGGGCATATAATCCATAACCAGACCAACTGACTCAAGAGTTCATCTTGTGTTTTTCCTCAGAGTACATAGCTCCAAGGACCCAAGGCTTCATCTACGTTAGAAATGTTACGCTGATGTAACCAAGTGGATTTCAAAGTTGCCTGATTAAACTGATTTATGTGCATCTCCATTAGCCTCTGCATTGGTATAGGTACCAGGCATGTGACACCATGTTTCATGGGACAACAGCAACCATTTTAAGTTGCATGGTTTGCAAGAGACCCCAATACTGCAAGGCCCTGAGCTGCATTCAAGTTTGTCAGCCAGAGATGCAGGCACCTGGCATCTCAGGCCACTGTTGCCATGAAATTTCAAGTAGCAATGGAGTGCAGCACATTCTCATGAGCAACCACACACTGCTCCATAGTAACTAACTCAGGAACCAATCCATGCAACAAACCTCGATGCCAACTCTGCCCACGTATCTACACCAGTGACACCATCACAGGACCTAACCAGATCAGCCACAACATCACTGGTTCATTCACCTGCACGTCCACCAATGCAATATACGCCATCATGTGCCAGCAATGTCCCTCTGCTATGTTCATCGGCCAAACTAGACAGTCCCTATGTAAAAAGGATAAATGGACACAAGTCAGATACACTTCTACCTTGATATAACGCTGTCCTCAGGAGCCAAAAAAAAAAAATCTTACCACGTTATAGGTGAAACTGCGTTATATTAAACTTGCTTTGTTCCCCCGGGGGGCCCAGCCCCCCCCCCCCCCGTACTGCTTTACCACTTTATATCAGAATCCGTGATATATCGGGTTGCATTATATCAGGGTAGAGGTATATTAGGAATGGCAATATACAAAAACCTGTAGGAGAACACTTCAATCTCCTTGCACACATAATAGCAGATTTAAAGGTAGCCATCCTGCAGCAAAAAAAATTCAGGACCAGACTTCAAAGAGAAACTGCTGAGCTTCAGTTCATTTGCAAATTTGACACCATCAGCTCAGGATTAAACAAAGACTGAATGGCTAGCCAACTACAAAAGCAGTCTCTCCTCCCTTGGTGTTCACACCTCAACTGCTAGAAGAGGGCCTCATCCTCCATGATTGAGCTAACCTCGTCATCTCCAGATAGGGTGACCAGACAGCAAAATGTGAAAAATCGGGACGGGGTGGGGGGTAATAGGAGCCTATATAAGAAAAAGACCCAAAAATCGGGACATCTGGTCACCCTATCTCCAGACTGATTCTTGCCTGCATATTTATACCTGCCTCTGGAAATTTCCACTACATGCGTCTGACAAAGTGAGTATTCACCCACGAAAGCTTATGCTCCAATACATTTGTTAGTCTATAAGGTGTGTAGTGAGCCGGTGTGGCACCCCTCCGTCTCCGATAGGGCCGAGCTTCCTCCAACCCCAGCGTGGGCGGAGCCACCGGGTCCGGGGCCCGCCCCTCCGAGGTCACAGCCCCGACCCGGAAGTATAAAAGCCCGCCGGGAGAGCTCAGTGAGGCCCAGACCGCCAGAGAGAGAGCAGACGTCCCGGGCCGAGCTCCCGCTTGGGAGACAACCGCAGGCCGCCTGCTACCCCACCGTGCCGGTCGAGCCTACCTCTCGCCAGGTACCCCGAGGAGGACTGGCCCAGCCTGCCCCAGACCCGCTACCCCGAGGAGGACTGGCCAACCCTGCCCCGTGCCAGCCACCCCGAGGAGGACTGGCCAAGCCTGCCCCGGACCAGCTACCCTGGAGGAGAGCTGCCGGACCGGCCCCCAAGCCCCGCACCAGAGGAACCGATGCTGCTGGACTGGCCCGAACCCGGCACCGCCAACGAGGTAGGCCCCGAGGGGGAACACAGAAGTAGCCCAGGGGTAGCCGACCCCAGTCAGGCTGCAGAGGCCTGTGAGCCGATGTCAGTGTGTTTCGGTCAGGACACCCCACTGACCAGCAGCGGCAGTAACCGCTAGGGCCCCGGGCTGGGACGCAGTGGAGTGGGTAGGCCTGCGTTCCCCCCTGCCACCCGGCAAACGGGTGGCAAGCTTCCCCCTCACCCGACGCTCAGGTGTAGGACCCTGGGCTTACCTTAACTGCTTGCCTTCTCAGCCCCTGCATCCAAGGGCCTGAGCTGTGGCTGTGTGTGCCCCGCCCTGATCCAGGGGCTGGGCCTGCTTAAACTGCTGATTAGCGCTCAGCCCTGCCTAAGGGCCTGAGCTCCCCGAACTGCCGGCCGCTCAGCCCCCGCATAAAGGGACCTGAGCTTTAATTGTCGGCGCTATAATGAGCAAGTGTGGCACCCCTCCGTCTCGGAGGGTAGAGCCCCGGCGCGACCCTACTACAGGTGCCACAGGACTTTATCGCTTTTTACAGATTCAGACTAACATGGCTACCCCTCGGATACTCAGCACATTCAAGTTTCACATAGTTACTGATTAGTATAGGTTGGACAGATCTTTAACCATGCCTCACAGTTACCTTCTCAGCTGCTTTGCCATGCTGTCTGGTATGTAGATTGGTTATGTAATATGTATGTACCTTATGTATCAGAGGGGTAGCCGTGTTAGTCTGAATCTGTAAAAAGCAACAGAGGGTCCTGTGGCACCTTTGAGACTAACAGAATGTACCTTGTGAACCTTGTAACCGATACTTGTAATCTCTCATAACTCAAGCCTGACCTCAGATGTACAGAACCTTCCCTCTTAAACCGGACACTTTGTGACTCACAACAAAACAACCCTTGCTGCATTTGTCCAACTCCAGTCTGAAGCCACAAAAAAAGGGTTCTGTTTGTATTTGTTAAAGTGTGTGGTTATTTGGAGTAGAGGTCAAAACTCCTTAGTTTCTTGTTTTTTTTTGTTTTTTTTTTTTTTTTCTTTTTAAAGGAACACTAAGGTTGGGATTGCTAATGCACAGAAATCAACTGATCCAAAGTTACTAGTTTCCACAGTGAACAAAACTATCATTTTATATGTACATGCATGCGAAACAGACGCAGGCATAAAACAGCTGATACATTAAGATATAATTGGCCTTGGAAGGATTTGATTTTTATCAGGAAGTGTCAGTGAATGTCCATTCACTATACACACACGAAACAAATGAAAACATTTCCATCAATAATAATCAAAATTTATAGACAGACAAGAAAAATTCTGCTTGAAAACTTAGTTTGAATTAAGGATATTTACACAGTGTATATTTGACATGTCATGTTGACAATTTGTGTTTTAATAATAAAGCTTTAACTTTTTTAAATCTCCGTCTTCTGTCATTAAATATAATTAGAGATCCACAATTTCCTACCGCCCCCCCCCCCTTAAGGTCCCACAGATGTGAAAATTTAAAATGGATTTTTAAAAAAAAGGCTTACAACTCATAATTGTGCACATTGATATTATCCCTCAAAAGCATTAAAAAAAAAATGAAGTCCTGCCAAGCCCAAATACTACCCAGCTCTTACAGTACTTATCAGTAAATCTCAAAGCGTTTTCCAAAAAGAGGTCCGTATCGCTCTACATTTTGCACATTGGGAAACTGAGACAGTGGGGGATGATGATACAACTTGCCCAAGTCTACCCAGTCAGAGCTAAGAATAAAACTCAGGGCTCTTGATTTTATCCACTAGCCCATAACTGCTTCTCAGTTCTGCAGTCCAATCCCTGGTTGCATGTGGAACCACACTGACTTCAGCCTGCCTGAGTCCATCAGATTGTAAGGCTGGAGGCCTTTGTGATAAATGCAACAATTGCCCAAGTCAAAAACTTTATCGCAAACCTTGGACAATCTCACCTTCACTCTGCCCACCATTCTTTCCCTGCCGGGACTACTTTTAACATCTCAGATCTACACAACTTCAAAGCAGATGTTACTAAAAAAGTTAAAATCTCTGCCAGATAAGCGTTTACTTTTTTCCCCACCATATGTAGAATTGCTCTTCACAAATTAACATGGTGGAAGGTCAATATTTATTCCTGGATCAGTGACAATTTAAAGTTCTATATTATGCACGTTAACTGGGCTGGTTGGCATCTGACCCCTCGTTGCTCTCCAGCTTGCGGCGTCCTCTTCAGGACCACTGCCCTCCGGCAGTGCCCCTCAGTCCATCCACACAGCCTTCCGGGGGGGGGGGGTTGGTTAACAGAAGTCTTTGCACCAGCCTCAGCGGCCTGCCACAACCCCCAAGTCTAGCCCCTCTTACGTCAGGGGGCAGGTTGCAGCCTGACTCAGCCACTGCTCCGTGGCCCGGTGCAGCACAAGGGGGAAATGGGGGGGACCCAGGCCCGCCCGCTACTCTGGGTCCTGACCCAGGGACCCTCTAATGGCAGTCTCTCGGCCCTCCTTCTCTGCCCTTGCCTTCAGCCTTCCCTGGGTCACTTCCCCTCTGACCCCATTGCACTCTCTAGGCCCTTCTACCCAGGACTGGCAATCTGGCAGGTATCAGGCTGAAGCTCCACTCTGCTTCCCTGAGCCTGCCTAGCACTGCGCTGTCCTGGGTGCTGTCTCCTGCTCAGGAGACAGACCCTCCTCCCTGAAGGTCTGGGACAGACTGCCTGCTCTCTCCCTGAGCAGCCTTTTTATAGGGCTGAGCCTGGCCCTGATTGGCTGCCTCCAATTCAGGCCCTTATTGGCTCCCAATAAGCCCTTCTCCAATTGGCTCCCTGTCTGCGCAGGCACACTAGCCTGCCACAGCCCATACTCTCAGGGAGTGGGGCAGTCCACCCCACTACAGGGTCAATTGAAATGTTGTTTAAACAAAATCAAAATGTTTTTGTATTAGAATACAAAATAAATTCACACAGAGCAACTTCAGAAAGAAAAAGAAAAAATGTTCCATTCCAAACAACATTGAAATGGGACTTTTCAATGTAGACTGAACATTTTCCCCTGGTTTTCTTCCAGAAACAAAATTCCAGTGAAATTGACCTAATTTTGCAAGGTGTTTGGATTTCAAGAGATCGTCTTTTTGTTGTGTCCATGCAGCACCTAGTACCATGGGGTCCTGCTCTGTGACAAGGGACCTCTAGGCATCGCAGTAATAGAAACAAACAGCAGCATATTTGGAGAGAATGTGGTTCAGTCTAAGTTTCTCCGACCAGCTGTAGGAGTCCATATTACCTTATACCCATTTTGCAGATGGACAAACCCAAGCACAGAAAGGTTAGGTGACTTGCCCAAGACAGTGGCTTAGCAACAGATACTAGAAGCTTAGAAGAGTTTTGATTCCCCAACCTAAAGCTCCAGCCAGCCCACACCCACTCCCAGCTCTTTAGGCTTTTAGCTGTGGATCAATAGGGAAGATACAGCTGTTGCTATCTTGGCCAGAGTTTAAGGCCAGAAGGTACGGCCAGATCATCTAGTCTGACCTCCTATATAGCACAGGCTATCAACACCACCCAGCACCCATACACTAACCCAGCCACCAAAACAAGACCAACGTATTACAGCCCACAGGAGACTAGAGGATTACATGCCACAGGCTAAGAATTGGAGGGACTGAGGTGCACTGGTGCTCAAGGCCCCCCGCAGTGGCCAAAAAGTGATTAACACGGGGTTGTAACAGTATAGAGTTTAGGGCCAACGTTTTCAGTTCTGAGCACCTAAAGTTATCCCTCTTAAATCTCCAGTTCGGCTGTTAAATCCAAAATGGCCTGATCTGCAGAGGTACGGGGTACCTGGAATTTCCACAATGGTCACCTGGAGCTGTGGGAGCTCAGCACCTTTGAAATGTTAAGCTACTTCTGCAGTAGCCTCAATAGAGATTTAGGAGTCCAGTTTTCGGCACCTTGGGTAAAACATCCCACAGATTTCCAGGGGGACTCAGGAGCCCAAAAGCACTTGAGTGCTTTTGAAAAATTTTACTCCTTGGGCCTACATTTCAGAGGTGCAGAGCACGCCCAGTTCCCACTGACTGTAAAGGAGATAGCGGGTGCCTCTGGAAACAGCGTTCCTAGATTTGCAGGCATTGGCCTGATGTTTTTAAGCTGTCTCACGCCTCAGACTCACAAATTAAAAAGCAACTTGCGCTGGTTTCTTTTAACTGCGTTAACTCTGGTTTCTGCTACTGCATTCCACTTGGAGAGCGACAGAATCCCAGGGGCCAGTTCCTGGAATCAAGTTATTGCCAGCATAGTTCAGTTCTTTTCACGTGGGCTGGAGGCGAAAGGCTGCGTCAGAATCGCTCTGCTCGTTTCCCCTCACTGAAGTCAGAAGGGAATCTCTTGGAATACATCAGGATAAACTGTGCCTACAGCACAGTCAGGCATCGAGAGACCAGGACAAAGCTGGGAAAGGACAGAAAAAGGCAGAGTCTGCTGATGGGGGTTCACAGCCAGACAGCCTGCCTGCGCAAGAGAATTGGCATGTGATCCCTCAGTGAAAGGCTTTACTTTTTATAGCTGTTATTCACAGGGCTGATTAGTTTGTGAATTCCATAGAGCCAAAGAGGTAGAGAGAGGAGGGCGTATTATCCAAGTGGCTGCCTCCTGCTTTCCATCTCAAAGCTGCCCACTCGAGCAACACTTTACTGCCTATCTGCTGCCGCACCCGGCAATTGCCATGCAAGTTACACACCATAGGGAGGTCACAAGTGTATGCTAGCATGAGCAACTGTGGAGCTGATCTGCTCTTGTTAACAAGGCCTCTTATTTGAGGATGGAGAGGATCATGTGATGCATATTGGTCTCACCCTCTCCTTGGGGACAGGAGGAGGTAGCTGTGGGGGAAACAGCTTGTACAGCACCCCCCACTGCTTCCTCCTGTTCCCAAGGAGAGGGTGGGACAAATGTGCATCACATGATCCTCTCCATCCACATAAAAAGGACTCTTCCCTTTTGTGACTGTTAATAGCATAAACTCTCCTACCCAGGAGAAAGGGGACTGGGGCACATGACTTACGAGGAGAGGCTGAGGGAACTGGGGTTATTTAGTCTGCAGAAGAGAAGAGTGAGGGGGGATTTGATAGCAGCCTTCAACTACCTGAAGGGGGGTTCCAAAGAGGATGGAGCTCGGCTGTTCTCAGTGGTGGCAGATGACCGAACAAGAAGCAATGATCTCAAGTTGCAGTGGGGGAGGTCTAGGTTGGATATTAGGAAACACAGTTTCACGAGGAGGGTGGTGAAGCACTGGAATGGGTTACCTAGAGAGGTGGTGGAATCTCCATCCTTAGAGGTTTTGAAGGCCCGGCTTGACAAAGCCGTGGCTGGGATGATTTAGCTGGGGTTGGTCTTGCTTTGAGCAGGGGGTTGGACTAGATGACCTCCTGAAGTCTCTTCCAACCCTAATCTTCTATGAAAGGGAAAATGTAATAGTGGACTTCTATATACCTACGTACCTCAGACTTCTTCAGGAGTTCTTGCCCACCAGCACACTCTAGCTGGCCTAGTCTCCTATTAGATAAGCTATGAGATAAAGGAGACCAAGCTTAGTTATGCAGCTTTCCTTGAGTTCATTAGCTTTGGAATAAATCCTGAACTCCCATTGGGTTTGATTCAAAGAGGTGCTGACCATCCGCTATTCCCTCCACATCCATTTGGGAATGGAAGCTTTCTTCCAGCGAAGTAAAGGGGAGATTTGCTCCAAGGAAGGACTGGGTATTTGGCCTTCGACTCCTCAGTCTTACAGGGGCTGGCTGGCATACAAACCTCGCTAGATTACAGCAACGGACAGACAATGAAAGCTACAGCATGCTTAGACTGTAAGCTCTTTGGAGCAAGGATTGTCTTTCTGTTCTGTTTGTACAGCACCTAACACTATGGGCCTGGTCCAGGACAAAGGCTCCTAGGCAATCAATAAAATGTTTTCCGAGCAGTCCTCCCATCTGGCTGGTTTAATTAGAGATCCATTTCTCTTAGCTCAGGAGTCAGCTGTGATACGTGCTGATGATTGTGTCATCCTCGAGAATGACCTTCAGGCCATACTGGATTTTCTTGCACAAGCTTATCAAAGCCTAGGACTCTCACTCAATATTGAGAAGACTAAAGTGCTCTATTAACCTGCTTCAGGCCTTGCACATGGCCCACCACAAATCACCATCCAGGGGCAGACTGTGGAGACAGTTGAGCACTTCTGCTACCTGGGTAGCCAACTTTCTCAAAATGCAAAAATTGACAGTGAGATCCAGCACAGGATCCGGCGCTCAAGTGCTTCCTTTGGGAAATTGCTCTGACGTGTTTTCACGGACCGTGACCTACGACAGGACACCAAGATCCAGGTCTACAAGACAATTGTTGTTCCTACTCTCCTATGGATGCGAAACCTTGGTGACACATTGACAGCACCTCAAGAGTTTGGAGAGGTACCACCAACGATGCCTTTGGAAGATCCTTTGCATCAAGTTGCAAAATCGCCTCACTAACACCAGCATCCTCGCTGAAGCCAATGTCACCAGCATGGCAGCAATGATCCTCATGCACCAACTTTACTGGGCTGAACATTGTGTGCGGATGCCAGACTCTCGCCTCCCAAAACAACTCCTCTACTCTCAGCTGACCCACGGTCAGAGATCCCGAGGTGGTCAGAGGAAACGCTGCAAAGACACACTGAAAATGTATCTTAAAACTGATGTGGACATCACAAGCTGGGAAGAGCAAGCCACCAACCGAGCCCAATGGCGCCATATCTTCCATCAGGGATTGGCCCATTTTGAAGAGAAGCACCTTGTTCTTGAAGCTGAAAAGAGAGAGAGAGAGAGAGAGAAGGAAGAAAAAAGAAATAACTTCTTCCCAGCAGGCCGTTGGCCTGTCACAAAATGTCTGTACCTACTGTGGATAGATTTGCAGTTCCAGGATCAGACTCCTGAGTCATCTCATGACCCATATGTAAATCCGTGGTAGAGATCATCCTCGGATCGAGGGATTGCCAGTCATCAATGCAGGAAACCCCACTGCGTCTCTTCTGAGCACGGCATAGGCTATGCAAGTCTGGGCTGGAATGAAAATGGTTTTCTCTTCTAGCAAAAAAAGCCATGGAGTCTCCACTATTCCCTTTGACGTCAATACAGAAGTCCCATCAACTCCAATAGGAGCAGGACTGGCACGATGTATGGACACATTTCCTGTCCTGGAAGGAGCGGACATAAGTCTCTCCAACAGAAGCGGTGCCCACTCTTAAGCTCTAGCACAATATCTATTTCCAAAGCACTTTCCCTGTATCTGGGCTCCTTGCCCACACCAAAGGACAAGTTACACAGCAATAGTCTATTGTAGTCAAGGCAAGTGATGGGACCACATGTCTAAATATTATGGAATACCCCTCAACTTTTGAACTATGAGGAACAATTCACAACTTTTATCCTTATTTTCAGAGAAAAAGGAGGCGCCTCGGTTACAGATAATAATTTGACCCCTAATTATTAGGCATTATGGTAACGCCAAAAGGTCCTAACTGAAACTGGGGCCCCGTTGTGCTAGGTACTTTACGAATACAGACAGTTCCTGCCCAGAAAGCTTGCTATTATGTCCATTTCACACATGGGGAAATTGAGATACATACAGACCCGAAGAAGCCCACGGATTGCAATGGGATTGTTTTCGCTCCAAAGATGTTCTGTAAAGTTGAATTCTTGCTTCTTTGGGTGCATTTCACAGTTTCAATATTTGTAAGACTTTTCAACCCTGGAAAACCTCCAAAGCCTAGAAGGGGAACATATTTCAAACAAGGAGCTCCTAATGAGCCACAGAACAGACCTGCTGATTAATGGAACAAGCGTGTGGGGAAAGGCAGCAAAATCAGCTACAATGATGAGGTATTTTTAATTTCAAGAGTGATCTGGCAACATTTACATGCAGAAAAAAAAGGAATATAGTTTCAATTCGTTTTGCTTGTGTTCCCAAGGCTTTGTTATAATTATGTGTGTGCAAAAAAAAAAAAAAAAAAAAAAAGCCAGATTATTGTACAGTAGCAGCTGAGGTGGTAAATTATTCTGTCACTTTATTGCTGGCAGGGCAGTTTATAGTCCATTATCATTTCATACTCAATATCCCTTTGATTGAACAATCAATGGCAAGAAGTGACGTTACAGCTGAAGAACTGAAAGGTACATGCGGGGGCATATAGCATTTAGCTCTGGGGTGGGGAGATGGAAAAGGGAGTCATCAGGAAAGTTTAGCTGTGAAAGGATGGGTCTTTTAAATGAATAACGTGTTACCCCACTGGAAATCTATCACTGCTTGATGGGTAAATTATGCAAGTTTATCCATAACAGAGGACATAGCATGCATCAGGCAGAGCAGAACATATTCTTTAGGAGCATAAAAGTTACATATTGGCTCAGATTGATGGCTTTCTAGTTTGGTATCCTGTCTGTCCAGTTTAGTTTGGTATACAGCTGGTTCAGAAGAAGAGGCAAAGAACTCTGCAGGAAATATATTGCCCAAACTTCCACTATGAGGAAGCAGTTGGTTTAGCCCTGTAAGCACAAAGGTTTAGAACCCCGATTTACTTTTTATTATACATACATAGTCTCTGATAGTCTCTGAAATTTCAGAGACTATGGGAATTAGGCATCAAAAGCCCATTATAATTAATTGGGAGTTGGGTGCCTGAACTCCTTAGACAATCCCAGATTACTCGACTCTACATTAGTAATTTAGCCAGAGGAAGGTTTCACACTAACATGTTCAAGGAGCAAGCCAACACTGTCAGATTAGCGTATAGGAATTGGGTAATATCCATTCGGATAGTTTGAGAGCCCCCTAGTGGCCTGTGTTTCAGAAGTCACCAGAACTCTGCCAGAGCAACAGCAAGTTTAGCTGGGCTCTGCATGTTATATGTTTAATGAACATGGTTATTTGGACCCCCACCATACCCATGTGGTTCCTACATATTATGCCTGTTGTGTAATGAGCAAAAGACACCGTAGTTAACACTTATACCAAGTGGAAGCATCCTTTCTGGTTATAAATGAACAGAGCTGGGATAGGACAGGGGAAGGTTACGCACCACTGCGTAGGTCAAGCCAATGCTACTTAGCCCTTCACAGGTGCTAGAATTCTATTGATACTCGTTATGAGTGCAAGCTTTTCCATCAGCATGCCCCACCCTGGACCCAGAGAGCCCACTTCCAGGGATAAGCAGTTAGTTCAGTCTCCACACCATCTATGCTGAGAGTTCACTCTATTCAAGCATGCACTTAGGTGTGGTTTTAAGTGCTTTCCTGAAACAGGGCCACTGACAATTAATGCCAAGTACAGGGTTTTAGTAACATGGGCAACCTGCCCATTCGGAACAGGGATCCAGCAACTCATTTCACTTAGGCTGCTAATCAGGCAGTGGACGGTACCAGTTTTAAGCGATTACCAGCCTCGCCTGGATTTGGACCAGCCATATGGAGGTGAAATATTCCTATTGAGTGACCAGCCCTTGACGCTGTCAATACCCCTAAGAGCGGAACCGTTGATCTCAGAGGCCACTAAATATTGGAGAACATAAGACTGTCAGGATGAGTTTCCCCAGTTATTGTTTATTTAAGAGCTATTGCAAGTGATTTGGAATCCAGAGTATCTCCCCAGGTGACAGTTTAGTAACAGCAGAGCAGGGACTAGGAGCTAGGACTGTCTCCCAGGCCAGATCTCTGTCCACAGGACCATGCTGTCTACCTCTGGCTCAGTATGACACCCAGGCACCCCTTTGTGGCAGAGGGCATAAGATCTTACAGGGATCTCCTGGGTCAGCGTGCGAGATCTCTATCGAGACCTAGCTGCTCACTGGTTGACAATCATTTTGCAATGAATGCATGGATAATATTTAAGGAGTTATGGATCTCTACTGAAGTTTAAAGTTCTTAAGGTCTTGGAGTAAGGCCGGTATGTACCTTGGAAATGTTCCTTCCAGGCAGGAGGTAAAAAGACACCTGTCTCCCTGTTTGGCCATTTGGGCATTGTATGCCTCATACTGCATGGCTCTTGTCATACTACGCTAGCAGTGAAATGAAAGATTGTGAAAGCTACATGATGAAACAGACAAGATGGGATGTCCTGTTTACGAATAAAGACAAAAATATGGGTCTGGTATCCTTTGGAGCCGTCACCTACAAAGCAAGCTGACAGCACGTGTCTGTCTCATGCAAGGAGGGTCCCAGCCAAGCCTGGATGTAAAGTGCTGCAAGGATTTTGGGTGAGTCACACCTCTACAAGATGGAAGAGTATCTTGTTAATTAAGCCTAGCTCTAGAGCAGGTGCTATGATTTTATTCTATATGTAACCATTTGTTTCCAATACTTCTACTTGAATCTCCAGGCTTTGTTAAATATATTCTTGATTTCACTATAAACTTATCTCAGTGCTGTGAATGAAGCAGAGTGGGGACCTGAGGTGGAAATGGTAAGATGGGCTGTACTGTTTCTTCAGAAGCAGCGAATACTGCAAGTGTCCAGTGGACTAAGGGCTGGACACTCTAGTGAGACGATCGGAGGGGTGAGATGCCAACATGTGAAATAACAGGCGTGCCTGGGGCCTAGAGGGGAGCAGTTGTGTTGCCCGAGGAGTTGGGGAGCTGACCTCCCTCCCCCAGACCTACAAGACTTCCTGATGCTAAAGGCAGGTGATAGCGAGATGATTCACAGCCCTGGGTACACCGAGGAAGCATCACACAGAGTCTACCACTTTAAAATTGGACAACTTAACACTGGCTCTCCAGAAATTCAAAAGGTTTCCTTGTGCTCTGGGATACAGGCTTGCTAGAAAGCTTAGCCCCTTTAGTGAATGCATACAGAGACCAAAAGAGGGGAAAAAGCAATAGCTTTAAAAAAAATTAATAAGATGGGTTTAAAATACTACTCTTTGAAATAGATCCTCAATTAAAACGAAGCATTCCTCTTACCATCCTGAGAGCAGCTGAGTCAGGAATTAATTCAGTTTTTATAATGATTATTATTAGTAACAGCTGCTGTCATTTCCATAAGAATAGCCTGGCAACTCATTCAAGTGATTAATAAGTAATTTGCAAATCTAGCTTTTGAGTCCCATAAAACGTTCTCTCTGAGCTTCTCTAAATTATTAGCAGTATTACAGTAATGGCGAGACGCCCTGATCCTGGTGGGGGCCTATGTGCCGTCCAAAGAGTAGGGAACAGACACAGAGAAAGCAAACCACTTACCCATGGTCACACAGAGTCTGTGGCATAGCCAGGAAATAAACCCAAGATTGCCTTGTCCCAGTTGAGTGCCTTAATCACTAGACCACGCCACCTAACTGATTCATTCTCAGAAAGCATAAATCACTTTACAACCGAATGAGACATTTAATATATTTCACGGTTAAATAAAGGGAAACCCCCAGACTCACTTACAATTAAACACCTGGGAGCCAGCATGTTTGAATCCTACCTCAAGCCCCGCAACCCCACTTCATTCATATTAATGCCGGAAGCATTACAGGACTGCCATGTGCTATTAAGCCTGCCGAATGGTGCTTACTGAATGCAGATCTGAGACTTGACACACTGGGGCCAGTGTGCGATCCTCATTTAAGTCAGAAGGCTAGCAGTTCAGGGCGCCATGAACCATTCAAACTAAAACAGAACGGAGGAGATTCCCACTGGTAAGATAGCTGCATTATATGTTTAGGCTGAGCAGGATAATCTTGCACGCGTTGGTTCAGCTATGAAGCATACAGGAGATATACGGATAGGATCAGAACATATCCAGGGAATATTCCTAATGCACCTTTTTAATTCAGGCTGTTGCAGCCCGAGCATTCGTGAACAGGAGTGCTCTGCCGTCTTGCTATAGTTCATAAGAATAGAGTCTTCCATCATCATTTCTGCTTTGCTTATTCAGCTGCTCTGTTAGCCTGCAAGGTTCATTGCACTTACTGGGCTAGAGGATGCCCTTGTACCCAGCTATCAGTGGAATAAAATTATCCCCAAACTTCCCTGCGTGGCTAAGACAGACCTACCTGAATCTTGAGTCTGCATCTGGTGTGGAGTACAGCTTTACACTCACTGCCAGCAGGGGGCGACAACACAGTGGCGCCACTCCTCCTCACACCCCCCCAGCAAAAATAGCTAACCATACGCAAGAGTCAAAATAAACGGCACCTTATCCAAGAACTGCAACAACTTTCTGGCCCCTGCAGCAAGAGGGGAAGAAACTCTGACTCAAAGGGACGTGGCTTCCGTAGGGTTGCCCACCCTCCAGGATGGTCCTGGAGTCTCCAGGAATTAGAGATTAATCTTTAATTAAAGACGGTCATGTGACAAAACCTCCAGGAATCCGGCAAACCAAAAGTGGCAGCTCTAGCCTTTTGCCACAAGGTGTCTACATTCCAAAGTAATTGCAGCAATTTCTCAGCTGCAGCAGCTTCTCAGAGTCAAAGACTGACTTCCAGGAGAGCCATGGGGTAGGGAGAGAGCATGACATGTTTACCAAGAACAATTGCTCAGAGTCTAAATCAAGTTTGGATCAGCCACGTTCACACCCATTTCAGTTAGCTTTCTGTGAACATTTAGGGCAAGTGAGGTCGTGTTCACATAGGCATTCTGGGGGTAGATCATATGAAATGGGGACAATATGCCATCCATTTACACTAAATCTTCTGCTAGGGGTGAACAAACACACACACACACACAATGGGACCCTGTTATAGCTAGCTGTTGCCATAATACAAACAATAATAAAATCCATTTTTTGCTGGTTGTTGCCATGGGAGGTAGAACAGGTTGTCATCTATGCAAGAGATATTCAGGCTGTTGGAACTGTGATGCAGGGGAGCTGGCTGTGAAGCAGCCCCGGGACACACACACACACACCTGCCTTTAACAAACAGAAGCGTGTGGGCAAACTGAGGCTGTTGATCGTGGGAAGAGGACGGCTGGCTTCGGAGCAGCAAGACTCCTGTGTGACCTGGCCTAGGAAATAGAACTTGCAAGAATCCCCATCGTTCTGTATTAACTCAGTGGAAACTAGCGTAGCAAGGTAAAGCCTCTGAATCTAACACAGTCCTTGATTCACTGGTTTCAATAGACTTTAAAAGTTTCCTGAGCCACTGCCATGCCTATTGGTCCGTTTGGTAACGGATCTAAAGGGCAATCATCCTTCATGCAAGTCACTGTCACCCAATGATGTATTTGCTTAATTTTCAGTTAAACACAGGACATGAATATTTCAGTCCTCCCTAGTAATGTTTAGTGGCTGAGAAGAATTGAGCTCGCTAAGTGTTGCGACTTTCATGGCAGGAATAATTTATTTGGCTGTTAAAAGTCATCATAGCTCCTTCGTTGACGTTTGTAGCTGGAAGTGTTGATTTGTTTATGGCATCCATTAGAATTTGTACCACAAGGACTTTCTGCTCACAAAAGGAACAAGGAGTATTATCAAGCAGCAACCCGGCCTTTATAGACCAACTTCTGGAGCCTGTTTTACTAACAGAGCTACATCTAAGGGCATCTGCACATAGTTTTCGAACATTATAATTATATTGATTTAGATATAAAGTAGTACAACTCCTGACTGGGGCCCAGTTATAGTGATTTAAAGGTGCTTATATCAGTCTAGCTTGCTCCCTTAAATTGTTGTATGCAGTGTCGTCATGCCAGTCCCAGGATATTAGAGAGACAAGGTGGGTGAGGTAATACATTTTATTGAACCAACTTCTGTAGGTGAGAGAGACAAGGTTTCGAGCTTACCCAGACCTGAAGAAGAGCTCTGTGTAGACTTGAAAGTGTGCATCTCTCATCTGCAGAAGTTGGTCCAATACAAGACGTTACCTCCCCGACCTCGTCTCTCCCTTAAATTATAGCAGTGCAATTATATTGTGTGTAGACAAGCCCCAAACATTTTGATGAACTGAGACACCTGGGGCATGTGTCATCAGGAAGAAGGTACAAAAGGTCCAGATCCTGACATCCTTAATTTGGGCTTAATTCTGCGACCCTTGTTCTGGACTGTACACACAGGTATGCAGATAGAGATAAAGGTGCAGTGGCTAGGCATTTCTTTACTGAAGGAAGCCTGTTGACCGATTGATATGAATTCACAAGCAGAGTCTTGGCATTAGGGACATGCTCCAGCTAGCTGAGTTCAGATTGTGAGCTCCTTGGATAAAAGGGGCCTGCTTGGTCTTGAAGGCAGAGTTGCTACAGCTTTGGTGTGACATAAGCTGAATTCTGCTTTCAGACACCCGAGGGGTTACTCCGATATGGCAGGCTAGTTCCAGTCCATGACTCATCTGCCCTAGGCTTAAATGCACTAGTGGTTAAAGTTTCTGAACTTGGAGCAGGTTGGAAGGTCTGTCATTGATTGAACGTATCCCCTGGCTCTTTGAGGCTCAAGGTCTCAGTCCATGGTTAGTTTATTTGCTTTACACGGTGACGTCAGGCTTCTGCTGAAGTATCTGTTCAACAATATGCTTTTTCTCTGTTTGCATCAGCGTCAGTTCTACCCCACTAAAAACTCAAGAGAAAAAGATCTCAGCTTGCAGCCTAGCTCAAGCAATTCTGTAGTCACCCAGGACAGGACATGACAGTTTTGTCTGTGGGAGCAACTGGGACAGGGGAATATTCCATTTTATCACACGCACTGTGTGCCCCTCAGCATCCCATTGTACTAGGTCATGGCCCACGAGCCACATGTGGCTCTTTTCATGTTAAAGTGCAGCTCGCAGAGCCCCCACATGCTGGGCAGAAGCCCCCATTCTCCACCTATCAGACTGGAGGGGGGAGCTCTGCCTTGCAGTGAGATGGTGGGGTAGAGGCTTCTGCCCAGTGCGTGTGGTGGGGGGGGGAGGGGCAAAGGAGTCTCAGGGCTTCTGCCCAGCAGGGCACACCTGCTGGGCTCAGGCCTTCAGCAGGAGCAGGGCCCCCGGCTCTCAAACTTCTGAAGATTGTCATATGCGGCTCAGAGGGTCAGTAAGTTTGGTCACCCCGGTACTAGACACTGCGTGTGCAACAGAAAGGCAGAGGTTGGCATTTTAAAGAGTCAGCAGTTGGCATCATCTCTCTCTCTCTCCCCCCCACCCTCCACTTAGAATTAAAATGAGCTCCTAGGATTCAGGGACAGGCAAACAGGTGCCTCTTCCTGCCAAACCTTTGTCCCCCATACACCCAAACGCCGGATTGGGTGAGAGGGAGGAGCTGGGAAGATGTGGGCATGTGCAACTCTCCTCTTCCAGGTGAGATGGAGGGGAACTGTTGAATAAGAAATGGGGGCCCAGTTCGGAAGAGGAAACCCTACAGAATTACTTTGTTTTCATACATGCACCATAAAAAACCTCCACAATAGTCAGTTTCCATTCTCTGAGCTAGCAAGAAAACAAGAGTCAACCATGAATCGTTCACGAATGGTTAAGGGAAATTTCCTGAAAGGCAACTGCAGATGCATACGCGCACAGACGCAGTCTCCCGGGCCGACTTTGACAAATCATCCCCAAGCACATCGGTCTCTTATCTAGCCAAGTTTACAACCCAAATTCAGTTGAGACGTGACCCCATTTTTGTTGCCATTCCAGCCATTCAATGCAAAAAAAGGCAAATCGGTGTCAGAAACTACACACACCCTCTCATGCACGCCTTCTACAAGTGGATGGTGGAGCGAGATAAACTGGTATCAACTAGGGGATGTGGCGGGGGGGAATTGTAAGGTTTGCTGAATAGTCTCACTGTATAATATGCTTTTAGAGCTGTGTGACAGTATAATTAGCACAAATGCAATCAGAGGCAATATGATCCAGTGGATAGAGCACTGGATTAGAATCATAGGATATCAGGGTTGGAAGGGACCTCAGAAGGTCATGTAGTCCAACCCCCTGCTCAAAGCAGGACCAATCCCCAACTAAATCATCCCAGCCAGGGCTTTGTCAAGCCTGACCTTAAAAACCTCTAAGGAAGGAGATTCCACCATCTCCCTAGGCAACCCATTCCAGTGCTTCACCACCCTCCTAGTGAAATAGTGTTTTCTAATATCCAACCTAAACCTCCCCCACTGCAACTTGAGACCATTGCTCCTTTAGGACTCAGGAGACCTGGCTCTGCCACTGAACTACTCTATGGCCTTTGGAAAATCACTTCACCTCTCTGTGTCTGTGTCCCCTTCCACTCTTAGCCTGTAGTGTTTATTTAATTTGGGAGCTCTTTAGAGCAGGAGTTCTCTTACTATGGGTATCCACAGTGTCTCGCATAATGGAGCCCTGAGCTTGGTTGGCACTTCTAGACACTTCTGTAACCAGCGCCGGCTTTAGGAAGGGCGGGGCCCAATTCGAACATTTTTGGCGGGGCCCCGGCAGGGATGACTAACAAAAAAAAAATGGGAAAAAAAGCCTTTAATTTCTTCCATGTATTATTTACTTTCCATAACTATATAAAAAATAAAATTATATATTATGTACATTGCATCATATATGCTGTTGATCGGTTATTAATGAGCTCCGTTTCACTTTTGTGGGTCCCCGCCACTCCCTGGGGGTGTGCTAGGGTGACCAGATGTCCTGATTTTATAGGGACAGTCCCGATTTTTGGGTCTTTTTCTTATAGGATCCTATTATCCCTCACCCCCTGTCCCGATTTTTCACACTTGCTGTCTGGTCACCCTAGTGGTGTGCACATGTGTGGGTCCCAGCTGCTCCCTGCCCCCCTCATTGAAGCAGGTGTGCAGGGTTACTGCCCTGGGAACTGCAGGGCACCAGTGGACATGGGGCTGGCTGGAGGCAGGGCAGGGGCTCACTGGAGGTAGGGTCTGGCTGCAGGCAGGGCAAGGGGTGCGGGGCTGGCTGGAGACAGGGGTGTGTGGGGCTGGTTGGCTTTGGGCAGGGCCGCAGGGGGGTGCGGCAGGGGTTGCCTCGAGACAGGGCAGGGGGTGCGGCAGAGGCTGGCTGTGGGCAGGGGGTGCAGGGCTGGCTGCAGGCAGGGCAGGGGGGCGGGGCTGGTGCGGGCAGAACAGGGGTGGCGGGGCTGGAGGTAGGGCAGGGGTGCAGCAGGGGCTGGCTGCGGACAGGGGGTGCAGGGCTGGCTGGAGACGGGGCTGGCTGCGGGCAGGGCAGGCGGTGCGGGGACGGGGTGCAGCAGAGGCAGCTTTAAATAGCCCCCGAGCTATCCCAGGGCTCTGGGGGCTATTTAAAGGGCCCAGGGCTCCCCTGCTTCTACCGCCCAGGCCCTTTAAATAGCCGCGGGAGCCCTGGGGAAGCAGCGGGGCTCCAGTGGCTATTTAAAGGGCCAGGGCGGTAGAGGCAGCGGGAGTCCCAGACTTTTTAAATAGCCCCCAGAGCCCCGCAGCCCTACCCCAGGGCTCCAGCAGTGGGGGTCTGGTGGCAATTTAAAGGGCCTGGGGCTCCGGCCCCTGCTGGGAGCCCTAGGTCCTTTAAATTGCCCCCTGGGGAAGCCGGACCACCCTTGTACAGCGCACTGGCTCTTGCCGGTACACCGTACCGGGGCTTGGGCCCGGGGCCCGATTCAGGGGAATTGGTTGAATTGGCCTAAAGCCGGCCCTGGTGGGGGTATGGCCACAGAGCGCAGGGAGGGGAACCCTGAGGTGTGGGGGCTGGGTGGGTACTGGGAGTTCCTCCTGAAGGGACGGGGGTTGGCCAAGGTCACTCAGCCCCGGGGTGTGGGAGGGGGACTGGCTGAGGGCACTCAGAGCCCCAGGAAGTGGGGGTGGGGGCTGAGGGGAGGGACTGGCCAGGGGCACTCAGAGCTCGGGGGAGCGGCTGTCCGGGAGGAGGGCACTCACAGCCCCAGGAGGTGTGGGGGGAGGAGCACACAGGATTTCAGGAATTCCCTGGCAGTGAAGAGCTGTTGGCGGCAGGGAGGAGCCAGCCGTGACAATCCCCACTTGGGATCCCTGGCTGGGCTAGAGGGTATGGGGGCCCGTGGCCAAGCTGCAGCGGAAGGTGACCTGAAGAAAATGCCTCATCCTCCTGCTAGGAAGGGCCTGGGCCAGACAATGACCCACCACACAGTGTCCCAGCTCCCTGCCCCACACCTGTGGGGCACGGCTCCTCCTCTGTAGGGAGGTTGGCATGTACCTTAGTGCTGCTTCCTCCATCCCCAAAGGCCTCTCCCAGCCAGTCTCTGGCAACCCCTGCCGTTCAGTATGCACATTACCCTGCTGTGACATACCGGGGGGGGGGGGAACCCCTCGGGGATGGGGGGGCTGTCACACAGCTGGGCAATTTTACCCGGCTGGGCAGGAGTGACTGTCTCCCTGGAGCTGGGGTCTCAGCCCAGGTGTCTCTCTGCCCTTCCCCCCAATAGCGCCCCAAATTGAGTTCCAGCCCGACATTCACACCCACAAGTGCTGGTGGGTTCCAATCCCAGCTGAACATGCCCACCCGGCCCTAGTGCGGAGCAGAAGGGCCCAGCGCTGCCCCACAGACCCTCTGGCTCTCCAAGCCAGCTCTTACCCATCACCGCAGCACGTCTGGCCCATGCTGAACGCTGCTGCTCTGTGCAGAGAGGCTGGCACTTCTCGCTCCTGCCGTACGAGGGGCAGGTGCTGCTACCGACTGATCCCCCTAACCCCCGCCCTGCTGCGCTCTGGGGATGCTGCCCTGCTGTGGAGCTCTCAGGTGTCTTGAACTGGAATTTGTTTGGAGAGAAACTGCTAAGGAGCCTTATCAGCCCCGAGCAGAGAGTACCTGGGAGCCTGCCTGGGTCGGGCGGGTCTGGTACAGCCTCCCCCCAGATAAGGCTCTTCCCTGGACCTGCCACCCATTGGAATCTGGAACGATTCCCTCCGAGGTAACACCCGGGGCAGCCAGGGCAGGGCAGGGTACGGCCTGCTCCCCTGGAGCGTTAGGGCTTTCAGGAGTCAGAGGTGCCAGCAGAGCAGGTTGTACGTTAAAGCAACGAAGGCAGTTGGGGGGCAGAGGAATTGGGTGCTTTGCCATTGCACTTGATCAGCTCAATTTGAAAATTCTTTCAAAGGAAATCCAGATGTATACATCTGACTGGGGTACATGTACACACATACACACGCACACTCACATGTGCACATACACGTACACGCATACATACACACATGTACACATACACATATGTACAGATGTACACATACACGTACACACGCTGTCCCTGGAGCGCCCCAGGATGCGACTGACGGGGTGGCTGGCTATTATGGAGGCAGAAGGGGGTTGGGAGAAAATAATCAAGAAGAACTTTTGCTGAAAATGCAAACCTAAGCTGGAAATCTGTGCAGGGCTGGGTCAGCGAAAATGATCTTTTGAGCTGTTCTTATTAACCGTGGTCCTGTACTTCCTGGTTTGCGTCGGACCCAGGCAGGAGACTGGGCTGCTCTCAGCTGTAGAAGCCATTGGAATGAGCCAGGTCGGAATGAGCCAGGCCCTCAGAGCCTTCTGCCACCAATCGCCCCAGCAGTCACTGATCCACACCAAACCACGTCCTTCCAGTCAGGCAGTTTCATATGCACACGTCAAACCCTTGGTTTGCCACTCAGACACCACGGTGATGGGCACAGTAAGGACCGAGAGACGCTAAACAGGCAGACAGACAAGGAAATAGTGGCCCTGCCTACAGGTGTGTGTGTGGTGCAAACGGATGAACACCAGTTGCTGGCTGAAGGCACAACCTTAATTCCCACATCCCCTGTCTGTCAGCTATCGTTCGCTTGGCAGCCTGAGCTCCGATTTCTAACGCAGCGTTTTGCTCTGGCCTATTGTGGTTCTCATGTCCGGGGGCCCCTTGGCCCCTGGTATCAGGAGCGGTGCTAAGGAGGCTGCTTTTCAAAGGTCCTTAAGTAGGGTTGCCAACTTTCTACTTGCACAAAACCAAACGCCCTTGACCCAACCCCTTTCATGCCCTTCCCCAAGGCCCCACCCCCACTCACTCCAGCCCAGCCCACCTCTCTCAGTCGTTGGCTCTCACACCCTCACTCACTTTCACTGGGCTGGAGCTGGGGGTTGGAGTGCTGGGAGGGGTGAGGGCTCCGGTGGGGATGCGGGCTCTGGGATTGGGCTGGAGATTAGGGGGTTGGGGTGCCAGAGGGGGATCCGGGCTGGGACAGAGGGTTGGGGTGCGGACTCTGGGAGGGAGTTTGGGTGCGGGAGGGGGCTCAGGGCTGGGGTAGGCGATTGGGGTGGGGGTGTGGGGTCTGGGAGGGATTAGGGTACAGGAGGGGGTTCCGACCTGGGGCAGGGGGTTGGGGTGCCGGGTGTGAGGTCTGGGAGGGAATTTGGGTGTGGGAGGGGGTTCCGACCTGGGGGTTCTGGGTGCGAGCTCCGGCCAGGCGGCGCTTACCTCAGCCAGCTCTTGGTCAATGGCACACCGGTGCTAATGCAGGCTCCTGACCCCTGGTCTCCCTCCGCTGGCAGGCTCTGAGCAAGGCCTGCCCAGAGAACATGGATGACGAGCTCTCGATCCTGCTGACAGCACCCCCCAGCACAGACAAACTCCAGCACATCTTGGAGGTGAGCAGAATGGGGAGGTCGCAGGGGTTTTACCTTAGCCCTGGGGACTCCTAGAAAGAAGAGACTGGAAAATTCATATTTCTATTAGATCCTTCCGAGTATGCATTGGTGATATAAACTCACTGGGTGACCTTGGGGTAACTCACTTCCCCCTTACGGCATCAGTCTTCTCCACTATCAAATCTACACTTGGGAAGAAGGACAGAAGCCCCGACAATCACCTTCACCTCTGGGTGTCTGGTCCTGGGAGCCGAAACCAACTGGACTATCTGCCCCATCTCCTAAACTGCCCTGTCTTTCCCTCCTAGGGCCTTGTCCTTAGTGCTCAGCCTGGCCCCTTCCCAGCTTGTCCCTGACCTTTAAAGGACTCTCCAAGCCCCTCCCATGCCTGCTTCCCTTGGGGTCTCTCTCCTGGCTGAGTACAGGCTGCCCTTCTATCTCTCAGCAGGCCTGGGTCCTAGTCACAGGCTGCGTCTTGTCACGTGACCCCCACATTTATTCCCTTCACCCTAGGGACCTGCATCACCTGGGCCAGGTGCAGTTGAGCTCCAACCCCTTTCCCTGCCATCTCACCCTGGGACAGGTTGAAACTGGTAACCTGTGGGTAACAGTAACTGGTTGCTCCCAAAGGTGCTGAAGACACAATGGAAGAGGAAATCCTTTGGCCTGGATTGAAATTATTCCGACTGAAAGTGAATGAGAGAAAATAGGTCCAGAGTTCTCTTCCTAGCAGCAGAAAATGTAGCGATTGATAGAGGTTCAGGTCAGAAAGGACTGTCGGAGAAAAACTGAGTTCTTACTATTTGTTTTGGTACAGCAAGTCAGATTATTATTAACTCTTAACTCTATTATTAACTATTAACTCTCACATGTGCAGAGGGAGAGAGCTAAACAGGTCTCTCAACAGGTAAACAATTACAGCAAGCATTTATACTTTTTGTTACAGACAATAATGAGCAACAGTTGCATTTTGTTTATACATAGGCCATCTTGATATCTCATTTCCTCAGTTGTTTTGACTTTTGCCAACATACAATTATTTTCTATACCTTATCTACCCAAGGTCTTCTACACTTTATCTNTTGCCAACATACAATTATTTTCTATACCTTATCTACCCAAGGTCTTCTACACTTTATCTATGCTGAGGTCATCATAACTTCTTACACAGCTCTTTCTCACCTGCCTCACACAATCCTCGCTTCTACAAATCTCGCGTTATCAGGGTTACAGTTAGCCTGACTCTTGCTAACAAACGTCATGCATTACAGTTCCCTTCTGTCAGTTCTTTTCTCTGCTTCCACAGGACCATTATGTGCATCTAGTCGCCCCTCCTGTATAACTCAGGGCTAGAATGTGACCACGTGGTTCCTTCAGCCAACCATAGCATGGGACTGAGTCAGAGCACGTCTTTTGGAACGACATCCACATGCAGGAGAGCCAGCTGGCTACCAGAAAATCTCTCTTCTGCAGTGACGTGGGGTTAAGGGACACGGGGGAAAAGATATGGCGGCTGTGACTAAACTTAGAGCAGCAAGGCCAGGAAAACCAGGGTTAGGTCCCAGGCCTGGCTATCAGATCTGCTGTTTTCTATTCCTGGCTTTGGGACCATGAGCGAGTCTCTGCACCGCCTCGGTTTCCCCAGCTGTCAAGGAGCTAATCAAGGTTTTGTTTGTTCTCCCCATTTTACAGGGTGGGAAACCGAGACACAGTTGGGACCTGTCTACACTACAGGTCTGTCGTGCATTTGTAATCTGCTGACCCCCACATGTTGTTCAGAGCCTATGGACAACACAGCTCCTAAAGGTACGTTTGTTCTGTGCTTATCCCCTCTGTACCAGCAGGGCTGGACAGCATTTCTCACTGTGATGTGGGGAGCAGGTCCTGGGTACTAAGGGTCTGAAGAAGCTCTCAAGGACTAATTTTTTAAAATAATTGTTATCAATGAATTGGGAGAAAACATACAATCACTGCGGATAAGATTGAGGGGTGACAAAATACAGGCAGAGTGGTAATTCCTGATGGGGTGAGGGCAGTGATACAGAGCGATCTGGCTCATTCAGCCAGCTGGACCCATTCAAAGAAAACAAGTTTGAGCAGAGCCCAATGCAAGGTCCTATACGTGGCAACAAGGCACGCCGGCCACACCTCCAGAATGGGGACGTGGATCCAGGAAAGCAGTGACTCTGAAAAGGATTTAGGGGCCAGAGTGGAGAAGCCACTCAACATGAGCTCCCAGTGTGATGCTGTGGTGAACAGGGCTAAAGCCATCATTAGACGTAGGAGCAGAGCCGTGAGTAGGATAGGGAGGTGACACAGCAGCAGTGAGACTGCTATTGGAATAGTGCCTCCAGTCTTGGTGTCCTCCTTTGAAAAAGATGGTCCTAGAAATTGGAGCTGGGGCAGCAAAGAGCCATGAAATGTTCTGAGGGCTGGAGAAAAATGCCTTCTAGTGAGCTATGGAAAGAGCTCAACCTGTTTAGCTTATCAAAAGAAGATTGAAGGGGACTTCATTGAAGTGTTGAAGTGCCTTAATGGAGAGAAAATACTGGGTATTAAAGGGCTCTCTAGTCTAGCAGAGAAAGGCAGAACAAGACCCAATGGCTGGAAGGTGAAAAGAGACAAATTCCTATGACAAATAAGGCACAAATCTTCAACAGCGAGGATGATTGACCACAGGAAGAAGCTACCAAGGAAAGTGGTGGATTCTCCATCTCTTGATGTCATTAATAAAGACTAGATGCCTTTCCGGAATGTGTTTGCCCCAAAAGTAGCTATTGTGGTAGACAGGAGGCCTGTGATATGCAGGGGGTCAGATTAGATGCTCTAACGGTCTCTGCTGCCCATAAAGTCTACTCATTTCTGAGAAACCGAGTGTAGCATTGGGAGCAGCTTGTGATGTTTTACCCTCTAGCCGGCTTGCTTTCTAGAATGAACACTCATTGAGTGGGGTGATCCACAGGGAGTAGCTCAAACTTCCAGAGTGTCAGCCCTGTGGCAGGACATTAGCACTGCAGGGGAGGGGTGTGTGTGGCAGTGACATCACAAAGGCCTTTTGCAGAACCTCAGCCTATTGGCCAAAGGTGCAGGGGAGGTGGTGACCTCACAGAGGGATGCTGACATCAGCCGGGCAGGACAGGGGCGCAGGGCCAGGGAAACCTCAGAGACCCCTGTGGCTTTGCTTCAGCAAGTCCCCTTCTCGAGATCTCTCTTTGAGGTCTGAGAGAGTATTTGGGTTCATGTATGTGAGCACCAGGAGGAACCTCTTTTGAGTTTTCTCCTTTCTTTTTCCTGATTTCACTAGAAAACTGACGTCCCTGTTTAGAAGGTAAGAGCCTCCGAGAGGTTTGGAACCTGTTGAGTCTGATGCATCTGGCGCCAGCTGAATTTTAGGCATGGAAAACACTAGCTTAAGGTGGCCAAATTTTATTCCCCACCTGGGATTTTGTCCCTTAGAATCTCTGGGGACATTAAGGTTTGTCCTTTTTGTTTTACCTTTTCCTCCATTCCTCCCTCCTTTCTCTTCATCTCTTACTTCTTTTGTCCTTTCCCCGTTCCCCTCCCACCACCAGGAGGGGTGTGTGTGTGTCGTCGGGGGTGCTCTACAACTCCCATTGTGGGAGGTCCACCGAAAAATGTGGCGTTGAAATAGTGCTCAGACAGTGATCCCCAGCGGTGACCTGGGCCATCCTTTGGGCTCTCTGGTGAGAACCCTCATCCCCCCGCCCCTCGGTCTCTACCCTGATTGGCTGAGCAGGGGGTTATTGACAGGGAGGAGACTCAGGTCCCTGTTGTTTTCTTTTAAGACCAAGTAAATAGTCATAACCAGTCATATGTTCAACAAATTTTGCTGCTTCTCTGCAGTTCATTATTTTCTCTACCATTCCAGTTCTCCTAAAATACTTGCTGAATAATTACTATGAACTCTTGCTGGTCTGGAACTCACTTGAGAACACTTTATTCAGGTCATTCAATGTCTGAAATTCAAGATCCGATGGTTAGTTTGAAAATCAGGGCTCTTGGGTCCTATTCCCAACTCTGCCACGGACTGGCTGTGTGACCTAAGACAAGTCAATTCTCCTTTCTCAGCCTTAGCTTCTCCCTCTTTCAAGTAGGGATAACAATCCGCTCCTACCTACCTCCCGACAGGTGGAGGATGGGGATCTATTGGAGAGTGTCACTAGGAGCAGTGCATAAGATGAGGTGTCCTATCACGTTTACTCAGATCAGATTAGGACATAATAGAATGGCTGAAATAGTCTATTTTATTTGTATTTTATTATGTTGCAATTGTTAAGAGCAGCAACTACTTAGCTCAGACTGAAACATCTCATCTAATTTTTGAGATCTAAGTGTCTCTTCTTTGTGTAGCTCAAACCTCCAAAGTGTCTGCCCTGTGGCAGGACATTAGCACTGCAGGGGAGGAGTGGGTGTGGCAGTGACATCACAAAGGCCTTTTGCAGGATCTCAGCCTATTGGTCAAAGGTGCTGGGGAGGTGGTGACCTCACAGAGAGATACTGACATCAGCCAGGCAGGACAGGGGCGCAGGGCCAGGGAAACCTCAGAGTCCCCTGTAGCTTTGCTTCAGCAAGTCTCCTTCTCGAGGTCTCTCTTTGAGGACTGAGAGAGTATTAAGGGTCACGTACGTGAGCGCCAGGAGAAACCTCTTTTGAGTTTTCTCTTTTCTTTTTCCTGATTTTACTAGAAAACTGGCGTCCCTGTTTAGAAGGTAAGAGCCTCCGAGAGGTTTGGAACCTGTTGAGTCTGATGCATCTGGCGCCAGCTGAATTCTAGGCATGGAAAACACTAGCTTAAGGTGGTCGAATTTTATTCCCCACCTGGGATTTTGTCCCTTAGAATCACTGGGGACATTAGGGTTTGTCCTTTTTGTTTTACCTTTTCCTCCATCCCTCCCTCCTTTCTCTTCATCTCTTACGTCTTCTGTCCTTTCCTCTGTTCCCCTCCCACCACCAGGAGGACTCTGTGTGTGTGTGTCGTGGGGGGTGCTCTGCAGTGGGAACAGGGACAATTCTCCAACTTTGGGCAGTCGAGAGCCTGGGTGAGATAAGGGGCGTTAAAGCCCTTTGTAAAGGAGAAAGGGGAGTTTCACGGTGTTGAGCACCAAGGAATTCTAAACTTTGCTAAAACATCTAGTCTGCAGAAACCAGAAATGGTTGGGGCCACATTGTAACCATTGTCTTTTTTAAAGCCCATTGAGGGATGTGAGTCCCACCCTTTTAGGTATCTGGGGTGCTGGGAGAAGAGAAGAGGTGCCTGTCTCTATTTTATGGCCTCAACAAACTACGTGCTGTGCCCCAGTTCTCGTCAGAGATCCCTGAAAAAGAACGTCTTCCCATCCATTAACATACCTGGAAAGATACTGGAACTCCTTATTAAACAATCAGTTTGTCAGCACTTACAGGACAATTTGGTTCTTAGGACTAGTGAGCATGGACTTGTCAAGAACAAATCATTCCAAACCAATCCTAGCTCCTTCTTTGGCAGGGTTACGGGCCTAGTGGAGGTGGGTAAACAGTAGATGTGATCCATCTTGGTGTTAATAAGGACATTCTCACAAACAAACTAGGGAGATGTGGTCTAGATGCAATTAGTATAATATGTGTGCACAGATGGTTGAAAGCCCGTACTCCAACAGCCCAGAACCAAACACTCCTCCTCCTGGGCAGTGTGCTCTGACCTCTAATGGTCAGATGCTGCTTAGCACTGTCAGAGCAGCTTTTGCTGGGGGATTCTCCCAGCACTTTCCAATAGTGGGAAAGTATGAAATCCCCATTTGACTGCTGGGGACAGAGCCTAGAGCGGGGAGCAACTTGCCCAAAGTCCCACAGGTCAATAGGAAACCAGCAATGTCCAGTGTGGCCCGAATCTCACACGCTCCTTTGTCTCCTTTGGGTCTCACAGGAGCTCATTGAGGAGCTGCCTGATAACTCTCCACCCGGCGCCGTCCTCGCTAACTCCCTGATTGCTGTGGGCAACCTCAGGTACCGAGACCCTCCGGCCCGGTTCCCCTAACCCCAGTGCTGCTCAGGCCCAGGGCTGGGAGTCACTGCCCCTCCCACTCCCACTCCCAGGTCACCGCCCAAGGGTGGCTCCTCTGGCAGAAGTGCGGGGAAGGGTCACTCTCTCCTGGCTGGGCTGTTCTTTTCACTCCAGTAACATTGCAACGGCTTTGGGGAGAGGCTCACTCCCAGGATCAGATACAGGAGGGGCAGCAGGGTGCAGGGAACAGGTGCTATTCCTGCCCTGCCACTGTCTGTCTGAGAAACCTTGGCCTTGTCATTCCCTGGCTCGGTGCCTCAGTTTCCCTTCTTGCCAGCCTGTGCCTATTTCCCTGCAGTTTAACCTGCGTGTTGGTGCCAGTCCCATCCCCGCACTGCACAGTCTAATACTGGCTCCTCTCTCTTCCAGCACCATGACACCTGCTGTGGAGCCAGAGCTGGAGACCCACCTCCTTCGAGCTGCCCTGCACGCCGTCTTCACCCTGGGCATGGAGAAGGACACCGCCCAAGTGCAGGTAGATCAGCTAAAGTCATGGATTGAAGAGCCAGCTGTCATCCTGCCATGAGTCCTTGCTAATTGCCTGCAGTGGGATGTGAAGGAGAGAGGCCAGGATATGTGTTTGGGGGTCACACCAGTGCTTCCCAGAGACCCCACTTCCCATCCTGTGGCAAGTTTAGCCCCAGTTTCCCTAATTCTGACCCATGGCTCTCCCTTGCTTTCAGGATCTGCCTAGGGTCTTGCCAGACCTCCTGGACGCCATGCTGGGGAACCTGCTGGCAGAGTCCCCAGACACCGACAGGCTCCAGTACATCTTGGAGGTGAGCCCGATGAGAGGGGTGGGGGCAATTTTACCTTCACTCTTAGATCCATTTTCCAGTCTGTCCTCCTAGCCGGGCCCCCAGTGGGCATCCTTGGTCAGGGCAGTCAGTGCAATGCCTCCTTTCCCCACAGCACATTAACTACTGGATCGTGTCCAGGGTGCCGCGAGAGAGAGCCAGGGCCGTTAAGAGCAGCACGGCCCTGCTCAGATTCACCATCACCCTCCCTGAGTTTGACGTAAGTGATCTCTGACCCCAGCTTCCTGACTCCAGGGGTAGGTGATCTGGCTCTGACGGGCTGTAGGATCTGCTGCTGCAGGGGCTGTGGGTTAGGAGTGTTCCTCTTGGGAAGGCAGAGT
This sequence comes from Trachemys scripta elegans, assembly GCF_013100865.1. Classification (NCBI taxonomy): domain Eukaryota; kingdom Metazoa; phylum Chordata; order Testudines; family Emydidae; genus Trachemys; species Trachemys scripta. The sequence continues at coordinate 144,635,246 of NC_048299.1, forward strand.
CAGAACAGAGAGTGAGCCTGGCTTGAGTCAAGTTCTTCTTGTCCTAGTTAAGTGGTGACTCTGGGCTTTTAAGGGGACTGTGCTCCAGGTTCATGCCTCCCTGTCATCCTGGAGCAGCTGGGGAAGCAAGTCCTCATGGAGGGCCCTGTCCACAGCCCTGTGCTGCAGGCTTCCTTGGGGGCAGAGGAAATTAAGGGTCTGGCTCTAGCTCCTGTCCTCTAGCATCTCCTGCAGAGGGGCTGAGGGGAAGGAGAGTCCTGGCCCGGGGGGACTGGGAGCTAACAGGAAAATGCTGATGGAGTCTCCTCTCCCTCTCCCGTCCATTAGAACTCAGCGGAATTCCCCAGGATGGGTCACCACATGGCACAGCTGGCTCTGTCCGTCAGTGACCCAGCCAAGGACATCAGCCGGCAGGCCAGGGATGGGGTTTACCGGCTCTACCAGCTGCTGCTGCACCAGAGGGATAAGGAACCTAGCTGGGAAATGGCACCCGCTAGAAGAGTGAGACTGGGACCCCAGCCAATTTCTCTCAGACTGACCCCGGCTGGAGGATGAGTCTCTCTATCTCTTTCTGTGTTCCACACCACGCCCTGCAATTCTGTTGGGCCAGGCACGCAGCGAGGACTCTGCCCACTGTGCAGCCACCAATGGGATTGGAAGGACACAAGCCCTGCAACCAGAAGGACAAATGTGTGTGTCTCTCTCTCCCTGTCACCTACTCCCTCCTGGGGGAAACCCAGCAGCTGATGGGGGAAAAGTTGAGCAGCTGCATTAGACTCAGGAGATTGGGGCGGGGCCCAGGCCTCATTCCCATCCTGTGGCCATTCGCTGGCCTGGCACAAGGAGCCTGGTGGGGAATGAAAGTGAGAGCAGGTGCTCCTGGGAAGGGAGATGAATTCACCTCCATGAGCAGGAGCGAGCCAGCTTGTCTCCGGAGCAGCTCCACCCAGCTCTTTAGCCAGGCTAATTAATGACAAGCTTTGCCTCATCCCAGACTTATGTTCTTAGGACAGGGTGCTATCGCTCTTGGGAAGGGCAGGAGAGTCCCCCAAGTGCCCTCTGCGAGACTTTCCTGTCCCACAGGGCCGCACCCAATTCCTAGTGGTCTGGTGTCTGTGTCACCCGAGCCACCATCCAGAGTTGCTCCCATCACTGGCAGCCTGGGAGGCCAAGGACTGACGGGTGATGGCGTCTGACCAGGCAAGGCTGAGGCACATGGGCAGGGGACGCTTGTCCTGCTGCTGGCAAGGCTGGACCCCTTCTGGAGAGAACAGGAGGATTCAGTCAGCAGTAGGGTTACCATGTCTAATAAATAAAAAAAGAGGACCCTCCATGGGCCCTAGCCCCGCCCATTTCCGCACCCCTAGCCCCGCCCCAACTCCACCCCTTCCCCGCCCTAACTCAGCCCCCTCCTTCCTCCCACTCCCAGCCATGGGGAAAGGGCTGCCCCAGCGCTACCGGCTTCACGGTTTGCCGGGCAGCCCCCAGACTCTGCGCCCCCGGCTGGCGCTTCCCCAGCGCAGCTGGAGCCCGGGAAGGGAAGTGCCTGGCCCGTGGCTCGGGGTCCGGAGGCGGGGGGGCTGCCCGAAGCCAGTAGCGCTGGCTCGGGCAGCTCGGCTCTTAAAGTCTGAGAGGGGAGGAGCGGAGCAGCTCAGCTGGAGCCCGGGAAGGGAAGTGCCTGGCCAGCGGCTGGGGGTCCGGAGGCAGGGGGGGGCTGCCCGAAGCCGGTAGCGCTGGCTCGGGCAGCTCGGCTCTTAAAGTCTGAGAGGGGAGGAGCAGAGCAGAGCAGCCGCGGGAGGGGAAGTGCCCGGCCGGCATTTTCCCGGACATGTTTGGCTTTTCGGCAATTTCCCCCGGACGGGCGTTTGATCGCCGAAAAGCAGGACATGTCCGGGAAAAACCGGACGTATGGTAACCCTAGTCAGCAGGGGCTGCCGATCCGTCCCATTCACCAGGGCTGCCATCCTGCGGCTTCAGCATTAGTGGCTGGGGTGACTTGGGGAAAGGTCTCAACCTCCCCACATCCCACTTCACTGCTGCCAGAATCCCTCCTGCTCCCCCCGCTACAGTCCCCTCCCTACCCAACCTGGGTGGGGCTGGATGAGAGGGGTCTGAGAACTTGAGCTGTGGATTGGAGGTGGAACAGCTGTCAGGGGCACTGAGGGGGAAGTGGCAGGAGCTCCCCGTACAAGGAGGGGGGTTGCCACTGGAGGTCACTAGGAAGGACAACAAGACTCCATAGTGGGGGTCAGGAGGGGGAATCCATCCCTCAGAGGTGGGCAGGGGCTGGGTGGAAATGCTGCTGGTTCCAGGGGCCGTTAATCCCCCCTGGTTCCTCGGAGGCGTCTGAGTCTCAGACAGGTTCTCGTTCCCTTGCAGCAGGAGGACGACACGGCCAATGTGATGCGCCAGCTCCGTATCATGCGGCACTTGCGCCAGGTTCCCGAGGCGCTGCAGGGCCTGTGCCTCTGAGGCCACCAGCAACTCCCGCTCTCTGCTGCAGGTACTGCTCTGGCTCTCTGTAAATGGGGAGCTAGTGGAAGGGGAAATGGAGCCCCCTGGCACTCACAGAAACCCTCTCCCCTCTCTGTGGAGCAGGGTCCTTTCCTCTGCCCCCAAATTCCTTCATCTGGGACAGGAGCTCTTTCCCTCACACCCATTCCCCTCCCCCCTTTCCTTGATCTACCCCCATCCCATTCCCCCTGCGCCCAGGCAGAGCTCTGCCTGCCCCATATGGTGCAGAAAGGCCTGTGATATGCAGGGGGTCAGATTAGATGCTCTAACGGTCTCTTCTGCCCATAAAGTCTACTCATTTCTGAGAAACCGAGTGTAGCATTGGGAGCAGCCTCTGCTGTTTTACTGTCTAGCCGGCTTGCTTCCTAGAATGAACACTCATTGAGCGGGGTGATCCACAGAGAGTAGCTCTGTGACATACTGGTGGAGGGTCTGCAAGGTCCATGGCCACCCCAGCCACCTCCACCTTGCCTGCCTCATGGGGGTTTGTGTCAGAGGACACCTTCTCCTTCTCCTTTCTTTCTAACTTCTTAGGGCCCTGGCCCCTCATTCAGCCACTCAGCAATTTCCTAAGCAGGCCGTGTCTTTTGATGTGGCCTGCTTCTCTGCCCCCAAAACAAAGAACTCTTGCTCCCATCTTGGCCTTAGGCCACGCTTGTACATTTTCTCATGCCCTTCTCCCTGGGCTAACCTTCTCAGCACAGCCCAGGCATGCTCTCCTTCTCTGCTCTTTTTGTCCATGGGCATAGCAGATCCTGGGTTGATTTCCCTTTGCAGGATCTCTCACAGGTATTGCTGCTGCTGCATCTGTAGCTCCACCTGCACTTCCTTCTGCGTCTGTTGGTTTTCTAGGAGCTGCAGGAGAACCCCCTAGATCTGCTTTGGCTGCTTAGCCAGTCCCTGGAACTGAAGTGGGAAATCCAGCGACCAGCTTGGTCCCTTGATACACCTGCTTGGGGGAGGGATAGCTCAGTGGTTTGAGCATTGGCCTGCTACACCCGGGGTTGTGAGCTCTATCCTTGAGGGGGCCATTTAGGGATCAGGGCAAAAAACTGTCTGGGGATTGGTTCTGCTTTTAGCAGGGGGTTGGACTAGATGACCTCCGGAGGTCCCTTCCAACCCTGATATTCTATGATTCCTTCAGCAACCAAGACTTCCCTCACGGATCACAGGGGGAACTCAATCCTGCCAACTATGCTAATCATAAATGAATCTACTCATCGTTAGGTGCCACCCGGCGGCCAGGCATGGCATCACAGCCCTCTCGCTGGGCTAGCGTCCCCCATCCATGGTCGCTCCACCACCACGGCAGTTTCTCTGCCTGGTAACTCCGGCCAGGTCACCACCTTTAGTCCACCCTTCTGGGGCCCAGCTTGCCTCACACTAAAAGTCCAAAGAGGTCTTTCCACAGACAGAAGTCCTTCTGCCATCGCTGGGGCACTTGCTCAGCCTGTAGCCCCCTTGCTGGGCTTGGGAACCCTCTCCAGGTGCGTGTACGCCGCCTCCTCTGGGGCCGGTAGGGGAACCCAGTCCCACCCTGACATTGATAGCAGCCCAGGGCCCTGGACCCAACAGCTAGGTCTGCTCCTTTCTCTTTGCTGCACTTTTCCAACCTCTCTTCTCAAGTTCCCCTCCAGGCTTTCCTTGCTGCTCTGAACTTCCTACCTCGTTCTCAATCCTGTTGCTACCCCGGTTGGGCTGTATCACCACTGAAGTCTGGCTCTTTAGGGGGGCGGATATGGTGCCTCTCAGTTCGGGCTCATTCTGTAATCAGCTTTCTGTGAGTGCCAGGGGGCTCCATTTCCCCTTCCACTAGCTCCCAATTTACAGAGAGC